>NW_028270151.1:64097499-64428246 GCF_037043375.1 Chiloscyllium plagiosum
ATAGACCATTCAGCCCCTTGAGACTGTTCTGTCTCGTGTATAGATGCTATTACCATCAAATGCAAATACACTATTCACTGACGAATTATTGGACAGATCTTCTAAGTTGGACATGCAGCAGGAACGTTTTGAGGTCTATATTCCTCTACCTGCATTTTGAACAAAACAGTTGTGACAAAGATTTAGCCAGGCTCCCCATCCCTTCCCTTTAACTTCCCTCCCCCAAACTGTGTAACTGTTGGGAGAGCATGGTCCGCTGTACTGTCTCATCCATCAGCCAGGATGGATGCTAATTGGCCTGACAGAAGGCTTCCACCTCTTCTGGGGAGAAAGCCTTGCCTTTACGAGATTGTCTGGCAGCTGTCAGTATCACTTGGAGCTGTTGCCCCTCCTGGCACTGCGATAGAGTTCCGGAAGCAAATTGCTGATGCAGCCAGATGTGAATGTAAATGGAGCATGTATCTCAAGGGTCATTCAGCAGGTGCTAGCGAGGTGTTCTTTGGGGTGGGGAGGGAGAGGCCGGGGGGGGGGGGTGGGTGGGTAGGGGGCTGGGGGTGGTTGGGGCATTGGGGGTCAGGGGGTGGTATCATCTTTCCTGTCTGCCCTGAAGCCAACAGTAAGTGCTGCTAGACTTCACGTTTGCTGTATGCTTCTGGACAGCACGAGGATTTAACCCAGCAAAAGGACCTATCTCGGCCATGAAGAGGCTACTTATCAATAGCACTACCCCAACATGAATAAAGTTGTGGAGGGAATCAGAGCAGGTGGTAGGTTCAGCCAACAACACCCATGGCATTGAGCCACACATTATCATTCCCTTGTCTGCCAACATTTGCCTCCTCCAAACGCCAGGGACTGAGAGATGACAGGGGATATGGGGATAGAGGGAGTGTAAGATTCAGTTCTAATGCATGTAACTTTGTCCTGCTTCAGAAGAAGTCAAATTAGTGGCCACAGATTTTATGTTCTCTGTTACACTTGCTGCTTCCCTGACATTGTTGGTGGTGAGAAGGGGGCGAAGATTGGGTGGAGGTGCTTTGAGGGGTGGGGGAGAGGATTGAGTGGAGGTGGTTTGAGAGGTGGGGGTGAGGATTGAGTGGAGGTGGTTTGAGGGGTGGGGGTGAGGATTGGGTGGAAGTATTTTGAGGGGTGGGGTTCAGGATTGGACGGAGGTAGTTGGAGGGGTGAGGGTGAGGATTGGATGGAGGTGGTTGGAGGGGTGAGGGTGAGGATTGGGTGGAGATGGTTGGAGGACAGGATTCAGTGGAGGTATGTTGAGGGGTGGGGGTGAGGATTGGGGAGGTGGCTGGAGGGGTGAGGATAAGGATTGGGTGGAAGTATTTTGAGGGGTGGGGGAGAGGATTGGGTAGAGGTGGTTGGAGGGGAGAGGTAAATCTATTATTCAGTATTGACACTGAGACATTTTATATACAAATTATATACTTCACTCTGCACTTGGATTCACAACATTTTGGATCTCATGCTGTTTGAGTACTTGTTGGCTACTAAAAAAAAGATGAAAGCATATTTATGACAAGCATCTTGTGATTGATTACTTTTTCCTAATTAAATTACAAATTCAGAATTATGCATCTCCAAGTTGTTGATCACATTGAGAAGTTCAGGGATCCTCTTGCTCATTTATTCCTCTGATTGTGCATCAAGTTGGGAGATGATTATTGGTCTTACAATGATGTGAGTAGAATACCATAATAATCCAATGTTTTAGTTTATTGGACTCATGCAGAATAAGAGAATGAAGAGTTGTGGCTAGATATATAAAATGTGTCATACTGTGGTGAAAATTAAGCTGTCAGAGCATGCCATTATGTTATTTTAAAGGAGACAAGAACAGTCAGTAATGATAACTCCTACTGTCACATCTTGATCTTTATTACTAAATTGTAAAGCACCAACACAAAGTGGAACTTGTAATTTGATTTACTTGGCTTAACACTAGTAAAAATACATTTTAACTTACTTCTGCTCATTAGCTGTTCATGCTGTACAGATGATTCTGTGGTGACCAGAATTAGTGAGTGACCTAAATTTAAATTTGACCCTGTGCTCCTCTTGAGTGGGACGTTAAATGGATTGTTGTGATATAACTTGTTCTATAATTTATCTTTGATTCCTGTAGGAGTGTGCCAAGCATTTGTCCTGCATTGAGGTCAAGACTTACCACACAGGCAACCAGTTCTATTATCTGCTGCTTAACCTACTTAGACGACACAGATTGAAGTTAATGCCCATTTTAAAGCAAACACCAGTTGCACCAAACATAGAAGTCCAGTCTGGAACTGTTTTTGATGCACCATTTTGCATTCTCAATAGAAATTAAATATTTAAAGACAGTAACATATCAGATAATCACAGTGATATTGCTATTAAGTGGATCTAGGTAAATTTCTATGATACATATCTACTTTGCATTTTAATAATCCCGAGGACTTAATACAGCATTTTTTTTCATTTTGGTTTAGACACTCTTGTCAAATGTACTGCAATAAACAAATAAGCGTGTTTTGTGTCTGGCTATTTTCCATGCTGCGGTTGTGCTGACCCATAGCCGGGGAATTTGTGATTACCAATTTAATACGAAAATAAATAATTAGTTGTCCACTTAATTTAAGTTGTTGGTAAATCCTTTGAAAATCCTAGCAAAATAAACGGAGATTACATAAATACAGTGTAATTTGATTTATCTGGGAAGGCTTATACTTGCATCAAAGCAACATGTTTTTGTGATTTACATTTTTATTTTTATTTAATTTTATTTGTTCCAGATTGAAGCACATTCCAAGTTCAGATACTTAAAGTGGTGTGGGGCGCCTTTGTGGACAAAATATTGTTTGAGAGGTAAGGAGCATCAAGACAGCAAAGAGTCATGACAATATTAAGTGCAAGTAATATTGTCATGGTTCAGTGCAATCTACCTCTCTTGTGTGATTGTGGATCATTAACAAGGTTGGTTTTAATTTAGAGTGAAAAGGCAGTGCTAATTCGAATTGCAAAATTTTAATTAAAGAATACAATTATTTGTAGAGTTGTCATTGGTCCATAGTTGAAACTTTTCTGAGCACATCATCGACCAAAGAGCTTGATATGTAATACCAAGCTTTTTATACTTAACAAGTAAATATTTATGATGCTATTTGAATAGCTTGATCCCATATTAAACCAATAGTGGGAATTGTAATCATGTTCCTTAACCTACTGGCCACACCCTTAGTTTGATATGTGGGAAAGGGCTGGGGATGATTGAGTTAAAATAGTAAAAATTTGAAACCCGAAATCCACCTCTGGCCTACTTCTGGATTTAATGGTGGAGTGTGGATCAGACAGCATCCATGGAGAGAGAGCAAGCTAACTTTTCAAGTCCAGTACTGTAATGAAATTGCATACCTCAATTTGTTAAGGCCTTTTAGATTTACTGGGTCTAAGCTGTGGCTCTTGGCACTTAGGAGCATCATCATTTGACAAGAGGCATGAAAGGCTAAAATCAGCAATCTAATAAATTCTAATCATTATATTTCATTTATGAGGTTAGATTAGATTAGATTACTTACAGTGTGGAAACAGGCCCTTCGGCCCAACAAGTCCACACCGCCCCGCCGAAGCGCAACCCACCCATACCCCTACATTTAGCCCTTACCTAACACTACGGGCAATTTAGCATGGCCAAATCACCTGACCTGCACATCTTTGGACTGTGGGAGGAAACCGGAGCACCCGGAGGAAACCCACGCAGACACGGGGAGAATGTGCAAACTCCACACAGTCAGTCGCCTGAGGCGGGAATGTTTCTCCCAGTCTTTCAGTGTTTCTCCATTCCATAATCACATTGCTCTCTCTGTCTCTCTTCTAATCTCCCTGGCTGTACTCTACTGTTATATAAAGGTCATGGATCTGAAAGAGTTAAAGTAGGAGGTGACATTAAGCTCCATCTAAGCTGGTGATATCATTGAGTATTTGTTGGAAAAAGAGGGAGTCTGGTTCAATTTCCCAATGCAGATCTATATATCATCACTGTTTTGTGATAGTCTTATTTGGAATGCCTAACCAGCCATTGTATCATCAATAAACAAAATCTTGTTAAAACAAGGCAAGCAGGAAAGATCCCAAAAGGATTACGGATCACGAACCCAGTTAGGTTGACCTACAACATGGATTACGCAGAGAGACTTTGCCACCGCACCTCTCGTACACTTCTCAATCATCTTGTGCACCAACTCTACAGCAGGCGCCACAACCTTGAAATTCAGATGGAGTCCACATTCACAGCCTGCACACAGGATACATCAGTACAATTACGTGACATTGCCAAACAGACAAAGCAACAAAACTACACCATGTACATGCAAACCAAGAACAAAAAACTGGAGAAGCTTGGCATTCTTATCAGTAATAGCAAAGCCCACCCTGGAACCACAGTAGACAACATTATCACTGCGGGGAAGTCTATTGTCAACTTATCGGACCACACCCTTCAACCGAAAGAGATTGAAGTCCTGAGTAGGGGTCTCAACTTCTGCCCCACCACCAAAATGGACCCGTTGGTTCTGGCAGCAGACACAGAGGAGTTCATCAGACGAATGAGACTCCGGGAATTCTTTCAAGGTGCCGGCAGTGATCCCACTGAGCCCACTGATGAACTAGAACAGTCATCACAGGGATCTGTAGAGGAGCGACCAAAGAAGGTGTCAACATGGACCCCACCGGAGGGCCGCTGCCCTGGGCTTGACATGTATGCTCAAACCGTCAGGAAATATATAAATGCCAGATTCATCAGCCGTACCCATAAGGTAGAGCAAAACATCACCAATTCCCAACGCAATGCCATCCAGGCTCTCAAAACCAATCACAACATTGTCATCAAACCAGCAGATAAAGGAGGAGCCGTTGTCATTCAGAATAGAACAGATTACTGCAAGGAAGTGTACCGACAACTGAACAACCAGGAACACTACAGGCAACTACCAGTTGATCCCACCAAAGAACACACCCGAGAATTAAACACACTGATCAGAACTTTGGATCCAGTCCTTCAGAGTTCCCTACGCGCCCTCATGCCATGTACTTCTCGTGTAGGCGACTTCTACTGCCTTCCAAAGGTACACAAAGCCAACACACCAGGACATCCCATCGTGTCGGGCAATGGGACCCTATGTGAGAATCTCTCTGGCTATGTGGAAGGCATCTTGAAACCTATTGTACAGGGGATCTCCAGCTTCTGTCGCGACACTACGGATTTCTTACAGAAACTCAGCACCCATGGACCAGTCGAACCGGGAACATTCCTCGTCACAATGGACGTTTCCGCACTCTCCAACAGCATCCCCCACAAGGATGGCATCGCAGCAACAGCCTCAGTACTCAACACCAACAACTGCCAGTCTCCAAACACCATCCTACAACTCATCCGCTTTATCCTCGATCATAACGTCTTCACCTTTGACAACCAATTCTTCATCCAGACACACGGAACAGCCATGGGGACCAAATTTGCACCCCAATATGCTAGCATTTTTATGCACAGGTTCGAACAAGATTTCTTCTCTTTGCAGGATCTCCAACCAACATTATACACCAGGTACATTGATGACATTTTCTTCCTCTGGACCCATGACGTGGAGTCACTGATAAAACTACACAGTGACATCAACAAGTTTCATCCCACCATCAAACTCACCATGCACTATTCTCGACTGTCTGTCTCATTCTTGGACACGTGCGTCTCCATCAAGGACGGCACCTCAGCACCACACTCTACCGCAAACCCACAGACAACCTCACAATGCTACACTTCTCCAGCTTCCACCCAAAACATATTAAAACAGCCATTCCCTGTGGACAAGCCCTAAGCATACACCGGATCTGCTCAGATGAGGAGGAACGTGACGGACACCTGGAAGTACTCAAGGATGCCCTCACAAGAATGGGGTATGATGCTCAACTCATCGACCGCCAGTTCCAACGTGCCACAGCAAGGAACCGTAATGATCTCCTCAGGAGTCAGACACGGGCTGCAACTGACAGGGTACCCTTTGTTGTTCAGTACTTCCAGGGGCTGAATAATTACGCCATGTTCTTCGTGACCTGCAACACATTATCAATGAGGATGAGCACCTCACCAAGACCTTCCCTACACCTCCACTACTTGCCTTTAAACAACCGCCAAACCTCAAACGGATCATTGTTCGTAGCAAACTGTCCGGCTCTCAGGACAACTCCATACAACCCTGTCACGGTGGGCACTGCAAGACGTGTCAGATTGTGGACATAGATACCACTATTACGCGTGGGAACACCTCCCACCTTGTACATGGCAGGTAGTCATGTGACTCAGCCAACGTTGTCTATCTTATACGTTGCAAGCAGGGATGCCCGGAGGCATAGTACATTGGGGAAACCGAGCAAAGGCTACGACAACAGATGAATGGGCACTGCACAACAATCAACAGACAGGAGGGTTCCCTCCCAGTTGGGGAACACTTCAGTGGTCCAGGACATTCAGCTTCGGACCTTCGAGTGACCATCCTCCAAGGTGGACTTCGGGACAGGCAGCATAGGAAAGTGGCCGAGCAGAGGCTGATAGCTAAGTTCGGTACCCATAGGGAGGGCCTCAACCGGGACCTTGGGTTCATGTCACATTACAGGTGATCACCATTGCACTACACACACACACAGATATTCCTACACACACACACACTCTCACATACACACGGACACAGGTACACACAGACACGCACACAGACACCCACACACCCCCTATAGACACAAACACTCCCACATATGCACCCCCTCACAGACTTAAGACACTTTGCACTCACTACACACACACACACACTTTTTCACACTCACAACCCCCACCCCCAGACAGACAGACACACAGACAGACAAAGACCCACATGCACACATATATTTTGTGGGGTGAATTTGTACTTTCAGAGTTACATTGCACTTTGCTCAAAAACTGCATACATTCATGTAGAACTCTGAGCTCAAAAACTGCATGAATTTATGTAAAACTCTGTTATCTCACTTTTTAGATTAGAATTAATCTAAACATCAGGTCATAGACAGAGAACACAGGGGGCTAACACCTTCAACATATTGTCTAGCTATCACCATTGTTAACAGCTAATCCGAGAATGCAACTTTAAAAAAAAGGGTTTTGTGATTTACACATGAAAGAAGTGAAACTATCACTGTATTCTAACAGATGAAAGGCTTAACAGACAATCAATTTTTCAATGTATAATTTCAGTTACATCACACTGCAAATTTTTGCTATAAATTTGGTGTTACAATCGAGCCCTCCACAATCACCTGATGAAGGAGCGTCGCTCCGAAAGCTAGTGTGCTTCCAATTAAACCTGTTGGACTATAACCTGGTGTTGTGTGATTTTTAACTTTGTTAAAACAAGGTCTTCTCATTAAGACTCACTTGTAGTTCATCTCAAACACTGTTAAACAAATAAGCCTTCATATCTAACATAGAAAGGAGGTTGGTGGAAGTACTCTACTCAACCATTAGCTGGTAATAGCTGGTTTGGCAACAAATACAACATGGTGATCAGAGGTGGGCTTCATTGCTGACATAACATTAGCTAGCAACAGTGGAAAAAATCCATTTGACCTTAGAGGGAAAAAAAACAGACAAGTGAGTTTATTGCTTTAAATATTTTATCACTTTAAAGATATTCAGTCAGTCAGCAGTTGCAAGCACTTGAAGAGCTATAAGCAATCTATAGAATTTGTGAAAGGAACAAGAAGACAGGAACAGCACTATAGACTAATACCTTCACCTCAGGAGAAGCTAGTAAGGTTACAGAGTCCTTAAAGAAGAAAGATTCATAGGATCAGATCTATTTCAAGGTTCAGCTGACAACAACATTCCCCCTAAGTTGCACAACCACTCTGACATTCTGTGCATGACAACAAGCATGCTGACACAGATTGTAACATTGACTTCCAGTAATGGAAGTCCCTGCTGTGTATGAACCTAGGAGTTTCGCAGAAAATAGACAAGCACTAGAGGGAACACTGGCTAATAAAGGATTATTTTGGAGCTCTGAGTAAAATTATAATTTCATGTTAAGCAAAGGGAAAATATTAAAATTATCAGCACAAAGATCCATGCTGGGAATCATAAGTTGAGAAAGGACTACTTATGATTAAAAATGAGTGTTGCCATCATAGTGAGCTCAGTTACAGTAGCTCAGTCAAGAGCCATATTGTTAGTCTATATTAATATCATGGGACCTATTTAATGCAACAAAAGGCCAATTTTAAAGATAAACAAGTCAGTGTCTAACTGAAGAAGATAGTCAGAAGCCTTTTAAGGGTATGAAAGAAACAGTAGTTCTTTAATTATAGACCTTGATTTTGGCAAGAGGGTTTATCCAGGCTGCAGCCAGAAAACCTTATTTGGTAGGGGCATGTATTGTGCTTTAGACCAGCAAGAGAGGAAAGCAATCCTTTTGCAGGGAAAAAAGCACAAATCCTTCTTCTTGGCTGCAGAAGGTGCTAAAACAACACTGACTGCAAAAAGGGAGGAAGATACCCAGTAGTAGCATAGAGATTAGCATTGTATTTGATAGAATTTAAACTTTAGGAGAAGGAAATAATACAGCATTTCTGTAATTAAAGTTTTGAAAGAAGAAAAATAATACAACTTTGCGATATTGCACATTTCAAAAGATGGCAAAACAGAGAAAATAAAACAGTTGTGATATTTAGAACATAGTACAGCACAGAACAGGCTCTTTGGCCCACGACGTTGTGCTGAGGCTTAATCCTAATGTAAGATACAGTAACTTAACCTAAGCACCCCATTACTCACTGCTATCTATGTGCATGTCCAGCAGTCACTTAAATATCCCTAATGACTCTGCTTCTACCACCACAGCTGGCAAGGCATTCCATGCATTCACAACTCTCTGCATAAAGAACCTACCTCTGACATCTCCTCTAAACCTTTCTTCTAATATCTTAAAACTATGACCCCTCATAGCAGTCAATCCTGCCCTGGGGAAAAGTCTCTGGCTATTGACTCTATCTAGTCCACTCATTATCTTGTACACCTCGATCAGGCCTTCTCTCTTCCTCCTTCTCTCCAGAGAGAAAAGTCCGAGCTTATTCAACCTTTCTTCATTAGGCAAGCCCTCCAGTCCAGGCAGCATCCTGGTAAACCTTCTTTGCACCCTCTCCAAAGCCTCTGTATCATTCCTACAGTAGGACAACCAGAACTGGACACAATATTCCAAGTGTGGTCTCACCAGGGGCTTGTAGAGCTGTAGCAAAACCTCATGACTCTTAAACTCAATCCCCCTGTTAATGAAAGCCAAAACACCATATGCTTTCTTAATGACCCTATCCACTTGGGTGGCAACTTTGAGGGATCTATGTACTTGCACACCCAGATCCCCGTGTTCCTCCACACTGGCAAGAATCCTGTCTTTAATCCTATATTCAGCATTCAAGTTCGACCTTCCAAAATGCATCACTTCGCATTTATCCAGGTTGAATTCCATCTGCCATTTCTTAGCGCAGCTCTGCATCCTATCTATGTTGTGAAAATGAAAGTTTTCCAATGGAAGAGATTAAAACAGCATTGACTTATGCAGGACTAAAAATTCTAAAGCCAGAAAAACAGCAGCATTTAGATACAGCAGAATCTTTAAAAAATAATTTAAGGGAAGAACAAGAAGTCTTATTAAGAAGACATGACAGGCAAAGTAATCCCAGCTCAAAGAATTAACATTAAAGATGGCCCACACGAAAGAAAGGACTTGTTGGAGAACACAGATATTAAGATCTGGAATTGCTTCAAACATAAATACTAGACCTCAAAGCTGAGCAACTAATTGTATTGTTATATTAAATAGGACCTACAGCAGTTGACACTGAACTCACCAGAACATGAAAAAAGCACACACACATGAAGGTGTTCTAGCAGCTTTTGAGAATTAATCTAAGCACAAACAAACAACTTGAAGGTGCTAAATTTAACACGCAAGTTCAGCATCTGGGAATTTGTAAATAACCTCATTCACGATCTCCCAGATCAGTGCACAACTATGACAATGGAGCTGAGAAATCAGAATTCATAACAGACATAATTGTTGTTGGAATTGTTGTTGCATCTCTGTCAAATATTTTACAGTCTGAAGGAAATTTTACTTTGGAGAAAACTATTCAAACTGTGCTGTAAGCAGAAACAAGCAATGTTCACAGACAACTCCTTAGAGAAGAATGAATGACTTATCTAAGAGGAGCAACACAATCCACAATAAAGTATAAACACTCTGGAGACACGTGTGAATGGCAACACAAAGAGGGGCCATATGGAAGATTCTAAGAGTCAGTGTCATCATTGCAGAATAAAAAAGACCCACAAGCAGAAAAAGTACCCAGATCTGACAAAATAATGTTACATCTGTGAAATTATATACAATTTCAAGAAGAATAGGATAGGATATAGGATATATTTTCATAGCAGCAACAAGCCATGTACTTACACATATAAACATATCAATGTGATAGAACTACTGCCATTAGAAAAGGTATCTGAGACATTGCTCAGGAAATGGTGCTTGAACAAAACTGAATTTACAGGATCTATTTACATCAATGGGCATATACTTAATTTTAAGTTTGATACAGAGGTAATTATCAGATCAAATGCTGTTGCTGAAGAAAAATAAGTTGCAGCCCAAAGAGATGACACTGTATGGTCAAGGAAAAGCAACTCCTAAGATTAAAGGTATGATACAAGTGACCCTGCAACACAAAGAATGTAAGACAATTTAAAATGGATATACAATTTGCAGTCAGCACTTCTCATTTTTGAGTCTGCCTGCCTGCCTGCCTTGACATCAACATCCTTAAAGAACCAGAAGGAGTTCAACAAATTTCAAGGGAACAATTGTGTCAGGAACAAACTGTGTTGACTAACCACTCAAAGTGCAACTAGCAACAGTTTGCGTTGGACTTCATAAACTTATGGCAGAAACAAAAAAGGAAATGGGAATCTACTGAGTTTACTTATGAAGGCAGTAAATAGATCTTCCGCATAGCTAAAAAGAATCAGTGGCCAGCAAGGCAAAAGAAGCTCAGACAAATTTGACAAGGGTAAAAGCATGACTAGGAATGTGTTGCTAATCACCGACATTGTAGTGAAGGATGACCAGACCAAATGTTTAATGAATTGGCAGAGGAAACAAATTTTGAGTACCTAAAGGTTTCAAAATCCCAGATGAATTACTAATATATAACTGCTGATTATCATTCCAGCTTTCTTTAAAGATAATGTCTTGGAAAGGAGACACAGAGACACTAAGGCATTGCTAGGTATACAACCAGGGCTCAAGTCAATGGTGTGGTGGTCAGAGTTCTCATCAGAGATTGAAGATCTTATAGATCATTGTGAAATCTTCAATTAAACAGGATTGTCAGGACTGAAAAACAGACCCAGCATCACTAAAGAAAATTCAGTTGACAGAAACCAAAATAATTTGTGAGAAGGTAATGATGAGGAGAAAATGAATGAGCATTACAACACACTGTAACTCATTGACAAACCTTTATTTGAAGTTATTCAAACAGCAACACAGTAAGGCTATCAACAGATCATCTATTAATGGAAGGGATGCAGAGAAACAAATCTGCAAGGAAATTCTGGATAGGTGCAAACATCATAAAATACTTATACTTACCTAAATATAGACTGGGATGGTATCATTATAAAGGACAGTGAGGACAAAATGTTCTTAGATTGTGTTCAGAAGAATTTCCTATAGCAGTAAGTGTTTAGTTCAACAAGCAAAGAGACACTGTTAGACGTGTTTCTTGGGAGTGAGTCGGGTCATGCATGTCAAGTGTCAGTGGAGGAATATATAGGGAATAGTGAACATTGTATCATAAGGTTCATAATGATAATGCAAATGACAATGAACAAGAATAGATCTAGAATGATCTAGAACAAGAATATTGAACAGGCAGAAGCCTGATCTCAATGAAGCAGGAACTGAGATTGGCTTAATAGCAAAAGGCTGGAGGGAAGATCATTACCTGAGTTGTAGGTTTCGTTCAAAGAGCTAATGGAGTGGCCACTGTCAAAGTATATTCCCCGAAAAGTAGTGAAAATGAATACTGAGCTCCCTGGATTACAAAGGTGATAGAAAGTAAATTAAAGAAGAAAACATGTGTTTATGACAGGTATGAAGTAGTAAGTACAATTGGGAACTAAGCCGACTACAGAAGGTTCAAAAGGGAGGTGAAAAAGTAAATAAAGGAAATAAGGGGGATTATGAAAGAAAGACAGGCAGCTAAATCAAGGGGAGTCTTATGTGGGCAAGTCAATAGCAAAACAATGGTAAAAGAAGGAGTACTGTGACTGAATGGCCAGAAAAAGGATTTACATGGTGGCATGAGTCATGGCAGAGGTGTTAAATGTACAGTTTGCATCTGTCTTTACCTATGAGGCATATGCTATCCAGGCTAAGGTGGCAGTGGAGGGAACATAGTCACTGGAAGGGTTTAAAATGGAAACAGAGGAGATATTGGGTAAGTTCTTGGCATTTAAACTAATAAGGCACTGGTACCAAATGAGAGGCATCCAAAAATATTTAAGGATGTGAGAGTGGAAATTGCAGAGGCACTGTTTATAATTTTTGGTCTTGGGGCAGTGTTGGAGAATGAAAAATTGCAAACATTGATTGTAAAAGATAGGCTCAGCAATTGCAGACTAGCCAGTTTAACTTTGGCAGTGGGGAAACTTCTAGAAATGATTATACAGAATGGATTTTAAAGTCACATGGAAAACTATTGTTTGATTTAGAAAAAGCCTGCAAAAATTTGTTAAGTGAAAATCATATTCAAGCAATTTCCTGGCGTTTTTTACTGAGGTAATAAAGAATGTTGGTGAGGACTGAACTATTAAAATGATGTACATGAACTTCCAAAAAATGTTTGATACTTTGCCATAAAGTAAAAGGTAAAGTTGCCTTAGTCTCAACAGACCATAGTTTCGCTCTCTCATTGGAGAGAGTCGATTGGTGGTGGTTTAACTTAAGGGCCACCACACCTCAGGCGAGGGGAGAGGATGAAAAAGAGAATCCTTCTTGGCTAACCTCAGCTAGGATGGGAGTTAAACCCACACTATTGGCATCACTCTGTGTGGGCAAAACAGCCATCCAAGTATCTGAGCTAACCAAACCCCTATTAACATAAAATAGACCCATGACAAATATTATAGCTCATGGAATCAAAGAATTAGTAGTCATGTGGATATAACATTGGCTGAAGGATAGGAACTGGACAGCATTGGTTCGTGGGAATTTTTCGAGCTGCAGGAAGGAAAGTAGTTGAGTTCCCCTGCAGTTAGTGTTAAGACTGTGGCTTTTTCTGAAGTAAAATTATCTTGGTGTTGGGTTGCAGGGGAAACTTGCTAAGTTTACAGACTACACAGACCTTGGAGCACTGTAAACTGTTAGGAGGAGTGGAGAACATTAAAAGGACATTGACAAGTTCTTATAATAGGTGGATAGGTAGCAGGTAAAGTTTGGTGTGAAAATGCATAAGGTGATAATCTTTAGTACAAAAAAGATGAAGAAACAGTCTAAAATAAAGGGTATTTTTCTATGAGGTGTGCACGAACAGAGAAACCTTAGGCACAATTTATTAAAGATGATTGGATAGTTGCCGAGAGCAGTTAATAAAACATACAGTATTCCAGGTTTCATTAATTGGGACCTCAGCTGAACTACTGTTTACAGTTATGGGCACCCAGTCTTTAGGAAGGATGTGAAAGCATTGGAGAGAGTGCAGCACAGGTTTATGAGAATGGTTCTAGTGATGAGAAGCTTCAATTATAAGGATAGATTGGTGAAGTTGGGATTCTTTTCCTTGCAGAGTTAAAGGCTCAGAGGAAATTTGACTGGTGTTTTTAAAATCACGAGGGTCTGGACAGAATAAATAAGTGGAAACAGCTTCTGCTTATAAAATCATCAAGAACCTGAGAGCACAGTGCTAAAGTGCTTTGCAAGTTAAACAAATATGAGGTGAGTTACAAAATAATTCATACAGTGATGAGTTAGGGTCTGAAATGCATTGCCTATAAGTGTGGAGGAGGATGCAGGTTCAACTGAGGCATTGAGGAGGACATAAAGTGATTATTGAAAGAGAAATAACACTGGGAAAAGGCTGGTGATTGGCACTAAGCCAAATGCTCAGAGTGCACACGATGAGCTGAATGCCTCTTAATACACCAAAACATTTTTCTGAATGTGATTCTCAATTCGGGACATCAAAGACAAGAAGTTCATTTGGCAGTCCCATTTGAAAGGTGTATTTCAGTGTAGGCCACAGCACATTAGGCATGTAGCAATGGATTCAAACATATCAATTATATCATTACTCTGTAGAAAATATGCAATGAGTGGGAGATTAAGACTAGTCAGTAATTTTCATTAAAGGCTCATTTCTCAATGAACCTAAGAAAGGTGTTTGCGAGAAGTGGGCCCTAGAGGGATTTCCATGGCAATAGTATCTATTTAGGTGTACATGATGACATTAAAACTGCAGTTCTACACAATATGAACTGGCCAAATGGTTGGGGAATTGTTGCAAGCAATTTAGAGCAAATTTTCCATACACCCAATGAAAGAGTCATTCATATTTTATGTGGATCATGCAAAACTTTCAAATAGATAGAAATGTCATGTGTTCATTTGCAATTGATTGGCTCTTCAGCAAGGCATCACTTAGACTGCCTTAGATGTTTGCAGTTCACTATCACCGCGATGTAGATCAACGTTTATGGTTTAAATTTAAGGAAAAATTGGCCGTCATTAACTGTCAGTCACTATCAAACCGGTGCATTCTTCATGGCAACATTTCTACTAATCAGCCATTTGCAACACTTCACCACTTTCTTCTCATAGTGTAGAAGATATTATTTTGCCTTTACATTGGTATTCAGACAAATGTCCTGATTAGCGCAAGTCTTAAAAAACTTTGACAACATTTTCAGTAATGCTCAGATAACAATGTGACAACAATAGATATTCTGGAAGGTTTGTTGGTGAAAGAAATTGAGGAATAAGCATTGGCCAGAAGATCATTACCATGTAATCTTTTATTTTTTCTGAAAGAGCAGGAGGGCCCTCAGTTTCATCTGACCTGAAAGACACCACCTCTGACAATGCAGCAGTTTCTCAGTACTACACTGGGAGTATCAACTTTAATATTTGTACTGAAGCAAATGCAGAAAGGATGAGGCAACAATTGTCATCATCAAAAGAAACTAGCCCTTTGTCTTTAAGTAATGAGTAAGGAGAAGGTGAATCAGTCAAGGGACTGAAAATTGATTTTGAAAAGAAATCCATTTAGGTTTTCATTGATAGCATGAGCAATTTTAGAAATTCAAATGTTTCCCTTGAGTTATTACTCTGCCAGCTGATAAAAAAAGCTGTATTTCTTCTGCGGACTGCAGAACACCCACCCTAATGGACTGTTTATTGTTGCTGGAAATTTTAACCATGCAAATCTCAAGTCTGTGCTCCCTAAATGCCATCAGCATATGGATTTTGTCATGAGAGGAGGGGACACACTGGATCTTGTTTATACAACTATCCCCAATGCATACAGGGCAGAGCCCTGGCCCCTCTTTGGCTACTCAGACCACATCTCTGTTATGCTAATCCCAGCACACAGACCACTCGTTAGGCATATCAAACCGGTTCTGAAGCAGGTGAAAACCTAGTCCAGCAGGAGCCATTTCAGCTCTTCAAGACTGTTTTGAGCACACTGACTGGTGTGTGTTCAGGGAGGCGGCAACCATAGGTGATTCCATCAACTTAGAGGAGTACATGGCGTCAGTGACTTGCTACATTAGCAAGTGTATTGACAACATCACTTTATCCAAGACCATCAGTTCTTGCCCCAACCAGAAGCCATAGATGACCACAAAGGTGTGTGTGCTGTTGAAGACCTGTGATTCTGCCTTCAGAGCAGATGACAAGGTGGCCCTAACAACAGTGAGGGCCAATCTGTCCCAGGCCATCAAAGAGGCAAAGTGCGCACACGCACAGAGAATACACAGCCATTTTCAGCGATATGCGGAGCATGTGGAAGGACATTCAGGCCATTACCAACCAGAGAACATCATCGCCTGCTTGTGCTGGTGATGCCTCCCTCCTGGATGAGTTGATCAATTTGCATGCATAGTTTGAAGCATGAAATGATGTGGCAGTGAGGAAGACTACACCCCTCCTCCCCCATGGCTAGGTGCTGTGTCTTACAATGGCTGACATGAAGAAGGGCTTTGGCCCAAAATGTCGATTTTCCTGCTTCTCGGATGCTGCCTGACCTGCTGTGCTTTTCCAGCACCACTCTAATCTAGACATGAGGAAACCGCTATGCAGGGTCAACCCACCTAAGGCTGCTGGACCAGATAACATCCCTGGTAGAGTGCCCAGAGGATGCTTTGATATAATGGTGGATGTTCTCAAGGACATCTTTAACATCTCCCTGAGCTGCGCCATAGTTCTAATGTGCTTCAAGGCCGCTACCATCGTCCTCTTGCTGAAGAAGTCTTCTGCATCCTGTCTCAATGACTACTGCCCCGTTGTGCTTATACCCATCATCATGAAGTATTTCGAGAGGTTCATGATGAGACAAATTAAGACCCTACTACCTTTCCTTTATTGGTCAGAGTATTGAGTACAGGAGTTGGGAGGTCATGTTGCAGCTGTACAGGACATTGGTTAGGCCACTGTTGGAATGGACACCCTGCCATTTGCATATCGTCCCAACTGCTCAACAGATGATGCCATTTCCACTATCCTCCACCTGCAGAAGGATGCCTACGTCAGATTACTGTTCATAGACTTCAGTTCTTCATTCAACATTATTATTCCTCAGCACCTGATTACAAAGCTGAGTCTGCTGGGCCTAAATACCTCCCTTTGTAACTGGATCCTGGACTTCCTGACTGGGAGACTTCAGTCAGTCTGGATTGGGAACAACATCTCCAACACCATCACACTGAGCATGCCCCGCCCTAGGTCTGTGTGCTCAGTCCAATGCTGTTCACCCTGTTGACATATGACTGTGCAGCGATGCACAACTCAAACCATATCATTAAGTTCACTGATGACATGACTGCAGTGGGTTCCATTAGCAAGAACAAAGAGTTGGCATACAGAGAGGAGTTGCAGCGGCTAATGGAATGGTGCGGAGTCAACAACTTGTCTCTGAACGTGGACAAAACAAAAGAGATGGTTGTTAACTTCAGGAGGGCATGAAGCAACCACTTTCCTCTGGACATCAACTGCTTACCCGTGGAGATCATGTAGAGCACCAAAGGTCTTGGCATCCACCTGGCAGAGAATCTCACCTGGGCCCTCAACACCAGCTCCATAGCCAAGAAAGCCCAGCAGTATCTCTACTTTCTACGTAGACTGAGGAAAGCCCACCTCCCAGATTCCATCATCGTCACATTCTACAGAGGGTTCATTGAGCTGCTGCATCACTGCCTGGTTCAGGAATTGCACCGTCTCGGTTTGTAAGACCCTACAACAGACAGTGAGGACAGCTGAGAGAATCACCGGAGTCTCACTTCCCTCCATTACAGATATTTACACCACACACTGCATCTGCACGGCTAACAGCATTGTGGACGACCCCACACATACCCCATTCAAACTCTCCTCCCACCTGCCTTCTGGTAGAACATACTGGTCTCTCACCGGCAGACTTTGCAACAGTTTCTTCCCCAAACCATCGGGCTCCTTAGCACTGTATGATCACACTCTATTCCATCTGTAATTCTTTGCATGACTTTACAAATTGCTGCTAAAACAATGGTTTATTAATGATCATTCATTATTACACTGTAATTTGTTCACCTCTGTGCCTATAGTCTTGCCTTGTCAGGAATTATCATGCTGCATGTTTTGCATTTCTCTTATGCACTTTATGCTGCCTTGTGTATGACTGTACTTTCATGTAATTTGTGTGGTCCAGCACCTTGGTCCTTGAGGAACGCTGTCTCGTTTTTACTGTATTGTTTGTATATAGTAGAAATGACAAATAAAGCAACTCTTGACTCTTGGCACGTGTCATGTGAACAGTTTCAAGCATGTACCAGTACAACAAGAAAATGAATTTTTATGGCATCCTTAATGTAGTAAAAATCCCAAAGGTTGTCACAAAATCATAAACTAAAAAAAAATACTCAGTCAAAAAGACAGGGCAGCTTTGCAAAGTAATTTTTTAAAGAAGGGGAGACAGACGCAGAGGGGTGTGTAGCTTCAAGAAGGGAAAATAGTTGAAAGCACAATTCCAGGAGTAGTTCAAGGTAGGGAACAGACAAGAGTCTGCAAATAATTCTTTCAGTGCAAGCAGAAGGCTATGTTTTCTCACTATGTAAGTTCATTTCTCGGCTTCTTTTTCTGAATCTTGCCCAAACAAGCTAGCGGATTAGCTTTTGGTTTTTCTGTCAGGTAAATGTAAACTATTTAAATTGTTACCAATTATTTAACCTACCGTGAACTTCTTGCTTTATTTCAGAGAGACAGCCTACATCAGATAAAGTCAGACAAAGATTAACAACACGTGTGCATTTTTGTTTATACTTAGAAATTCAAAACAGTGACTCTTTATTGAAAATACATTTTGCTCAATGGATAGTGTCTTACTTAGTTTTCCAAATGATTTTGAATGGAGTAGGAGGAAAATTTGAATTACTCTTGCTGGATTTTGCTAGCAGGGTTTTCTCTATAAATGTCTAGCTTCTTCCTGAGTATCTGTTCGCCATATTAATCACAGCTAGTCTGTCCACCCCCTCTTTATCTTTACGACAACGTAGTTAATGATCACCCTCGTCTGAGCCAACTTAATATTCATGGTTTCAATACTTGTGGCATTGAAACAAATTGGCAGGTTGGAAGGTGCTGGCAATGATATGTACTAAAGCTCACCCAGTCTCTGGGTGAACAGCCTAGCAGAGGCTGAGAAGCTTGCCAAAATGTTATAGTGATTGTCAGGTCAAGAGATTGCATTAGATTAGGAACAGATATTTGTGGGAGATGCAAATTCACTCACTCTCGAGCAATGTCCCAATTCTACACAAACAAAAGATCAATGGTGTTATCTTTGCATTAAAGAATGAGATATTTTCTTAATTAATCTGCCTTTCGTTTGAACATATATTAATATTGTGGCTTACAAATCACTTTACCCTCATTGCTATACAGAACAAAATCTGTCCTTACATGGTGAAAACCCAATACTGCAAGTATACATACAAGTTTTATGTTGCAAATTGGTCTGAATCTCCCACAGAATTATCTTCAAACTCTTTAGCTAGGCTCAATTTGGTGTGACAGTTGATGGGCTGAAATTTGACATTTAATCTCATGACTCACTGAGCCAATGTACTAGATGAATGACTCTCTTCAAGAAATGATGAGAATGAATTAGACTATTTCACAACATAAGATTTATTCAGTTTTCAACAAAGTATTTCAACAAAACTTGACACCAGTGGCACAACAACTGCACTGAAAGAGGTAATGTACATTAAAACTTTATTTAAATGTATAATGGAATATTATAATAGTTTTTGATCTTACTGATTAATGTAAGTATGAATGTGAGAAGAAATAAATCAAAAAGGCATCTCTTGCAGATATTTACTTTTCATATCTTTGCTGTCATTTAGAATTGAATTGAATTGAATTGAATTGAATTGAATTGAATTTATTGTCACGTGTACCGAGGCACAGTGAAAAGCTTTGTCTTGCGAGCAATACAGGGAGATCACAGCGTGAAGTAGCACAAAAAAGTAAATAATAGGTAAACAGCAGCAAAACCAAAAACACAGGTACAGTTAAGAGCTTGTGAGTCTATTCAGTATTCTAACAACAGTAGGGTAGAAACTGTTTCAAAACCGGCTGGTGTGCATGTTCAGGCTTCTGTACCTTCTCCCCGATGGTAGAGGTTGTAGAAAAACATTGCCAGGGTGGGATGGATCTTTGAGTATGCTGACGGCCTTTCCTTAACAGTGGGCCAGGTAAATGGATTCTATAGATGGGAGGTTGGCCTTTGTGATTGTCCGGGCTGAGTTCACCACTCTCTGTAACCATCTCCGATCTTGAATGGTACAGTTGCCATACCAGGTAGTGATACATCCAGACAGAAGGTCTTGATGGCGCACATATAAAAGTTGGCAAGGGTATTCACCATCATGCCAAATTTCCTCAGCTACCTGAGGAGGAAGAGGGTCTTTGGGTCTTTGTAACCAGTGCATCCACATGAAGAGTCCAAGAGAGCTTGTTGTGGATGAGCACTCCTAGGATCTTTACACTCTCCACTCATTCCACCTCTGTGCTGTTAATATGGAGGGGGGCATGACTAACATCCCGCTGGAAGTCAATAATGAGTTCCTTGGTTTTGCTGGCATTGAGAGCTAGGTTGTTCTCAGTGCACCATTTTTCCAGGTCTTCCACCTCCCATCTGTGGACTGTTTAGTCGTCATCTGAGATTCGACCGACTATGGTGGTGTCATCAGCAAACTTGTAAATGGCATTAGTCTGGTATTTGGTGACGCAGCCATGTGTATACAGTGAGTACAGTAGGGGCTGAGTATGCACCCCTGGGAGGCTCCAGTGTTGAGTGTTAGTAAAATGAAATATTATCCCCAATCTTCACAGACTGTGACCTGTGGGTCAGGAAACTGAGGATCCAGTTGCAGAGAGTGGGGCTTAGTCCGAGATCACTAAGTTTAGTAATCAGCCTCGAGGAGATAATAGTGTTGAAGGCTGAACTGTAGTCAATGAGTAAGATTCTTATGTAGCTGTTCTTAGTGTCAAGGTTTTCTAGAGAGGAGTGAAGGGCAAGTGATATGGCATCTGATGTGGATCTGTTTATCCGATAGGCAAATTGGAGTGGGTCAAAAGCAGTGGGGATGCTGGAGTTGATTAATGCCATGACCAGAGCTTAAAAATGTGTTGCTGGAAAAGCGCTGCAGGCCAGGCAGCATCAAAGGAACAGGAGAATCGACGTTTCGGGCATAAGCCCTTCTTCAGCTCTGATCTCCAGCATCTGCAGTCCTCACTTTCTCCCTATGCCATGACCAACCTTTCAAAGCACTTCATGACCACTGAAGATAGGGCCACTGGAGGGTAGTCATCGAGACATGCTGCATGAGCCTTCTTAGGCACAAGGATTATTTTGGCCCTGTTGAAACAGGCAGGGACAGTGACCTGCTGCAAGGAGAGGTTGAAGATGTCCGAAAAGACCTTTGTCAGTTGATCTGCACATGCTCTGAGTGCACGGCCTGGTACTCCATCTGGTCCCATTGCTTTCCTTGGATTCACATGAGGGAAAACTGATCTGACCTCTGATGCAGTGATTGCTGGGATAGGTTCGTCAGGACTTGTCGGAATAGGTGTTACCTCTCCGCCAAACTTCTGCTCAAAGGAGCATAGATGACATTGAGAAGGTCTGGGAGGGATGTGTCATCGTCTGCTATCTTGCACTGTCTCTTTTTAGAACCTGTGATGTCATTCAGTCCTTGGCATAGTCGCCAGGTGTCAGTTTAGAAAAGTCTCTAAACTGTCAAGTAATATGAGCAAATACCTATCCCTTTCATTACCATTCATTGTCATGGCTGATTGCAAACACGTAGCATTTATGAATTGGTCCATTAGCCCAATGTTTGGTTAAAGACTTTAGACCCAGTGAGGCAAAGTGGCATTTCTGGGAAACTGGGAACAGCTGAAGAAACCAACAAGACCAGACGCAGAGCGGTCTAGTTGAAAACCATTGCAAAATATCAGCAATTTATTTTGCTTCTAGATCCAGTCAGCCAGCTGCATTGAAAGTTGAATGAAAGCTCTTGCTGATATTGCCGAGTAATTGCAAGGGGAGGAGGCTTGCTCTCAGGAGATTGGTTTGGAACTGGCGAGGGGAGAGGGTCATGAAAAAGGTTTGAAATAAATTCTGTGGCCAGTGATGGCAGTGAGAAGCGAGAGGCTACACTTCATAAATAACAAGTTGAAGGCCTCAAGGAAATGGTCCTGCTTCTACTGAACCACAAAAAATGTCCCGATGATTTTGATTTTTGGAGCATGCAGCTCCTTTAAATATTTTGCACTGTAACTTAAAGAAGCCAACTGGTATGTGACCTGGGTGGAAACCTTTGGTTTGCTGACTGGTCACACAGCAAGCGAGAATATTACACACAAGGAGTGCTGTAAAAGAAACTTTTAAACCAGTTATGAAGCAGGTGGCAATTGATTTAATACATTATTGATATTTCTCACCTCCTCATGGCAAGAAACAAAAACTCCACAAAACCTGCTGCAATTAAAATTGCAATGGCTGGTAATTTGCAGCTTACATGCCTCCATTTTTAGATTTCAAATCATCCCCACCATATCAACGCGTGTGTGTGTTTCTGTGTGGTAGGGTATTTGGGGCAGTAGACAAATAAGGGAAAAGGTGTCAGTATCAAAGCCTTAGGTGTATGGATGTGAAATGACTTGTTCAAATAAATGGTTGAATACCATATATGTTTTCCAACTTGTTAAAATATAACAGGCTCGTTGTATCAGGAATATCAGACCTGTATTTAATTATAGAAATGTCAAAGAAAGAAACATATCAATAATACAATTATGAATGTTTAAGTACTTCACACCTTGGCCACTATTAGAGGAAGTGCTCCTCCCCTTCTCCCATGTACTGTACATTGGTTACTGAGATGGTATCAAATTTAATTTCTCATTGATTTCTTTAGGAAGTGGATCACTTTCTAGTTCTTTACAGCATGCTAGCTGGAAAAATAACAATGAATTGATGTGCTTGGTTAGTTTTGACGTGAATGGGAAACTGAGCCTGCTAAGGTCTCACGTGGCTGTATAGAAATGCCGTCACTAATACGTTGTAGCTAATGATAATGCACAGGTTATCTGAAACTGAGATCGGTGCTGTTGCAATTGTCTAAACAATCGGATTAGAACTGACAAAACACAGATTAGATTCTTTTAATATAAATGTACTGTAAAAAGATTAATCAATCATTTTGAATATTGATTTGCATATCCTTTGCATTAATATTTAGAAATGTAAGTTTCAACCAGTTTGATTTTAAGTTTCCCTGTATATAAGATCAGAACCATGACACAGAATTGCACACAGGTGCCAGCCCATTATTGTGGTTATCTTTAATACTGAAGGCAAGCAATGCAGAAAACATGAGACTCAGTGTCATTCCAGCGCCTAATCTGAGAGCTTTTTTTTATTTCTTTAATTAGCACCACATTATTTGTACAGCCAAATCAATACAACTTTGCATCATTATGATTTTAGGAATTGGTCAGGGCATGGGAGTGCATGGATGTTCGTGAGGCAATGAGGCAATGCACACATAATGAATTTTCCAGAAAAAAAAGCTTATATCAACTTCAGCCTGGGAAATGGTGTTAGAATATGGGAACTAAAAATAGTGTTCAATTTACACCAATGTTTTGGATTAACTCAAATTCATTTTTATTATCAAGCTGACATACTTTAATATTTGAACTTCAGTTATGAATTCAAATAGATCAAATCATTTGACCACAAGTCTTTAAATATAAATTAATGATTTGAACAAAACAACACTTTCTAAATACATTTTCCCCATGTTATGATGTCCCACACTGTACCTGCACACAATACTGTGTCAGTTATACGATTTTCTGCATCATCAGAATGCAAACAGTCTTAAAACAACCAAAACATGATTATCTGAATCAATTTTATTCTGATATGAATTAGAATTTTATTTTATATGTTGCAATGCCAACTGTTATTGATGTATGTCACTCCACTGTTTCCTTTCCCTGACTGAGTCTAAAATCTTCCCTGGTGTATAGTGGTAGAAGAAAACCACTAGCAAGTCTTAATATGATGAGGATTTTGCCTTAAACAAGATATAGTTTATTGAATGATGGCAATCAGTTATATTAGTAACTTCAATATTGTTACAAAGACTATGAGGAGACCTCAAAACATAGGTCATCACTCTCCAAGATCCTAAACTATTCTGCCTTTCCCCAACAAGTTCATCAGACTGGGTAGAGTTTAATGCAGTCTCCAATATCAGCCATTTCAGAACTGCTATACAGCTATTCTGTGCAGGTACCTTTTATAAACGAAATTGCAAAGCCACCTAACAGCTTGCTTGATACTGAACTCCCTGAGGTATTGATCTGAAGTTAATGGTTAATCCATATATTATGAATGGAAGATTGCAGTATCAGCTAAAGTGTCAATGCTGTCCTTTCAATGTTACTTGTAAAGGCATCTTACCAAGGTGTATAATTTAAAAGTAAAATGGAAGCATTTAGGAAGTGATTTGTGCCTTCTCACATGATTATATATTATCCCAAACTGATGATTTTGATGTTGTTCCTAAAATTCTGATTAGAGTCATAAAGTCAAAGAGATGTACAGCACAGAAACAGACCCTCTGGTCCAACTCGTCCATGCTGACCAGATAGCTCAACTCAATCTAGTCCCACCTGCCAGCACCCAGCCCATATCCCTCTGAACCCTTCCCATTCATATACCCATCCAGATACTTTTTAAATGTTGTAACTGTACTAGCCTCCACCACTTACTACTTATTGGTTGCTCATTCCATACACACACCACCGTCTGTGTGAAAAGGTTGCCTATCAGGTCCCTTTTAAATCTTTCCCCTCTCACCTTAAACCTATGCCCTCCAATTCTGGACTCCCCCATCGCAGGGAAATGACTCATCTATTTACCCTGTCCATGCCCCTCATAATTTTAAAAACCTCTAAAAGGTCAGCCCTCAGCTCTGACGCTTCAGAGAAAACAGTCCCAGCCCATTCAGCCTCTCCCTGTAGTTCAAACCCTCCAACCCTGGCAACATCCTTGTTAGTCTTTTCTGAACTCTTTCAAGTTTCACAACATCCTTCCTATAGCAGGGAGACCAGAACTGCACACAGCATTCTAGAAGTGGCTGAACCAATGTCCTGCACAGCCGCAACATTAGTGAATAAACTTTACAAAATATACTTTTGCATATTTCATGTATAAGAATAGTTTAGCGAGGCTGTGCTCCTAGAATGTAGACAGATTAGGAGTGCTTTTTGGTGGAGCATTGGACAAGGGTGTTATAACCTTGTCAAACAAGGTCTTGACCATCTTGTTGATATATCCGACTCTTCCAGCTGAATTGACCATTAACAGGACTATGGTGCATCCTTCTAATGGGAAAATCAGCTCTACATTTTAATTTACTAAATTAAAGAGGAATCTCAGAAAACAAACTCCTATATTTTTCATTAGTTGTTCTTGCTCTTTTCTTCAATATCTTTCTCCAAAAGTCATTTCTTCCAACATTTTGGTGTGAATTAAGGGAACAGCAGTCGTGAAACCTGCTTAGCAAGACAACTAATTGTAGTTATGTTTATGCAATTCTTGTGTGCTTTTAAGATGATTAACATTTTCCAGTTGCTTCTCAGAATGTTGAGATTATTGCAAATTCAGACAATTATATGAATATACAGGAAAAACACCTGGAGATTATTGTCAATTAACATACTGCCTTTAACATCTAGGACAGAGGCTTGAATCGGTCCTATGCTAATGTAATTGAAGTATTTTTCTTTGCTAACAAGTCCCATGTGAAGTGGATTTAGGATCACATTTAATTTAAAACAATAGATGGTGGGTGTGAATCTACAACACATCTGCCCACAACTCATTCCAACTTGCTACTGAATCAATAATCTAATTTAATAAAGCCATAAAGTTAGCTGCTGTGGGAAAAGGAGACAGTCAGATAGCATTGAGAAGGAAATAAATCCTGGACTGGTTAAAGGCAGAATTGTTGTATAATGTCTCACATAGTGTAAGCATGTTAAATACCTTTTAGAAACCTGATCATGATATCATCATTGTATCACAGCACATGACCTGAGGGCAGAAAGGTCTCAGGCTCCATCTTAACTCAGGCCATTTGAAGCATAATGGAAGAAAGCTCCACTTTGTATCCAAATAGCATAAAGTTAGCCCAGACATCGAGTTGCCTGTGAAACTAATGATTGTGTATAACAGTGAGCTGGAATAAACATTATTGGATTTTTCAACAACACCTTATACAAGTCTAGATTCTTATACTTTGTGAGATAGCATAAGCGTTACCCTATATCAGGTAAATACACCCTTTTGCAGGAATACCACACACTATTGTTAGCAATGATGACATTATAGAAGAGATCAACTGGACAACAGCCCCAGACATTTGGTTATTTAGCATCATTAGTTTTTGTGAGCACTGAAGACAGAGCTAATATATTTCTGATTCAAAACTAGCATACTTGAAGCTCGAAAAAACTTCTACTAATTAAGTTACATATATGAAAAGCTGAAGGTACAGCCCTGTGCAGAGGCAGTGAATACTGTATTTCTCTGTCTCTCCTCTCCAAAGAGAAACAAACTGTAAGCCTGTTGGTCCAATTTTTTTGTCTTCATAAAATGACAGTTCAGTATCCTCACCGCAGAACTACAAAGCTCTTCTAAAAGAAGATATAGCTAATGAAACAGTAGTGGTGCTGTACATTAACAAGCTGAAACTTTATTGCTGGAACAGCACAGCAGGTCAGGCAGCATCTAGGGAACAGAAGATTCGACGTTTCGGGCACATGCCCTTCCTCAGGCATGTGCCCGAAACGTCGAATCTTCTGTTCCCTAGATGCTGCCTGACCTGCTGTGCTGTTCCAGCAATAAAGTTTCAGCTTTGATCTCCAGCGTCTGCAGACCTCACTTTCTCCCTGTACATTAACAAGCCTACTTCTATCCATACGTTAGTTGGATTTACTGTTTTCTGTCACCAATTTGGCACTTCAGGAAGGTCACATGCCATCATCATTCCTTATTTGGCATGAATATCATAGGCATGGCATGCATATATATTCTTTCTGTCTGCCAAGAACAGGACCCTGTTTATTTAAAAGATATGGTTTTCAGGACAAACATGTGTGCTATGCTGTGTGCATGACTGACAATTCTAAATTATTTATCAGTGTAATTCCTAACACATTCATGATTATCTCACAAATGTTGTCCATTTATAGAATCATATCTGGTTTTGGACGCATTGTGACAAGCATGAGCTGGGATGTTGTGGTCAGAATTTTGCTTGTTACAACCAAAGGTGCATGCTGTTTATCACGACCTGTCAGCCTTTGCGACATATGGCCTACATTCCTGGTTTTTAAGATACCTGAATAGGATACATCAAAACCATCCTGTGGGATAACAGCTAGCCTGATTGGATTATTTTTCTCTCTCTCTCTCTCTCTATCACATAAATTCATGGAAAGCCTTATGCGTCCCTCTTAGTCCTAAAAAGGCCAAGTCTGCCTCAGATTACCTGAGAAAGGTAACAATAAGGTATCCCAAAGGTTTGAGCAAACAGGTGTAGTAGAAATACGAGTAGCAGCACACGTGGTGTATCCCACTAACTGCTGTCAACCCAAAGAGGCATTCTGACTATGACACAAATGAGTAATATGGAAGATGAATTTTCAGTGCCAAATGATGCTAGGTCTCCAGGCTTTTCATCCAAAAGATTGGAGATCTTATCACAGAGCATGTTCCTCTGGTTGGTCATCAACCTGCCTAGTTAAGATTAGAGTGGTGCTGGAAAAGCACAGCAGGTCAGGCAGTATCCAAGGAGCAGGAAAATCAATGTTTTGGGCAAAAGCCCTTCATCAGGATTTTTCTGCTCCTCGGATGCTGCCTGACCTGCTGTACTTTTCCAGCACCACTCTAATCTTGACTCTAATCTCCAGTATCTGCAGTACCCATTTTCGCCAACCTGTCTAGTTAAACAGTTAAACAAAGCTAGGCTAGTTACTGTCAAACAGCACTAATGGGTGCATTTTCCATGACAACATCTTTACAACACTAGAGTTGACCAAGTGAAAGACAAATGTCAGAAGATGACCACACTTTCTATATTGTTAGTCTCATACACCATGTCAATGATGTAAGGAAATCAGAAGCTTTGTCACTCATTAATATCTTATGTCCTGATAAGGCAGGACAATACATCCTAAAAGCTATCATTGATAAAGGAGCTAGTGTTAAAATTTTACCACTACACATCCTGAAAGACATGTGCCGAAGCAAGTAGCAATCCATGATACTGTTGATGAGATTTCATTTGACACCATAAAAAAAATTACTTCCAGGGGAAAGCAGTGGATGTAATATATTTGGATTTCCAGAAGGCACCGCAGATAAGGTTATTTCATACGATACCAGCACATGATGTTGGTGATAGTATATTAGCATGGAGAGAGAATCAGCTAACTAATAGAAAACAGAGTTAGGATAAAGGGGCCATTTGCAGGATGGTAACCAGTAAGTAGTGGAGTTTTACATGGATCAGTGCTGGGACCACAATTATTTACAATGTATACAAAGTGGCTGAGGAAAGTGAATGCACTATAGCCAAATTTGCAGATGACACAAATATAAGTGGGAATGCAAGTGGTGAAGTTAACACAAAGAGGCTGCAGTGGGAAATAGGCAGGTTAAGTGATTGGGAAAATACTTGTCAGATAGAATATTATGTGGAAACATCTGATGTAATGCATGTTGACAGGAAGAGTAGCAAAGCCTGAATATTATTTAAATGGAGCAAGACTGCAGGAAGCTTCAGCAGAGATGGATTTAGCATTCTTTGTACAGTATTCACAAAAGGCAAGCGTATAAGTTCATATTTTAATAAGGAAAGCAAATAGAATGCTGGCTTTTATTTCAAATGGAATGGAGTGTTAAAACAGGGAAGTAATGGTAAAACTATACAAGGCACTAGTTCGACCACACCTGGAATGCTACTTAGAAGAAAGAGGGGGAATCCCATAGAAACCTATAAAATTCTAACAGGACCAGACAGAATAAATGCAGAAAGGATATTCCCAATCACCGGGGAGTCCAGAGCCAAGGGGTCACAGGAAAGCCACACACACAGGCCAAGTCCTGAACTACGAAAGCAACCACCCCAACACACACACAAAAGAAGTTGCACCAAGGCACTGTTCAAAAGGGCCACAACACACTGCAGTATACCAGAATTGCAAAAAGGCGAAGAAGAACACCTCTATAATGTATTCGCCAAAAACGGATACCCATGGAATTTCATCAACAGATGCATAAGGGAAAGACAACGGAACGAGGATATGCCGCAACCCAAAGGACTAGCCACACTACCATACATCAAGAGCATTTCCGAACTGATAGCCAGACTCTTGCGACCACTAGGACTCATAACAGCACACAAACCAACAGCCACTCTCAGACAACAACTCACCAGAACGAAGGACCCGATACCCAGCATGAGCAAAACCAATGTAGTGTACAAAATCCCATGCAAGAACTGCACAAAATACTACATAGGACAAACAGGAAGACAGCTAATGATCCGCATCCATGAACACCAACTAGCCACGAAACGACACAACCAGCTATCCTTAGTAGCCACACACGCAGATGACAAGCAACATGAGTTCGACTGGGACGACACTACGATTATAGGACAAGCCAAATAGAGAACAGCCAGGGAATTCCTAGAGGCATGGCACTCATCCACAGATTCAATCAATAAACACATCGACCTGGACCCAATATACCGACCACTGCAACGGACAGCTGGAACTGATAACCGGAAGTGGCAGAGACAAACCACCATAAATGCCAGAGGAAACATCATAGAAGCGCTTCACAGGAGGCTCCCAAGCACTGAGGATGTCACCTAGACAGGGGACGAAACATCTGCAACACAGATTCCCAGCTCGGCGAACAGAACCACAACAAATACTCAAATTTCCTGCTGGTAAATGATATCTCATTATCTGTGACCAACACTTCTGGGAGTCGTGAATTGCAAAAGATGTGCACAGTTTTCCTATCATTGTCCCTATGTTTGACGAATGAACTGTATGCATGTCCAGCCACTTTGACTGGGTGTCAAGAATGACTAACAACATTGATCCCATGAAAAGACCTGCATAGCTGATGGGTGTCCAAGACCAGGCTTTACCCAGCCATTCCCACAAATGTGCTGCTTGTGGTAATTTCTGGGCATTGCCCCACCATAATTCTCTTCTCATTTTGGAACCCCTGGATGACACTGATGGAGTTCAACCTGTACCTGGTGGCGACCTTTGCTCAGGACAATCACTCTTGGTCCTCATAATAATATGCCGTCCTGTACTGTAATCTAGTCTCTCCAGGTCCAAAAACGTTTCAACTCTGGTTATGACAGTCTTTTGGTTTCCCCATCATTACCAGCTGTTTCAGTTTTACCAGCACCAGATCTTCCTGCATTCAAAGTTCAATATGGTCAGCTGTGACTAGAAGTGTGTCCAGAAAATTTACAGACTCTTCCATTGGCAGTACCCCCGGTGATGTAGCTGCCAATGGGAGGCAGCTCAGTGCATCCACATTTGCTACTTGGCCTCCCAGACTGCGTTCCAACTTCTAATTAAACATATTTAGTATTAGAGCCCACTGCTGAAATTGGCCTGAAGTCATGAGTGGTACTGCCTTGTCTTCTTTAAGTAAACCTAGCAGAGGTATGTGGTCTGTTATTACTACAAATTTGTATTTGTAAAAGTATTGTTGGAACTTCCTGACTCCAAATATGACAGCCAAAGCCCTTTTCTTTATGGGCTTATTTATGCTCTGCATTAGCCAAAGTTCTGGATGCATAGGCTATCGGGCATTCCTCTCCATTGGACCACCTATGAGCTAATACTACCCCGATCCCATATGGGAGGCATCACATGTCAATACCAGATCTCACTTGGTATCATAGTGTGCCAACATCTTAGAGGATGATAGCTTTTTCTTCACTTCCCTGAAAGCTATGGCTTGGCTCAGTGACCATTTCCAAGGTTGACCCTTTGTTAAGAGTTGAGACAAAGGTGGCAGGATGGAGGCTAAGTTATGTCTGAACTTTCCATAATAGTTCACCAGCTCAAGGAAAGACCTAAGCTCCAGTGGAGACAGGGACCTGGGGCACCTTCAATCATCTTCTCGTTATCTTCCAAAGGGTGTAACACAGTTTTCTCAACTGTGTAGCCCAAGTAGGTCAGTTGGGGTGCCTGGAAAATACATTTTCCCCTTCTAAAGCGGACACCCTCCTGGGTGACCTGGTCCACATCTAAGGTCTATGTCTAAATTCTCTAAGTGCTCATTTTTGGTTTTCCCTGTTATAAGCACATCATTATCGTGATCTGGGATAAATCTTGTAAAATGTTCTTCACTGTCACCTGAAAAATTGCACAGGCTGATGATAGCACAAATGGCAGTCTCATATACTGGTATTAAATGTAGCGTACTTCCGGGGATCCTCATCTAACCGCAATTGCAAGAATGCATGGTTCATATTCAGCTTTGTGAAGGACAGCCCCTCTGCCAACTTTGTGTATAAATCCTCCAGGTATTTATCCAACTGGGAAAAGCAGTGTTTGCTGAAAATCTCCACAAAGGCCAACCGACCAGTTGGTCTTCACAATCAGTATGACCGAAGCAGCCCATTTCCCAACCAGGACTTCTTTGATAATTCCTTTGCTTTCCAGCCTCCTGATTTCTGCCTCTACTTCTTTCCCATTAGGCAAATGGCACTTGGCTGGCCTTGCAGAATCATGGAATTGCTTCCTGGTCAACATGCAAATTGACCTCGGCTCCTTTAATAGTTCCTAGACATTCCTGAAAAACATTCAGGAATTTAATTAGGAAACCACTCAGGCAGCCATTTTCCAATCGAAAAATGTTGAGTCAATCTAGGTGAATCTTTCTCAACAATTTTTGCCCCATCAGGCTTGGGCCCAAGCCTTTTACTACAATCAGTGGTAACTGACCAAGCTGCTTCTCATAAGAGACCAGAACCGAAGTTGTACCCTTATTCTGTAAAGGTTACGCAGTGTAGGTTCTCAGTCCAGACAATGTCTTGTGCAAACAGAAGGGTTGGAGCCAAGAGTGAATTTTGTTAAAGACTGGTTCTGTGGTCACTGAAATGGCCTCACCATTATCAATCTCCATTCAAAACAGATGGCCATTTAACCAAACATTGAGTGGTTCTGATTTCGATGTTGCTCAGCAGTTTAACTGTTCCAAACCAGATATAAATGGACTTTCCAGGCTAGTGGCCTTTGATTTCTCTTCTTAATTTAGGTCTAGCGAGACTCTTTTGCTGTTCCAAATCTGTGTACCAGCAGCAAGTACAATGGCTTGCTGGCCTGCATCCTGAAGAAGGTTTTAAGCATTTGGTTGAGGCTTGGCTTGGTTTTGGGGTTTTGCTGTGGGCTGACCTAGGGTCCCTCTGTTCAGGATATGTCCTGAGTGAGGCTGTGCAATTGCCTTCACTTAAGCGGTGTTCCCTAAGCTCAGTCGGCCTGGTGAGGGTGTCCACTTCAAAAGGAATACCCTGCAACTCATATGCTCCACTTGCCACATTTTCTAATGATAAAGCCAGTTATAGTACCTGTTGAAGAAAGGTTGAGCTTCCTCTAGTAGATGATTTTGTATGTTTGCATCATTAATCCCATGTTTTAGTATCTAGTGCCCTAGGAATGTTAGGCTCCTAACAACCGAAAAAGCTCTGGGTCCACAAGCTGTCAGGAAAATTACTCGTTGCTTTTCATCTGTCCCAATATCATTTGCCCAGGTAAAAAAATAACACATTCTTTCCGCTTTCTGAGTCCAGTCATCGACAGCAGGATCGAATAAGTCAAGCTTCCCAAATAACAGCGTAATGCCAGAAATGCTTACCCCAACTCAAAGACAACAGTTGCGAGCAAATTTCTTTAGAAGTGTGCTTTTCTCTCATTGCCACTGAAATACCTCCACAGAGGCTGGTGTCTGTCACTAAGTTACCCTGTCTAGAGTGCTTGATACTCATCCAGCTCCCTCAGAAGCAGCTCTCAGAAGAAAAAACAGGATGTCTGACATTCCTGTTTTTATCTGTCTACCAGGGATCCCTGATTAACAGCCCCAATCAGGGAACTCATATTTTGTGAGGTCCACCTGGCTGACCCCCATGACAGTCACTACACTCCTCACGTGGGATTTGGCTTCCTTGGACTGTATTTACCCAGCCATGTCTCCCTCTTCAGCTTCTTGCTCACTGGAAGTCAAACGTGTCATTCAGGATTTACTTTCTATAGAGAATCCAAAACATTATGACCCCTGCCAACACCTCAAGTCCTGCCGCACTTACCTTCAGCTGGTCTCTCTTTTAACATCCAGGCCATTGGGTCCAATTGCAGGCAGCCCACTTTAGAACAGATTTGAAGTTCTGGAGATGAAACAGTGGAGATTTAATGGAATAGTTCCAGTGCTGATGAATTATAATTATGTAGACAGACCGGAATATTTGGGGTTGTTTCCCCTTGAAGCCCAGAAGGTTAAGGGGAAATTTGATAGAAGTGCTCAAAATCACAATGCACTTAGATAAAGTAAATAAAGATGAATTGGTTCCAATGACTAAAAACTTGATACCCAGAAGGCACAGATGGAAGATGATTGGCAAAAGAATACAAGGCAACTTGAAAATCTTTTTACACAAGTGGTTTGGATTTGAGATGCACTGCCTGAAGGGCTGGTGGATACTGATTCAATCGTAGCCTCTTTAGGGAATTGGATAAATAGTTGAAAATGAAAAATATGTGTGGATATATGGAAGAGTGGGAAAGTGGAACTAACTGGATTGTTCTTGGAAAGACCTGGCACAGCAGTAATGGACCAAGTGTCCTCTTCTGTATTGTGCTATTCTATAATTGTATAATTCTGGATGGAAATGGCAATGAGGGTATAGACAATTGATTTGGTTCTTCCTAATGCTTAGCTAGGGGAAATTGAAGCTTATCCAAGACTGGATGCAAGACAAGCTGCCTGACATCACATGGCAATGAAAGGTCATGTGAAGTAGTTTAGAGGCAGAATTATCATTGTAGATACAGCAAAAACTTTATCGCTCCATTATATTCCACCTTTTATCATCAGTGATATATCAAAATGTGAGCATCTATGAGAGAAAACATTCAATCTTTGCTCAGATGCAGATGAGTAAATAGCTTATTGATTTAAGTCCTTCCTAAATTCCAAATCATGCAGTGAAGTGTCCTTTTTGGTTTGTTTGTAAACAGCATGTCCAATACACATGGACTGAGTAAAGTGAGTCCAGAAACTTTTACAATTTTCTTGCTCTATAGTCAAACTATTCCCTGGAAGTAGTCAGGATGGGGAGGAAGCATCTGTCCAACTTTTAAAGCCACTTATTTCGAAAAGGGTGATTCATATACGTGAGTTCTTTGGGTGATGCTCACTGTTCAGCTCTCACAATGATCTACGGAGCATTCTGATCTCCCTCAGCTCGTGGCCTTTTTTTTTCCATTCTTTAGATTAAGAACATCTGAGTTCCGGATGTTTGGAATCTGAACATAAAATGAATCCAATAGTTTTCCATCTCACACATTCCTGGTGCTGTCTGGGTGGTTTTGTTCTGTTAATAAATAAATAAATTGTTAGAGGCATCCATATTTAAAACAAAAGCACAACAGACTTTCAAAGCGGCAGCACCAAAAATGGTATGTCAAAATGTTACAAATTAAGTGAGTAAACTATGCTGAAACTATTGATGAGAAGGCCCCACTACATTCATGGGCTTGGCAATCAAGTCATTCTACAAACAGAGCTGGCTCCAGATGCACAATTATCTGATTGAAACATAATCTGATCCAAGTACAGCATTCCAACCTAAAATCACTCTCATTCCTCTCATTATACACAACTGCTAATTCAGACATAACAATGACTCGTGGGCAATTTGTGTTCTTAATGTTTGACACACAGGATTCTGTCAGTTTGATATATGTTTGCTGCTTTGTTCAGATGAACAGCGTCTTGTAAATTGGCCTTATGTTTAGCTCTTCTTGCCACTGTTCTTTAACATAGTCATACCAAATGGAACTCACTTTCTTTCATTTCCTGTAAACAATAAAGACATGAGTTTATCCTCTCACAGGGGCCTATAGCCAGTGAGGCCTCTATTAACATTTCTCTGCAATAGTTGTTAGCAATAAGCCTGGAATGGCTCTCACCCCAGGAATTATGGACTGGGCTACTCCTTTGCAGACTGTAGCACTTTAGGTATCAATACAGCTGTGACCTTTAAAGGTCCTGAGTTTCACTTTGTTGGTTTAAATATAATATCCAGGCTGATATTTCAGTACAGTATACATGGGTGGGGTGGTACACTGTTGAAGATACAATGAATTTAGCTTAAAACTGAGTCTACCTTCATTTTCAGTTGTACATGAAAAATCGCTATTTTAATTGAGAAGAACTATGCAGTTTTCATGATGTCCAGGCCAAAAACACTAATATAACTAAACATAACGTGGTAGCATAATGGCTCAGTGGTTAGCACTGCTGCCTCACAGCGCCTGGGTCTCAGGTTTGATTCTAGTATTGGGCAATTGTCTGTGTGGAGTTTGCATATTCTACCCGTGTCTGCATGGGTTTCCTTCGGGTGCTCCAGTTTCCTCTCACAGTCCAAAGATGTGCAGGTTAGGTGAATTCGCCATGCTAAATTGCCCATAGTGTTCAGGGATTTGTAGGCTAGGTACATTAGTCAGGGGAAATGTAGGATAATAGGGTAGGGGAATGGGTCTAGGTGGGTTACTCTTCAGAGGGTCGGTGTGGATGTTATGGGCCAAATGGCATGTTTCCACAATGTAGGGATTCTATGAGCACTAATATAGGTTAACCTGTCATTATTTGGCAGTGGGATATAATGAGGTTGTGAAAGATGCTATACAAGTCTTTCTTTATCTTTCTTTTTAACTGAGACTATTGGCTTAACATATGTGAAACCGAATCAGCATCCTCCATTACCAATAAAATGCAACATGCTGATATTTCAATGTTGTATTCCAAGACCATGTGCTCTCATATCACTTAGACATCATATGTCAGGAGAATTCATGCAGTGATTTCAGAGTAGATCGAAGCTCTCTCAGAATTTTAAAATAGTGACATACTAATTGGGAAAATGTTGGATATGGACACAGGAAATGTAATGCATGATTGAAGTGTGCTTGTTCCTTCTATTGAAAATACTACAAAAATTTTACAATTGTTGCTCTTTGAAATTAACACAACTTGCAGTCAGAGCTAAGCATGTTGCTACGTGGTTGCATACCTGGACTTGGAGGATACAAAATCATGAACAGTAATCAATACTTTAACCTTGTCTACACAACTTAAATGCAGGCTGCATCCCTTAAAGGAGCAGGTCCTAGTAAACAACCATAAAGTCATTTTGACCTAGGAATGGCTGAGATTTACTTCAAGGTTTTCCAGTGTAATGCTGGAGGCCTTGGTGCAGGAAGGAGAGAAAATTTGGAATGTTGTGAGTGGTTGTGTGCCTCATACCTAAGGGAGAATGTGTTGGTAGCGGAGAGGTTCCAGAGGAGGTTGACAAGAATGATCCCAGGGATGAAAGGCTTCCCATCTGAGGAGCAGTTGATGACTCTGTGCCTGTACTCACTGAAGTTTAGAAAGATGAGGGAGATCTGATTTAAACTTACAGAATATTGAGGGCACGAGATAGAGTAGATGTGGAGAAGATGCTTCCACTAAGCATCTCAGGACTGGACCTGAGAGCACAGCATCAGAATGAAGGGATGACCCTTTAGAACTGAAATGAGGAGGAATTTCTTGAAGGATACAGAGGCTTTCAGAGGACTTGAACAGGCTACGTGAATGGGCTTGAACATGGCAGATAGAATACAGTGCAAAAAAAGTGTGAAGCTGTGCACTTTTTGTAGAAAAAACAGAAAGGCAGAATATTTCTTAAATGGTGAAAGTTTGGGAAGTTCAAGTGTCTAAAGGGATCTGGATGTCCTTGTCCATGGGCTACTAAAAGCTAACGTGTGTATGGCAAATAAATAGGAAGGCAAACAAATGCTAACATTCAATGTAAGGGGATTTGAGTACAGCAAAACAGATGTCTTGGTACAGTTGTAAACAGCCTTAGTAAGATCTCACCTGGAATATGATGCACGGGTTTGATCTCCTTATATAAGGAAGAATATATTTACCAGTGAAGACATGCAACAGAGTTCACCAGATTAATCTCTGGGCTGATTGGATTGATTTATGAGGAGAGATTGAGAAAACGGAGTCTTTATTCTTGAAAGGTTTGAACCAAGAAAGGTGATCGCATTGAAACCTACAACATTCTTACAGAGCATGACTACTGGCAACTCTAGAACCAGTGTTGTAATCTCAGGGTAAGGGGCAAGCCCTTTAAAACTGAGATGGAGTGGAATTTCTTCATTTAGTGGGTGGTGCATCTTGGGAATTTTCCACATCAGAGGCTATTGAAACTTAATTACTAAACAAGTTAAAGTCTGAAATCAATCGGTTTCTGAAGACTGACGACATTAATGAACTTGGAGTTAGTGTAGTAAGATGGCATTGAGGAGATGATCAGCCGTGATCTTGATTAGAGCTGAAAATGTATTGCTAGAACAGCGCAGCAGGTCAGGCAGCATCCAGGGAACAGGAGAATCGACGTTTCGGGCATAAGCCCTTATGCCCGAAACGTCGATTCTCCTGTTCCCTGGATGCTGCCTGACCTGCTGCGCTGTTCCAGCAACACATTTTCAGCTCTGATCTCCAGCATCTGCAGACCTCACTTTCTCCTGGATCTTGATTAGTCAGGTAGGCTTGATGAGCTGAATGGCTCTTCCTATACCTATGTTCTTATGTTAAATAATAATTAATGGTTCTACTGAAGTATAAATGGGTATTTTCGTAAGTAATCAGAGACTCAGAGTGTCATAGAGTTGTACAGCACAGAAACAGACCCTTCAGTCCAACTTATCCATGTTGACCAGATATCCTAAATTAGTCTAGTCCCATTTGCCAGCATTTAGCCCACATCCCTCAAAAGCCTTTCTATTCTTGTACCCATCCAGATGCCTTTTAAATGTTATGGTTATTTATTTATCAAGTTCAGCAATATTCATACATTTTAATACTCAAACATAAAGGTTAGAACAGTGCTTGTAAAATGTACCACATGAAATTTAAAATTTGCTAAAGAAAGTAAAACTCTAACCAGAAATAAATTATGACAGCAGTATTCATTTGATGGTTTTATGCTGTGTTGATATCATCCTACCTCCTTTAGTTTCAATCAGAGCCAACAACTCTGGTGTAATAATGCAGATGATCAGTAACTGTGATTCTCAATCTGGCTGTCAGCACTTTGTTTCACTTGAGAGGTATATTTTAAATATTATAAGACTACAGGTGGGACCATCTGGCTTTTTCAAAGGTTTAGAAAAGTAAGGTTTATAAAATAAGTTTAAAAAATCTTGAGGAGGGGGTGGTCTGTATTTTTTTAAAAGATGTTTTTCACATTGCCGAGGAAGCCCATGTTGATCATATCATTGCATTCTGTAGTCAAATGAGAATCCGGAGTTATGGGGAATGTTTTAGGAGTGGCATTGGATCATATGAAGGACTGAAGTTTCCTTAATTCCAATCCACTTTCACACCATCCTGTTCTAGTTTTAAAGGAAAATATTATAATCATTTCCAAAACCGATGCAGCCAACAAAATTGAATGATTCACTATTACCTATAGTTAAAGCAACAATATTCAATCTTTAGAAAACAAAATATGATATTTGTTTCAACATAAAAAAAAGTCAGTGGTGAATGTTGGCAGATATAGAGGAAAGGATAAATTACCCTCAGTCTTGAGAATTTTCTGGTCTTCCACTGATAAATGTCTTCGTAAACTGACAAGGACATCAGTTTGAAAGAGGGCTACCATTAGAATTTGAAATTGAAGGCTTTAGTTTTCTGCATATTATGACAATTTTGCAGGTAAATGAGTGATGTCTATGTATCCCCAGTATGATTTCTGTTAGCAGTGGACTGAATTTAGATTAAGGTAATCATTTCAACAGGTGGATGCTGTGTGAATCTAATGGTTAAGTAAGATTTACTGAAACAAATTTCAGTTGACTGTTCTTCATGCATTATAAAAACATCTATCATCTATCAATACATATATTTTGATTTTTACAGAACACTCTTCCATAAAATTGATGGAAGGATCTGTTATCATTTGTATACTGACACATACCTGTACATGTATGTATATATTCCTTTTCATGACTGCTCTGTCCAAAGGAAAGTCAGAAAGTCCTTGAGTTCATTGCTGATTCTTCGTCTTTGCCTGATTTTCGTGGCAGTTTTGTCAGTGATGGTTTATCATTGCTTATTATCCTCAGGGACAAGGCAAGAGGTAGTCCCCAAGACTGCATCAGCTTGAATAGAAATCAAACCTTCTTACTGGCATTATTCTGAACCACATCCTTTATTGTGCTTCAGAGCTTACCATTAGAATAATTGAAGTGAATTCACATCACTTCCATTGTTCTGGTCCTTTTCATTTTATAAACAATAAACTAAAATGCTCTGCAAGAAAAGTTATTTTCATACAGTGACTCTAATATTACTCACAATCTTGGTGCTTTTGTTTCAGATGCTCGTGATGAATATCATAACAATATTCGAATGTCAGGAACAGTCTAGTAGTGTTAGAAATCATTCTGTGCTTTACAGCAACTAAAATTTAATCGTATATCACCTTCACTGAAAGGAATAATAAATGCAGCTCTCTGAACTATGAGCACGACCATCTGGTGTTATGAGTCACACTTCCATGCAGGTTTTCTTGTGACCTGTAATTCTGGGTGTGAAACTTTGCTGTGATTTTCCAGCATGTGACTTTTACGGCTTTGTACTTTTGGCATGATAAATACATTAGATTTTATGACAGACACTTGCCTGTGATCTGGCAATGATAAATCATTGTTTCAAAGTACCTGGTGGCTCAAGGCAAGCATTATCTTTTAGGTGCAGTATGTAGTAACATTGGCATTTTAAAAATTGATCGTACCTTATGTATTATGATAGCTGGTAACTGATGCCAATGAAAAATTACTGCTGCAGCACTAAAACACTACGGTATTGCTTGCTCAGCAGATCACCACACTGTTTGAGAAATAGGTGATCAGTCGCAACTATTGATTGTCTGCTTAGGCTTTTCATAGTGATTTCTTGCTTAATTACTTATTTTCCAACTTCCTGGTCTTGAACACAGCATACTTCAGTCACCATTCATTTCCAACACTGTGACATTGTCAGCAACCATTGGTTTCTAATTCAAAATATTATTTATCTGTTTATATCTAGTGCAGCCTTTGGGTCTCAAGTCAATTAATTCTCTCCTGGATAACATATTTGGAAAATATCAGTTTCATTTTTTATGACTCCCAATTAAAAATTGTCTATCTGTTTCTCAATAGCTCTTCAGTGAGTTGCTGAGCTGTGCAGACTAAATGTATCTCAGTTTCAACCTTTAGTTGCAATGCATTGACTAATGTCAGCCAGAGTAGCACTATGGCTGCCAGGATTAGCATCATGGATCTTGAGGTCAGGATTTGAAAATGACCTGGGCTTCTTGCTCCTGTGCAGGGGTGAATTAGTTCCCCTCTTTTCAATCTTCTCAGTTAGAAGCAACAAAGATTTATTGATCTTTTTAGAATGAGTTACTCTATCAATTCTTATCATACCAGTAAAGAGCCAATGGCAAAGTTTTCTTGAGTGAAAGAAAAAGTAATTTCATTATCTGCTAACTCACAGAAAAATAGTAAAGATATGACATCAAGCATACATGCACACCGACATAATGTTACTGAGAGACAGTGTCCAGTGCAAAAGGAAGATATTGGAAAATACATTTTGAAGTCAATAGGATATCCTTGAAGTGTGCAAGTTTTATCATGAAATCATGGATGCTTAATTGATGTCTTGTATCCCTTGCAGTAGCAAATATTGCAGTTGTCCTGTGAATTCTTGCTGATGTTTCTTCTTAATCAATTGTCACTGGGCACATTCTTTCTTCAGAGGTGGAGGTTGGACTGCGATGGACGAAGTTAAAACTCACACAACACAGAGTTATAGCCCAACAGGTTTATTTGGAAGCACTAACTTTCGGAGTGTTGTTCCTCCATCAGGTAGCTGTGGAACAGAATCATAAGACACAGAATTTAGAGACAGCCCTCTCTCTCCAGTTGTTTTCAATTACAAATTCATCCCTTCCGTTCTGTCAGAAGCAGCTTTCTGGAACACACTATTCATCTGCATTAGGTAGAGATGGTTTGTATAATCCAATGTCTGATTTAATTCTGAGTTTGATCATTGTAGGCAATTTTTTTCATCGTTAATAGAGAAAACGTATTCTACAGTTGTAACTTAAAATAGGAGATGAGGGTTTCTTGACATCTTACTTAGTGCATTAATTTCAGTGTCTTTCAATAAAAATGTTAATTTCAGTTCTGATAATTTTGTTTATTGCATGTTGATTTCACAAAGTTTGTCAAACCCGTGTGGAAAGCAGATTCCTGCAGCCATTGTAAGTCAGTTAAGTTTTCCTCTTCAGAACCAAGTCAGTCCATTGAAAGTCTCAGGTATTAAAATAAGATGATGTAATTTGAAAATAAATAGTCCATTTTTATCACTACCATATCAACTCCCTTTCACAAAAAAGAAACACAAACAATATTTATCCTTCTTATTTAAAAAGAGCATTCCAAGAGCTCAGAATAAAATTATACAGGAATTGGTACAACAACACACATGCAATCTGCATTCTCACTTATCATCATAATCAGGGTTCAAACACTGCTTTATGTCTTGCTCCCTGAGCTGAGCTATCTACCTGAGTTTTAACTCTTCACTGCTAAGTTCCATATTCTATGGATTCAGGCTCTTTAAAATTTGATTTTTCACGGTGAAAATCTGTTATTTGCCTCCAACAAGGCTGTCTGGACTTGCGTCCTGGACCTCACTTTCATTGAATTTTATATCAACCCAACTGAGCTGCTTAAGGTTTGAAGCTTGGTTATGTGTCTTTGAATTCTCACTGTTTAATTCTGTTTTATGTTACTGGTATACCCCTGGTGATCTCCCTCCCCTTAGGAAGGTGTTTTCCCTAACCTGTCCCAATTCTCCTGGAACATGACAGCTCTTGTGTAGATACAGGAACAAATTAATGCAGATGCTGCAATCTGTATTGAAAACAACAAACTTTGGAGATCACAGCAGGTCAGGCAGCATCATGGAGAGAGAACATGATAGAAGTTCAAGTCAAGATGTCTCTTCAACGGAGCAGTTGATCAGCTTCTGCTATACTCCCTTGTGGCTTTTCTACTAAGTGAGGCTTCAGATTCACTTTCTCCTGACCTGTCTGAGAACACCAATGGTCTCATTTTATATTCGGTGTGTAGATCTCTGATAAGCAGATTTTTGGCTCTGTCCATCTTTTATCATCTTCCCAGATACTTTTCTTTTTAACCTTCTTTGATGAGTATTGGCCTAACTCCAGTTCTTATAACTCCTCCAGGTTCTTTATATCATTGCTGGCTAGATTGCAGCCTTGTTTAATTCAGGTAACCTACATTGAATCATACCAACCCACATGGGTTCTTCTGTTCACTGTAAAACTTCTAAACTGATCTTAGTTCCCAGTCTCTTTGTTGCTTCAAGATTCAAGCAACCCTTCCTGCTCCAACCATCACTGGTCCTACTGCCTCCTGTGGGGTTTTGAAAACCTTTTCTGGTTCTCAGCTTCTCCTTGTTGTCTCAGTTTCAGTAATCCTTTATGAGCCATTCCAAACCACATGGATTTTACATACCCCCTATAAGGCTTCCAAACATCTCTTTGTTCTTAGCTCCCAGGTTTTTAAAATCAAGGCCATGCATAAGACGGAGTTATCATGGGACAGGAAATAGAAGAGTGATATGTAAATGGATCTTGGTGGAACTGAGGGAAGAGGAGGGAAGAATTTTGGATGATTTCAAGCATATGTATCTTAGGACATGCCAAAGAATTTCAGAGTCAATTCAATATTTTTTGAAGTGCAGCCATTACTGTATTGCAGAGAGTACAGAGTTAGAATTAGAATTCAGGGTGACATGGTGGCTCAGTGGTTAGCACTGCTGCCTCACAATGCCAGAGATCTGGGTTTGATTTCGGCTTTGGATGACTCTCTTTTTGAAGTTTGCACATTCTCCCTGTGTCTACATGGGTTTCCCCCAGGTGCTCTGGTTTCCTCCCACAATCCAAAGATGTGCAGGTTAGGTGAATTGGCCATGAGGAATGTAGGGCTACAAGGATAGGGTAGGGGGGGGTGGATCTGTGTGGGATGCTCTTTGGAGGGTCAGTGCAGACTCAGTGGGTTGAATGGCCTGCTTCCACACTGTATGGATTCTAATTGGAATTCAGTTTATTGTCATGTGTACTTAAGTACAGGGATACAAAAGTACAATGAAAAGTTTGCAAAGCTGCCATTCCCATTGCCATCTTACCTACAGGGGTATCTGGGTACAAAGTAGAAACGTAAAGAAATAAATTAAAAGTTAAACATTACAGTCCTTCATAGTATAAAGTCAAAAGAAAAGAATTACAGTCCTTCTTTAGCCATGGATCTGCAGATGCTCCACATTAGGCTTCCACATGAGGGCTTGCACTTCCCCACAAGAGATGGATCTCCTCTGCACTGTGCTTGTTCTGCCCCGAGGTGGGCACATAGACCTCTGTGAAGCCACCTTGTCGCCAACTGCTAAAGTCCAGTCTAGCTTGCCAGACACCGTACTGCTGACTGCCACCTGGGCTCACCAGCTGCTTCGCCGCAGATCATCAGAATCCAGCTTTGGTCTAACACTGAGCCCCCAAGCCGCTTCCATGGTCTGGAGCTCGAAGAAACCATGGCAACATTGCACTAGCTGCCTCATGTCAAAGACCCAGTCTGGGCCCACAGCCGCTGCCTCCACAACCAAGCTCCCTCCAGAAGATAAGGTGGAAAAAGAAATCAAATTAAAAAGCAGGAAAAAAAACTGAAAAAAGAAGAAAGAAAAGAAAAGGGGTCAGAGTGGACGAGCCCTGGCACAGAAGCTGTACTCTGTTTCCATAAGCTCCTACAAACAATTATGTAATGACCAGATCATTTGTTTCAGGAACGTTAATTCAAGGGATGGATAGATAGATATGGACATTAATGAAAACTGATCTGTTCTTATTTGTATAGTGCAATGAATTTTCCTAGGGTGTGTGTGTGTGCCATATGACTGTGTGTTAGTTCCTGAGGTTGGAAATAACACTTGGTCTTGGCAAGAACCTGTGTGGAATATTTCAACATGGAAAGATTGTTGCTCTGTAGCTACTGCTTTCAGTGCCTGACATAGATATGTTGGAAAGATTAGTTAACATTGTTGGCCACGTTATGATAGAATTCCAGGGCCATCAGGTCCGAGGTGGGACTTGAACAAGGAGCTCTGGCTCTGAGGTAGAAACATTGCCATGTGATCTTTAAATGACAACTTGTGGTAGAGTCTATAGATCATGTATTGAACTTGTCAACGATCATTGAATCCTTTGAAGTGAAGTGGAGGCAAGTGAATTCCTCAGTTCTGAGGAAAGGCCTAAAAAGAGTTGAAGTAACCTTAGGCAAACACTGATGCCTCTCCCAGAGATTTTGAATTAGGAACATTCACGTCTCACTAAAAGTGATTAAAGTAATGCCAACAAAACTCCTATTAAGTGAGTACAAACCGTTGCAAAACTCATCTCAGTCTAAGAATAAAAAGGGGTGCATTTCCTCAGGGATTCTGATCTGCTGTCATAACATTGACAGAAGTTTGGTGGAAATCAAATTTACATGTGTAAACAGGACTTTGGCCCTGGAGCAGGAGAAGACATAAGAAAATTCACCTATAAAGCATTATTAAGTAATTTAAAATTATTTACAGATCCGTCAAGCTTCTTCTTATTGATTTCAGCTGTGCACCCCACTGATATTGCAGATTTTAACATTCCTTTATCATTGCATCTGAAATGAGGGATTGTTGCATTGTAGGAGGTGTCACTGTTCTTATTACCCATTAAATCAAGGGCCAATATGTCTGTTCTGACACTTCAGGTGCATATTAAAGATCCCATGGCACTGTTCAAAGTTATCAAAACCCTTATTCAATGTTATTTTTTCCAATATTACTGAAAACAGACTAATAGGTCATTCAATTCATTATTCTGCATTAGACTTTATTGAGTGAGACATCTTTATTACGTTCATTTTTAAAATAGTAACAGCATTTTATAAGTCATGCCTTCAAGAAGTGTGAAAAGGTACTCTACAAAGGGATGCTTTCTCTCTTCATCACTGTATAAGCTAACATAGACTTCTCAGTGAGTCATCAGTTAAGTATAATGCACGTCTTTTTGATTTATATTTAACTTTATTGTAAGGCTTATGAAAAAAATGTGGTTACTGTATCTCACCTTTTGACTCTAGAATCAGACATTCTATCAGTTACCTGATGCATGCAGTAAAACATCTAGCAGATAAATAAAAAATAGATTAAAATTAGATTAAAACTGTGCTTTACTGCAGAAAAGCAAACCAAAAATGGTGCTGTAGCCTGCATATGAAGTGAGGTCTTTGAGGGCTGTAATACTACAGGGAAAAATCTCAACCACTACACCCATTGAATAATGTATTTTCTACTTCATTTGCTCTCAGACAAAAGCAACCATTTAACTGAGAGAAAAAATCATGGACCACATGTTCTTATTTATATTTTAAAAATACTATTGCCTGTGTCACAAAATCTTTGCTGCTGTCAATGCTGAAAGAAAAATGGCCACAGATATGGCAACAGATGCTTGGGTGAAATAGAGAAATTGCCTCCATGACACAATGGAACAGTTTACCAATAAAGCTTTCCTCAGCTGCACGGTGCTGTTCAATAGCTCTGACAGCTGTCAGGGAGCGTAGGGACACCTTTGCTGTGCCTCCAACATTTTAATCACATTACTTAGCAAGCTGGCAAACAAATATGCATTTTCAGGTTCTTTTTGTCAAGCCTAGAGTTTTCTGACTTTTAAGAAAAAGACATTGTCACCGTGAGACCTTTTAAATGGCAACAATCTCATTGTGACAAATAAAGCTTAAGCTTATGGAAACTGGCAGCCAAATAGGAACAAAGAAACCTACTTTTAATATATAAATATTAATTGCAAGTTGTGCAAAGTACCCGGCTCAGCACCGTTGATTATTAATAGGATGACCTGTAACTGTACTTCCTTTCTCAGGGTAGGGAGAATCAGTGAATATGCATCAAGACTGTAAGATGTTCTTTTTTGAATGCATTGAAGGGGATACTTTTGCCCTTGTGATAATCTGGCAGACAGCATCATCCAAATTAATAGAATTAAAATTGATCAAGTGCAACAGGCAGATCATCTGCTCCATCACATCACAGCCCAGATAGGGAGGGCAAAAATGTACCCCCAATTCTTCTACATGTCATCAGAAAAATTCTGACCATCGCTCATTTCTGCAATATTGGAAGTCGTTTAGGGTTCCCAGAGAGTTTTTGCATCCCTCAGGGAGGAGGGGAGAAAATTTCAAGAGCTGCCTTTTCTTTCTTCCCCAGGAGATTATATGGTGACAGGAGGTAAGGAAGGATCTACTTATGATGTTCCAGGTATCAAGTGTGGGACAGGCTTGAGAGACCAGCTGCTCTTTTCCTGTGAGTGGATTTCTATATGAATTTGCCTCCAGAGGGCATGGTTGCTACTTTCTCTAGGTAGGGGAATGCAGCATTTCCAATTACATTCATTCTGTTATTTCATGCCCTCGGCCATGTTTGCGGATATGGAATAGAGCCTGAAGGGACAAGTTTCATTCATTTCTAAATCCATTTGGATCTATAAAGGTAAAAACAAGAAAAAAGATTTAGCTATATGCCCTTAAATATAATACATAAATAGACCACCAGAAGTTGCAAAACAATACTTGACATGAGAAGTAAAGAAGTTGCATGAAGATTGAACACTATTGTCCATCAATGTTGTCATCATCAGAGGGTGATGTTAAACACATGGAGAAGTCTAGCAGTAGTTTTGCAAAAGGCTTTAATTTTTAAAGTGGCCTTTGGTCCAAATTAAATTGCAAGTGCTTTATTACATTATGAAATTTTTAATGAGAAGGGTGTTGTTTGTCAATGTCTGGTGTTCCCTTTCTTCCTAATGGTAGGAAATGAATAAAGATTTGTACGCCTGTTGCTCTTCACTGTGTCCTACACCTGCAAACAAAAAGAAAAAATATACATAGGAGATTCAGAAGGTCTCTTCAGTCTGGGAACTGGCTTTGAGCTGGCTGGTCAGAACCCAAGTACAGTGTACACATAAATAAAGGGTGACTCGATGAAAGGATACCAGCCTCTGTTATTTCAATGCCAATAGGGTGACCTGTTAAAATTTCACAGCAGGTGTTCTTAGGAACCAAATATTTATAGGTTGAAAGTACCCAAACAAATTAGCATATACATTTAAATTAATGTATCTTATACAGGAAAAAATTTAACTACAGTTATAATATTATTCTCTTCAGAAAACAAATTTATATTTTTCTGATCTCTATTGTCTCAATGGGGTAAGTTCTGTTTCTTCTGGCTTTAACCAGGAAAGCATGTGAAATAATTCTTTGGAGTTTGATTTGATTTGATTTGATTTATTTATTGTCACATGTATTTTGCTACAAAGTACAGTGGAAAGTTGTTGTATAGTGTTGCCACTGTCTGGCTCCATCTTGAAACACACAAAAAAAACTTAGAATATAAAGACATAAGACAAAAAAAAAAGAAAAAGTGTTCAACTTCAGAGTCCGTCTTGTTAAATGATCTGCCATGGGCCCAGTGGCCAGGCATGAGTTCCCTTCACTGCGTAACTACCACTGAAACAAACATCTCCATTCTTCAGCGCCATCTCGCTTGCACCGATGCCCTCGCCACTATGAGTTCTCAGTGGACCTCACCAATGCCCACACCAACAATTCTGGGGACCGCACCAGCCCAAACTCAACTTCCCTGTCGCCATGAGTCCACTTTGGACCCACCTCGCCAATGCAGCTACTGCCAATGCCACAGGGTCTCATACTGGACAGACATCAACTTCTGCTGCCACCACCATGAATCTGCACTGGACACAATGCTGCTAGGAACCCAAACTTGCCTCCGCTGTGGCAGCCATGAGTTGGTGCTAGGAATGCCTTGTTGATGCAACCAAACTCTCTCTAATGCCACCACCATGAGTCCACACTGGGGATACTTGCTGATCATCATGACTCCACACTGGGCCTACTTGCTGATCACCACAAGGGCAGAGTAGATGAGCCCCAGGCTAAGAAGCTGCACTCCACTGCCATTTTATCTAAGCTTTTGTGTTGCTTGAAAATAAAAGTAACAGAGTGTTGGTGCTCTATTGTCTTGCCTTTGGATAAATGGAAGTCAAATGGGCTTGGGACACTTTCACATACCTTCAGCAACTGATCTAGGACAATCAGTGGTGATAAAGGGCACACTATCTATTTCCCACCTTGGGTAGGAATGGCAAAACCTAAATGGTCCAGGCTTTGAACAGATCTAACAACTCAAGACAGGGCTTTATTTGAGGTATTATGGGCTAACAGCAGTAGCAGAAACATATACCAACACAATTTGCAACCTCATAGCCTGGTATATTCTCTGCTCTATCATACCATCAAGCTAGGGGATCAACCAAGTTCAGTAGCGGGCTTGCCAGAGACAGCACCAGCCATACCTAAAAACTAGGTGTCCATCTGATGGAGCTACAAAATAATAGGATTACTTGCATACCAAACAGCACAGCCAGCAAGTGATAGAGCGAGGCAATTTCACAACCAGCTGATCAGTTTGGAGCTCTGCAGTCCTGCCACATTCAGATGTGAATGGTAATGGACAATTAATCAACTCATTGCAGGAGGAGACTCCAGAAATATCCCCATCCTCAATGCTGGAAGAACCCAGCACCTCAGTGCAAAAGATTAGGCTGAAACATTTACAGCAACCTTCAGCCAGAAGTGTCGAGAGGATAATCCATCTCAGCCTCCTCCAGTGGTCCCAGCTTTGCAGATGCCAGTCTTCAGTCAATTTGATTCACTTCATGTGATATCAACAAACAGTTGGAAGAACTGGATAGTGTGCAAAAATTATGGGCTCTGACAACGTTCTGGGCTTGTGCCCCAGGACTTGCTTCTCCCCTATCCAAGCTCTTCGGTACATTTACAACACTGGCATCCACCTAACAATGTGGAAAATTGCCCAGGTGTGTCCTGCATGCAAAAAAGAAGACAAATCCAACCCGGCCAATTACTGCCCCGTCAGTCTAGTCTCGATCATTAGGAAAGTGATGGAATGTGTCATCAACAGTGCTATCAAGCAGCACCTAATCAGCAATAACTTGCTCAGTGACGCTTAGTTTGGGTTTCGCCAGGGCCACTCAGCTCCTGACTGCCTTGGTTCAAACATGGACAAAAGGGCTGAGTTCCAGAGGTGAGGTGAGAATGACAGAGCTTGACAACAAGACTGCATCCAAATAAGTGTGGCATCAAGGAACCTGAGCAAAAAATGTAATCAATAGATATCAGGGGCAAACTCTGTGCTGATTGAAGTCATACCTGACATATAGGAAGATGGTTGTGGTTGTTGGGGGTCAGTCATCTCAGCTCCAGGACATCTCTGCAGGAGTTCCTCAGGATAGTGTCCTAGGTCCAACCATCTTCAGCTGCTTTATCAATGACCTTCTCTCCATCTGAATAGGCTGGGATGTTTTTCACTGGAGGGTAGGAGATTGACCTTATAGAGGTTTATAAAATCATGAGGGGTATAAATAAGGTGAATGGCAGGAGCCTTTTTCCCTAGGTTAGGGGGATTTCAAGTCTAGGGGGCATATTTTAAAAGTGAGAGGAGAAAGATTTAAAAAGTCATAAGGGCCAATTGTATGTTTGCAGAGTGAGTGGTTTGCATGAGGAATGAACTTCCAGAGAAAGTGGTGGATGTGGGTACAGTTACAACTTTAATAGACATTTAGATAAATACATGAATAAGAAATGTTTGGAAGGATGCGGGCCAAATGCAGGCAGTGGGAGTAATTTAGTTTGGGATTATGGTTGACATGGACGAGTTGGACCAATGGGGCTGTTTCTGTCATGTATGATTCTATGACTTTTTTCTCTCGCGACTCTATAAAGTCAGAACTGGGATGTTTGTGATGATTGTTCAGCACTGTTTATGACTCCTCAGATACTGAATTTGATTTAATGTTGTCACGTAATGAGGTGTATAGTTTCTCATGCTAACCAGACAAGTCATACCTTACATAAGTATTTCAAGATAACAGAAAATAATGCATAATGCCTTGGATTGACAAGTGACAAGTAACATTCACACCACACAAATGTCAGGCAATGACCATCTCCAATAAGAGACAATCTAAGCACCGCCTCTTGACATTCAAGATGTTTGCATCACTGATTCTCCCACTATCAACATCCAGGGGGTTATCACTGATCAGAAACTGAACTTGACTAGGCATATAACTAATGTGGTTACAAAAGCAATCAAAGGCATGGAATCCTACAGCAAGTAACTCACCTCCTGACTCTCCAAATCCGAACCACCATTTACAAAGCACAAGTAGTTTGATGGACTACACTCCTGAATGAGCGTTGCTCCAGTAACACTCAAGAAGCTTAACACCATTCAGGACAAAGCAGTCCCTTTGATTGGCACAGCATCCATTCCCTCCATCACTGACTCAAAAGCAGCCAAGTGTGCCAACCAGACGATGCACTATAGAAAATCATTAAGGCTCATTAGTCAGTAGCTTTCAAATTCATGGCAACTACCTTTTAGAGAGGCAAAGGGAGCAGATACATGCAGGCAAATTCCACTCCAAGCCACCCAAACATCCTGACTTGAAAATATATCCTGTTCCTTCACTGTTGCTAAGTCAGAATCCTTCCCTAAAGTAATGTGGGTCTACTTAAACCAAATGGACTGCAGTGATTCAAAAAGGCAGCTCATCACCACCTGTAGAAGAATACAAGGGATGGGCAATAAATGATGGCCAAGCCACTGATGTCCACATCCCAAGAATGAATTTTAAAACAAAGCATAGCCATAGGGACTACAATAAAATGTAAAATCCTGTTCATGCAGTTTCCCAACATAAGCCACTCCATAGTTATTAAGAATGGAAAATTTAGCTCAGTTTTCCCTGTCTCACTCAATGGTTGTAAGCTAAGTGTGGGGCTGCTGCTGCTTGCTCAGCTGTAATTGCTTAGTTCAGCGTAGGACAGGAATTTGACCTGGACAGTTATCTGGATGGCTTGGCTACTCACTGAACAAAACAGATGAAACATTTGTTCAGATGGTATTTTCTTCATTAGAGCATAGTCAGTGCTGTGGGTCTGTAGAAGCAGGGAAATGAGTTCTTCCTTATTGACATCCAGTATCCTTTTTCAATGCTGCAAGTCCAAAGTCATGATGTAGGACAAAGGTGCAACAAAAATAATTTATTGGATATTATTTGTTTCTGTTGCTTTCTTTTCCCATATTTTCTTCCTTTCATTCTTCTTTAAAATTTGCTCATGGGGTGTGGACTTCGCTGGCTAGGCCATGATTAATTGCCTATTCCTAATTGCCCTTGAGAAGGTATCAGTGAGCTGCCTTCTTGAACTGCAGCAGTCAATGTTCAGAAGGTAATGCCGTAAGGGGTGAATTCCACAACTGTGACCCCTTGACACTGAGCGAATGGTGATGTATTTACAAATCAGTGGCTTGGAGGGGAACTTGCAGGTGATGGTGTTCCCATGTATCTGCTGCCTTTGTCACTCGAGATGGAAATGGTTGTGGGTTTGGAAGGTGTCGTCTAAGGAGTTTTGGTGAATTTCTTCAATGCAAGTTGTAGATAGTGCACACGGTGTTACTGATCATCAGTGGTGGGAGGCAGCAGGTACTTGTGGATGTGGTGCCAGTCAAGAGGTCTGTTTTGTTCTGGATGGCGTCAGGCTTCTGGAGTGTTGTCGGAGCTGCAATCATCCAGGAACAAGTAAGAAGTATTCCCTTACATTCCTGACTTGTGCTTTGCAGATAGTGGACAGGGTTTTGAGAGTCAGAAGTTGCTTACTTATTGTAGTATTTCTAGCCTCTGACTTCTTCTTGTAGCCAATGTGTTTATAAGGCTAGGCTGGTTTCAGGTTCTGGTCAATGGTAATCCCCAGGATGTTGATAGTGGGGAATTCCGTAATAGTAATGATATTAAATTTCAAGGGATAGTAGTTATCTTTAATTAGAGTTGGTCATTGCCTGACATTTGTGCGATGTGGATATTATTTACCATTCTTCTGTCCAAGCCTGGATATTGTCAAGGTTTTGCTCAATGTGGACATGTTTCAGTATCTGAGGAGTTGGGAATGATGCTGAACATGGTGCAATCATCGGCAAACATCCCCATTTCTGACGTTATGATGGAAGGAAGATCAATGACAAAGAAGCTGACAATGTTTGGGCCTAAGACACTACCATGAGGAACTCCTGCAGAGATGTCCTGGAGCTCAGATGGCTGATCACCAAAAGCCACAACCACTTTTCTTTGTGCCAGTATGACACAACCTGTGGAGTCCCCTGATTGCCATTGATTCCAGTTTCGCTAAGGCTTCCTGATGCCACACTCAGTCAAATGCTGCCTTGATGTCAAGTTCAGTCATTCTTACCCCACCTCTGGAATTCAGTTCTTTTGTCCATGTTTGAATCAAAACTATAATCAGGGCAGGAGCTGAGTGGACCTGGTGGAACCCAAACTGAGCGTCACTGAGCAGGTTATTGCTGAGCAGGTGCTGCTTGATAGCACCGTTGATGATTCCTTCCATCACTTTTTGGATGATCAAGGGGTGGACTGAAGGGGCAGTAGTTGGCCTGGTTGGATTTGTCCTGTTTTTTTTTTGTGTACAGGACATAACTGAGCAATTTTCCACATTGTCAGGTAGACGCCAGTGTTGTGGCTTTACTGGAATAGCTTGGCTGGGGATGGGGGGCAGCAGGTTCTGGAGCACAGGCCTTCAGTACTACTGCCAAAATGTTGTCAGGAAAATAGTGGGATTCAATGATGGCAATGTCATTGAACGTTAAGGTGCAAAGGTTAGATTCTTTTGTGTTGGAGATTATCTGGCAATAGTATGGCATGAAGGACACTTGCCACTTTTCTGCTCAAGCCTGGGTATTGTCCAGGTCCTGCTGCATTTGCACACAGAATGCTTCAGTCTCTGAGGGCAAATGGTGCTGGACATTATGCAATCGTTAGTATATATCTGCACTTCTGACCTGATGATGGAAGAACGGTCACTGATGAAGTAGCTGAATCTCTTACCTGTGTTTACCATGGTGGGATTTGACCCTGGATCCCCTGAATATTACCTGAGTCTTTGGATTGCTAGTCCAGCAACACTATTGTATATCATCATCTTTCCATAAGGTGTTGACAGGGTATTAATTGGTTCAGAATGGGACATCCCATGTCCAAGAACTGCTGGCCAGTCAAGTAACTGGTAGATCTGTGGTTTCACCAGCATCACTGGATGCAGTAGGTACTGCTGTGACTGCATGCACTCCTCAATGGAGATCCTCAAGGGAACCAAAAAGGGATGTGGGTTTTCGATTGGGCTAGGCTAGGATTTCCTACTTGAGGAGCAAGGAACACAGGCCAAGGGAATTGTTAGTCCAGAAGGTGGAAGGAGGGTATTAGTGGAGTCTCTGTTGGGCTATGGGGGTAGGGCCATAATGGAGTAAGACATGATATGCTTTACATTACCCCTGGCCTTCACCTGCCTTGACAAAAATAGAGGGAGGGGCAAGGAGAGGTTCTTAAGTGGTTATTAATTGACCCTTAAAAATCTTAATTGACCCAGGGATGGGTGGGCACCTTGGGTGTGTGCAATATTGTGGAAGGTCGAGGGTGGCTGGATAAACACATGGACATATGCCTATGTCATTACTGGACCAAATCTTACACACTCCACCTGCAGGTAAATCACTCTGCTGCTGCGAAAAATAAAATTCTGCATCATGCTTGTGGATGTTAATGAAAAGAAGGCTGTTAGCCCTCATTGAATAGCCTGCTGATGCTCACTGTTTGCATTCTGAAACAGAGAATGGCCACTGGATAGGATACTGGATGCTACCAATTAGCAAGGAACTATATCGTAACATTAGCCAATGCCTTAAGCAGAGAAAGCAACCTTATTTCTACAAATCTTATTTTCCTCCTGCTTCTCATTTTCTGCCTTCTTTTCCATGGCTGACGCAACCATTTGGTTGGGTATTCTCAGCTCTACAAACACTTCGCTGAATTGGAAATTGTGATACATGCAAGGGTAGCTCATCCTAGAGGAGATGCTGGGTTTTATTTCTGTACCTCTTGACAGAGTTTGAGGCAAGGAACTCTCGACTGATGCCAAAACATGAGTATGAATTTTACTTGTGCTTTCCATCAGCACATTAAACCCTTTTACATTTCAGAAAAAAACAGAAATGGGCTGAAGACACTCAGCAGATCTTGAGAGCCAGTCACAGGGTTCGAAACATGAACTCTATAACTCTAAATGCCACAACACTGATACTGCCAGGCCTGCTGAAATTCTCCAGCCCTTTCTGTTTCTCTTTCAGATTTCCCGACTTCACAATATTTTGCCTATATTTCCCTTTTTCGATCCTGATAGACTAATTCCTTTCCTTTTCTAAATCTTGTTTCACTCTCCTGGAGGAACATTAGAAATCACATTCGAACATTTGTACATGCTCAGCTGGTCCCAGTGCATTTGTATGAATTATTAAATTATTATATTTTCCAATAATATCGATAGTGTGATAATTGGCATTAAACCATGGTGGTGAACAAATCAGAAGCCAATCAGCAACTACCAATTTTGATGTTTCAAATTGCTTGTGTCATGAAACTCATTTGTAACATGATGGAGGCATGTTGATTTCTCAGGGCAGGACATGTTTACCTGGTTACAAGAGGAAGCTGTTTCTCAGATCTGAAAGCTCCAAACGAATCTGCCTCTCCATAGCCACCATACCAAGGCAGCTAAGGTCACTTACATTTAGGAATGCTGTCAACTGCTTGAGACTCATGCACTGAGTCTATTGATGTCAAATCACCTTCAGAAACAGCATAAAAGGGTTAATAATTGGGCTGTCTTTTCTATCCTGCAGCTTCCAAGGGACAAAACAGTATTTACAAGACCACAACATCACTCCAAGATTTCACATTCAAATCACAATTTGAGCAAATCAATACCAAATAGAATCAAGGATAGACACACATAATTTTTCTTCTGTCTCCTGTGACTGCTGCCCTTCAATTTCAATTCAATTAAACTCTGAAGTATAGTGACATTTCTTAAACCACTGCATATTGACTCTGCCTGTTCATTTAGTTAGTACTCTGTGTTTAATCTTCAGAACATAGAAATTGCTAGAATCATCCCTTGTTACCATAAATCTTCTTTAGAAATGCTTTTTTTTTAAATTAAAAAGGGCATAATTTTATTTATTTGCTTTGCTGAGAAGTATATTATCCAAAATCACTTCATTTTGTTATCTCAAATATTGTTTTCATGTCTAAAATATGCTAGAAACACTAATCAATCTACATTAGAAAACTGCAAAGATTCAGTGAGCAACACAATTAAAGAGAATGGAAATTATCTTTTAGTGAAGTCAGAATTTCCATGTTGCGTGGCATCATCTCTGAAATCTTTGCTTAGTATAATTACTGTTGGTACAGGAGAGGAAATGTTTGGTGTGGTTTTACTGGCATTTTTTTTCAAGTATTACAAGACAGATATTAAAAGCTTTATGCTCCTGAAATATAATCTATGAATACACCATTGAAGATATAATTAAAGCAATTGACCTACCCAAAAACACATTTGTAATGTATTTGGTTTTAAAGACATTTTAACTTTTCTGGATTATCTTTCTTATGTGGTTTGGTTTATAAGTTTTAAGTTACACTTCTGCCATAATACTAGGCACTGCTTCCATTTGCTGAAGGAACTGGTACTGCAAGGATGAAACTTCTCAACAGATGCCTGTAAAAGGACCATTTTATCTTCGGAGGGGAAGAAAATTAAAATTTCTTTGATACTAAATGCAGCACAGATCTGGTTTAGGGCAACTCGGTTAAATTCTCTACTTTCAAGTTGTGTATGCTAATTTGAATAACAGAAAAGTTTAAGCAACCTTACTGCCCCAGTGGGAGCATGGGAGGCAAGTGGCACGCTATGTGGGTTGTAAACAATGCAGATGTGTGGGTTGATGCCATCTGCAGCATAGACACAAGAGAAACAAAAAATGTGAGAGAAGAAGAGAACTTCTCATAGATATAATGGTGAAGGACCGAAAGTAATCAATCAGAAGAGTGACACAAATGGTGAAACACAACAGCGCTGATGCGACAAGATGTCCGAGATGTCAGCATCACCCGCAGCGTGTCAATCCCTAGGGTAGCTTTGCTTTATATATTGCACCCCTGATATTAAATAAAGTTCACTTCCATTGGCCCATGCAACCAAGCATTGCTGCTTCTTCTTGCGCTTCTTAACACGATCTTTATGATTGCGCAGTCTTATGTGCTTGAGTACATTTATCCTTTGACCAATGCTGACAGTCCCTTGTAAGGAAGATGCTGGATCTACCAGATGTTGCGCAGTCCCACAATTACATAGGGATTATTTCAACGGAGTAACAATCTTGCAACAATACAAATGGAGCGTAAATACAATGGAAGACCAAAAACCTCAGCAACTGACACAATGCGTATTTTCCACAAATTTGCCTGAAGTGTTTCTCCTTGACTAAAGTTTTTATTTCTCACTCTTTTTAAAGGAAAGCACAATTGTGCTAACTTTCACAAAATATTCCTCACCAAAATAGCCCAAAAACCAAATGCACAATGCAAACCAAGAACATTCAAGGCAATTATGCTGCCATATTATTTTGCTTTCACCTACATCAGAATGCAATTGTGGACTTTATTATTACAATAAAAATAGTGCTTGAATTGTTCTGTTTCAACATATTGTAGAGATGTATTTTTAACAGATAATAGTAGGAAGAGAAGTTCCCGAAAAAGAGAAATATTTGCTTCATACTTGATCAAAATTCTTAGTTTTATTTCAAGGAATTCTTGGGAATGGTGTAATTATGTTCAATTTGATCGACTGAACATCTCAGCTTCTCCAGCGTGAAAAGAATGTTTAATATTGAATGGTTCTCAAGAAAGAAATATAGAAAAGAATCATGAGGGCAGTAATATACTGGAAATTGTGATTTTATTCTGTACCAGTATCAAAGGTTTGACCACCATTATTTCAGGTAATGTTTCACAACTGCAGATTCATCACTTTTCTGCTTTTTTTGATTTTCATATACCCTGTCATCAGATTCTAAATTCAATCAACTCTTCATCTTGACCCGAGAGCAACACACCATGTTTTTCAACATACCACTTGTCAATTTTATCAATTCCAAAAACAGCCCATCACTGATTGTTCTGTGACTTGTCTAACCGTGAAACATTAGTAACTAAGTTAATGCAGTACAGCTTAACAACCTTAAATAAATCACACAGAGCTTCAGACGTGAATGGGGAACATTCTTGCATGATGTGACATTAGATACTAAAGACACCAATTTTCAGCTCTAATCCAGCATTCGCTGTGAAATACAGGTATGGTTTTAATTAATATCTATTAGTGTCCTTAACATTTTTTCATCATTAAGCAAAACTTGATGTGTGATCACCTGAAAAATCATCTTTGATTAAGCTAACAATCTTCACAATTGCACCAAGTACCAAAAATATTCTACATATAGTAGCAACATCTGAGCAATTCCTAATTTTAAGTAGCACAATTATATACTTCATGTTGTCATTTATTTTTAAATGATGCCAACCTCTATCTGTGTTCACCTATCCCCACCTCACCATCCTGCCTCCCTCCCCCACCTACTTTATCTGCAGCTCCCCTTACACCCACCTCCAGTCCTGAAGAAGGGTTACACCTCCTGATGCTGCCTGGCTTGCTGTGTTCTTCCAGCCTCCTGTTTGACAACCCAATAATATCAGCAACAAATACTTGGTAATAACATGCAAAATAAAATTCCTTCTGTACTAGCCTAGCAATGCATGTTAATCCAAACCTCAGACGAGTACCAGAAACTGTGTCAGAGTGATATTTCCACATCTCATTACAGTGATCTGTATCCTTCTATTATACATGCCTAAGATCCTTTGGTAATGTTTACACTCTCATTCCTGGCTATTTGCAAACAAGAATAAACTATCTATTAAGTTAACTCTGTCTGCCTGCATAGCTTTGACTATACTGGTTTTAAACAGTTGGTTTAACTATTTCATTTAAAATCTGCCAAACATGGATTTTGTGCAACTTTTTTTCAAGAAATCAGTATTTTAACATTTCAGTAAATGCAAGAGCTGAAAAAGAATATAAGTGAGTAACTTGAATTCAGAAGTTACTTCAGCAGTGATAGAGATACCAGCAGCTGTTATGTTCTGGGTACTTGACTGAAAACCTAGAAATCATAGGAACTTAGCTGGGAGGTGAAGGAGAATATAGATCAGGCAAAATAATCTGCAAATCAAAGGGAAATTTGCAAAAAAAAACTCTTAGCATTTTGATTTAGTTTCGAAAGTTTTGTTAAAGACAAAGAAAGAAGCAATTGCTGTGACCAACAAAGCTGGGACACTTTCTAAAACAGCAACATTCCAGGTTGTTAATTTACCATATTAACTATATTAATATAATCTATATTACATTAAAACTAAATCATCTAAAAAGACAGTTAAATTTTACAAGTGTTGTTTACAGTGTAATCATGTATTGTGGAGTGTTTTGCATGATTTTAAAACACAAAAAGCTAAACGTAATGAATCAAAAATAAATAAGGCTTCATTTTTTTCCTGGAGACATGTCAAGCTGATTATCTGAAATAACAAATTGGCATGTCAAACTTATCTGTGTTGCTTTACCAAACAAACCTACATATGGTTTCTATTCCTTAATGGACCTTTCTTTTCAAATTAATAGACTGCCTGATGTAGATTATAAGCATAGCAGAACTGAACAAAAACTGTATTCACTGAAAATATGTTTTTATCACATTTATGTATAGACTGACAAAACACAAAAGATGGCATCTTCTACCTTCTAATCTTTATTACCAACACAGTGCACTTGGATGGTTTCTTTTTGCAAAGCACAACACATTGGAAATCTTGGTATTCGTCTCTCTAACATTCAGTGTGTGGGTGAGAAATTCACTACCTACTTATCACACTTCCTGGTCCAAACTTAACTACTAATAATATCTGTACCTACTACTCGATCTGTGATTTGGCAAATACAGAGAAAGCTGAAGTTGAATGTGTTTTAAATGTTTCTTACTTCTTCTATGTTAACAAATAAAATAAACCAAGCATTCAAACAAATAATGATTGCAAAAGGGATATTGTGCATAAATTGCCATTATATACCTTCAGTTCTTCAAAACTTAAATTTACAAAATGACCTTGGAAAATCATAGCAATAAATATGAGTGTAAAGAAACTTTCAAGATATGATTCCCAAGGCTAGAATTAGACTATGACAGAAATAAAGTGAATGAAAGAAAGTAAAAGAGAAATATGTTTCAACATCTTAGAATAATGTCATGCTTGAATGATTTAAAAGAGTGCATTGATATAGGGCAGGTAGATGGGGGCCACCACAGATTAGGAGGAAAACATTCTGAAACAATTGTTCTTTAGAGAGCTGATGGAGGTTTGCATGATTAAAAGTCCTTGCAATTACACTTGAGGTAACTTAAAGGCACATTTTCAAATAGAACGACATAGAAGTTGCCAAAGACTGTTGATTCAAATTGAAATATGCACAGTAGCAAATTTACCAAAGCAACCAGCTGAGATATATCAAAGTTTATAGACCTTGACAGATCCTGATCACTCACCCAGATTACACTTGTGGAGTCTCACACTCATCAAGGCCCAACTTACTTAAACAAAGTTCATATGCAAGTTCTGTGAGCAGCGTACAGTAAAATCTTATTTTTAAATTATTTACCCAGTATCCCTTGTACTACAGATAAGTGTAAATTTTCCAAATCCTCAACTTTTCCAACTGACATTGTGAGTTGTTGGCATTGTTATCAAAATTCCAATACCAAAAATAAATTTTACTCTAACAAGTTATTTTAGGATATTGAACAGATCACAGTAGAGAGATTAAATTATTTGGATGAAGTCCATAGTGGAAAAAATGTCAATGATTGATGTAATGATTATGTTGGCCAAGTAGATTTTTTGATTCAAGCTTTCCATACTAGAAAGCAATCAAATTACCAATTATTATTTTAGGAGAAAGTGAGAACTCCAGATGCTGGAGATCAGAGTCAAAGAGTGTGGTGCTGGAAAAGCACAGCCGGTCAGGCAGCATCCGAGGAGCAGGAGAATCTGATGAAGGACTTATGCCTGAAACGTCAATTCTCCTGCTCCTTGGATCCTGCCTGATTGGTTCAGTTACTATTTTAGTTTGGTTTAAAAAAAATTCAAGCAGTTAACCAAGTCCAGTCTTTTTCATTTTAATAGAGACGATGTATTTTTCTGGTGTGGAGTGTAGTGGGTGAGTAGGGGAAAGGAGAAGCAAAACTGTGAGTTGACAGGAAAAACACACTTTTTGACAACAGTCTAAGATTTAGTTAATCTATTTTTTAAAAGTTAAAAATCACACAACAGCTTTATTTGGAAGCACTAGCTTTTGGAGCACTGCTCCTTCATCAAGTGGTTGTGGAGTAACTTATACTCTTATACTCCACATCTTATACTCCACAACTACCTTATGGAGGAGCAGTGCTCCGAAAGCTAGCGCTTCCAAATAAACTTGTCGAACTATAACCTTGTGTTGTGTGATTTTTAACTTTGTACACCCCAGTCCAATATTGTCATCTCCAAATCGTGTTTTTTTAAATGTGCTGTTTTCTTTTGTATTGGGAACATGTTATAACGCTACAAAGTGATGAATTATTTATAAATATAGCAGAATAAGCATATATTGTTTTTGCATTATTCAAATTTATAACAGGCCAAATATTTTCAAAACAGATGATTGCTTAACCCTGCGGTATTATGTTTCTTGTTTTCAAAAAAAAATTGCACCACATGGAGAAACTGTGATGGGCTCAAAATGGAACTAACTTCTCACCAGTAAATCTGATGTGATTAAAACAACTGTGCAATGGGACAACTGTAATTGCTTTCATTAAACCTTGGAATGTGTTCAGGGGATAAAGCACTACAGGGTCAAAGTGAGTAGGTGGTAAAATAGCCAAGTGGGCACAACATAAAGTGAATAAAATGACTGATTTGACACATTGGAGTTTGTGAGATTGCGTATTGAAGCAAACACTTCTGTGTCTCTTTTCATCCATATTCAGGAAAGGGTCTGGGGGAGGCATACACAAAGCCTCCTGCTGGGCTGGTGCCTATCATTGGCTGACGGTACTGATCTTCTGTGGAGATGTAAAGCTGTGAGTAGGAGGATGTTAGCAGTATTTAGAAGACAAAGTAAGTGAAGAAGAATTTCAAAAAAACAAGCATCACTATTGCTCCTAATTAGTCTTGCTGTAACAAAATCTAAAGGAACATTGCAACATAAGAATAGTTATAATTAACCTAATAATCTTTACTCAGTTCTCTCAAACAAATGCTAAAATATGGGATAACAAATTTCAGGAATATTCAAATGAATTAAATGGAGATGTATAACTGCAGCAGTAATGACAAACCTGTGGTTATGTGAATGCAAATTTTAGTGCCTGAGTTTTATTTGAACCAGTAAATAAAGATATATATATGTATATATATACATATGTAGTCCTTTATCTCCAAAATGGTACTCTGAAAGATTCTGAAGAAAACCACAACCATTTTATTTATAGTATGTCTGCTTAAGAAGCCATGCTGTGCACAGTGGGATCCCAAGGATGACCAGTAAATCTATGGTGTGGGATAAGGGACGGATGTTGTTCAAGGGGGAATGGGTGGTGGTGGGAGTGTGTGGAAATGTTGGCCAGGTCAGTTATGTATTACTTTTTGACTAATATCTTGGGATAGAATCTAGCTAAACCTGAACAAAAAGGCCTTGATTTACTATTATATCGAGAGCATAACTCTTCAGTCAGTTTTCTTTTAGATGGTCTACCTAAAATGTCAGGATTAGTTTCTAGGTTACTTTAAAAAGGTTAAGATCTTAAGATTTTGAAAGAAGTTTGCTTGCAACTCCTTCAAGTTGGGGTGGATAAATTCAATTCGTGACTTTAATTGGGAAATGAAAATATATTTAAACATCACAGAATTGTGAAATTGCAGAAGGAACTTCATGTCTGGATCTCTGAATGGTCATTATGATTTCATATCATTTTTCTTCCTTCTCATAACCCTGCACATTATTTCTATTTAAATAATTATCTAATGCTTTGTTGAATGCCTCCATCGAGTCTGCCTCCAACACAGGTAGTGTATTCAGGATCCGAACTAGTTACTGTGTGAAAAAATCTTTCTCATATCCCATTTGCTTCTTTTGCAAATTACTTTAAACCTGTGCCCTCTCATTTTCAATCCTTCCATGAGTAGGACATTTTCTCCCTCTCTACTCTGGACAGACCTTTATGGTTTGGAAGACTTCTGTCAATTTTTTTCTTGGCGATCTCCTCGGAAAGCAGTCCTAACTTCTCCAATCTGTCTTCGTAACTAGAGTTTCCCATCCTGTGTAATGTATTAGCAGTTTATTTATTTAGATTGCAAATTCCTTCTTTGCTATTCGCTTCAATTAATCTCAATGAATGCATCCTATGAAGACGATCTATATTTTGCACCCTAGCTAAATGATGGTCGCATTCTTTGCATAATAGCATATTTTTTTTAAATTCTGCTGATCAGCAACTGAACTGTTTGCACGGACAATAAATGCACTCTCTAAATCTGTTGAATTTAAATATGCCCGTTGTAATTTATGGTGAACCCAAAAATGACAGCAGAGAATTAAATACGAGAACCTATCTCAACGTTCGTATTGTTACAATTCATTCGCCACATTACTAATAATGAATAGGAATTCGTTTAAATGCAGGTTTATTTTCTGTGTTTTCATGCTCTGCTGTGAGTGAACAGCACATCGAGTCGGCCTCAAACCTCTTCCCAACCTGAAGTTCTAATCCGGGTATTGGGAGGTTGCTTTCCCGAAACTTTATTGAACGCGAAGCGCTCTAACGATTCCACTTGGTGGCGCTGGCAGGTCAGTTGCAATGCGAGCAAACCCAGTCGTTCTCCATCCAGTTGTAACTATTTCAGCAAAGCCTGAGTCCGTCTGTCTGTACTTAGCGACCGGGAATCATTCGTCACTTGGATGGAAATGGTGCAAGACGACAAGCTGAGAAGACAGGTTTGGGTGAGATGAGAAACAGGCGTCAGATCCAGCCATCTGGGCCCGAGACTTAATACATTATTGAAACAACTTCTGAAAAGTTACACGAGAGGTTAATGTTTTGCCCCAGTTGAGTAAGTTAGTAAAGCAACACCCGCCACCACACACCAACCCCCCAGTGAAATGTAACAGATATTCTTATGGCATGCCCAATAACTCCCACAGTGCTGGAAGTATACCAGTGCTTAATACAGACGTACAATTGTATAGTTCTTGCCGCAAAAAAACCCTCCATTGTTGGGATATTCAGGCACTCCAATGACACACGATTGAAATATTTATAAGGCGCAACGAGAAGGAAAAATACACATCCCGCTGGTGAAGTATGGTGGACATCCTTACTGACCTGGTAACAGGCCAGCGGTTGTTCTTTGGCATTGGCTTAAACCATTGATGATTCAGTTGGTGAAACCATGAGAACGAGCGGAGTACATGAAGACACACGGTGCAATTCCAACCTTTGAACGCTCAGGGCACGGGACCACATGAGACCCTGGGACTCCGCCGAACTCGTTCCCTGTATTGCCCACGTGCTGCACTCAGAAGCTGAAAACATGTCCCTTCAAATCATTTGCCAAACTGGAGTCGAAATCCTTGGTGTGCACTCCCAAAATAATTACCCGGGAGGACGTTTACAAATGATAAATGGGAGAGAGTGCAGAACATGTCCCAAGTTGTTTTGATTGGGGCGGGGGTTGGGGAGTGTTCAGCCAGTGTCCGGAGTTATATGTGTGTATTGGCGTCTCTCTCTCTCACACACATACTGTCTCCAACAAAACCAGATGTGAGAACTGAAGGAGATTTGCCGCAGTCTGTTAGAGAGAGAGAGTGGGACCATCTCCATGCTATGATTTGAGGGTTTGCCTCCTGCCCTCATTCTGAAGGCTAACTCAGGACCTGTGTGTGTGTGGGGGGGGGGGGGATGGTATTTTGAGTGGGATCGGTTTGATTGACGGCTGACGTCAGTCTCCGTCCCCGCCCTCCCCGGCAATGTCTACAAACTGCAGCTCCCAAAGTCCACTCACTATTCCACCGGGAAACTGGGCAGGCAGGCAGGCGGGCCAGCAGCAAGCCGAGAGAGGAGCGCGATGGCCTGGATTGTACAGTTTACCGCCTGGGCGCTCGCCCTCCGCACTGCTGCCGCTTTCTACACCTCCAAGCTCCATCCGCCCAACCAGGGTAAGTCGGATCGTCTCCCCCCCCCCCCCCCCCACTGCGGAACTTGCGAGGATTTGTGAACTTGGAGCGGAGCGTTCCCCTGCTCCCAGCCAGTGCACTGGGGCAATAGCACAGGAGCAGAGAGGCAGATACCCAGAGCCTTGCTCTTAAAGTCTGTTCACCTTTCTCGCCCTCACTCCTTCCCTCAGACTCTTTCTCCACGGGCCGGCTAGCTCTCCCGAACCTTTTAAACTGTTCGAGCGGGCTCCCCTCCAACTCTTTACCCCGTCTGTCCCAGGGAAGTGCCCTTCTTGGTCAGAGGGCTGCCCCCCTCCCTCAGTACGTGAGGGACAGTTCACACCTTCCGCAGTCCCGAGCCTAACCCAACACCTTCAGGAATCGACCGTGGGAGCCGCGATCGCAAAATGACCAGCAATTTTTTTTGTGCTTTCGGCTGCTTACACCGAGCAAGGAATTCGAGCGTTGGAAATGAGAAACAGTTCAAGGTTGCGCAGCATTGCGATCAGAATGGGGAATTTACAAGATTGTTATATTTGAGGGAAAAACCCACTTCACAACAATCGGGTCATTGAAATGAAGCAACAGCGGGTTAACTGTTTTCCTTAAGTGCTTTTTTAAAAGTTTTTTTTTCTGGATGTTTGGGGCAGAGAGAAACACAAAAGGCACAGATTCTGGTTTTGCGGCGAGCTCTGTTCAATATTCAGACCATGTCCTCTGTCCTTCATTGTCCTCCCGCAGTGTAGCCCATGTTTCAGCACATCTCCAGCGGAGCCAGTCAGTAATTCACAGTCACTCCGCCCCCGGGAGTGGCATTCAGCCCCTTCACCCACTTTCCCCGCAACCTCCTCCCCCGCTCTGCTCAGTGAGGTGCCGATTAACAGAAGTTAAGTGGGTGCTTTCCAACAATTCCTGAACTCAGGCACTGCTGCGGGGGGGGGGGGGGGGGGCTCTCGATAACGGCGCCCCTCTAACCATTGCGGCTGGCATTCAGAGCTGCTCTCGCCCTGAGGAAAATCATGCGTTAGGAGGAAATTTCCCACTCTCCTATCAAACATCCATTGGCTTCTTGCTTCTTGTAGCCCCCCCCCCGGGGGGTGATCTTACACACTGCACCGCTTGGCAGATCCGAGTTCTTACAATGAGTCTTCTTCTCAGTCTCCCCTTGTCCTTGCCAAGAGTTAGTGACAGGGAGCGAGTGCGGGCTCCCTACCTGACCGTTCAAACCCTGCCTGCACTAGATCAATCACATCGAAACACTGACCGCTGCAGTCGCAACACTACCGTCCAGTCAGGGAGCGGGCATTAACGAACCGCCCGGTGCACGCACATTCCTACCGAACCCAAATAGTTTCATACTGGAAATGCTCTCGCTGGGTTAAAGCTATTTGGAAACAAGCAGGAGGGTTTTTTATGTGGGGTGGGGGTGGTGTCAGCCTTTATTTACTGTTACCTTTCCGCTGACGGCTTGTTCTTTCACTCCACGCAGTGATTTTGTTGGACTCCAGGTCTGTCCAGGGCGAGTTGGGCTGGGAGGCGTTCCCCCCCGAAGGCGGAGTGAGTATGCCAAACGTTGAGACTCTCTTTTGCAGGTTGAGAATGATTCCGTTGCCAAATCCCTGTTGGCAGCGTTTTGGAGCGGGAGGGAAGGTCACGTTTCTCTCCCCCCCCCCCCCCCCCCGCCGTGAACTGAATCGCACTCTGTCCCGGGGGGAGAATGATACCTCCCCCAAAGGGGAGGGAGCGATCCAGCGTTGGAAACCCGAAAGGGCAGGCAGCAAAGCCGAGCTGGTCAAGCAGAATTGGGGTGGCCTTTATCAATGCTCACATGGTTCCGAAAGTCATGATCGACTCATGCGATCCTCTCCCCCACCGCCCCGTGCACCCAGAGCAGGGTTAGAGTACACAGTCACAATGGCTCGCTGTTAAAACGGACTGCAAATACCTCGAAAGAATCCTCCCAGGCATCATTCAGGCAATTACTGAAGGGTTTCGGATGGATCACAACCAGCCGGAAAGTGGCTGGACGATGGGCACCGGTTGAATGTGGGAGTTATTCCACTTGTGGGTGCAGTTAGGTGGAAGGGGAGAGGGGGGGCTGATCGGTGCCTGGTGCTAAGTCCGGGGAGCTGGGGGAAAATCAGGCCTCCCCACCACCTTCACTTCGAGACAAGCGACAATTGGCAAACAGAAGCGAGGCAACTTGTGACATCGACCCAGGCTAAAGGACCAGCCATTGCAACTCTTCCCCACGACACTGTGTAGGCAACCAACCGAGCCTGAATCCTCTTTTATTTTTAGGGAAAACATGGCAAATTTTCTTTCCAGTTTCCCTCTAAGAAAATGTGCAAACGAGGGCAGTCAAATAGTTTGAATCGAGGTAGATTCCCACAGTTCGAAATACGAAGGACGGTCAGTCCCGCTGCTTTAGTTGTCGTTAAACATTTGCAGTGCGTTATTTCTCTCACTGATTGGAATTGCATTACCGATTCTATTGCACAGACAGACAGTGGTTTCTGAAGAAGGTTGGCAGGGAGGGTTAGCGTCAGCTGAACTTTGGTTGCATCTTTCCCTTGGCTCCGTTTGCATTTGCGCGTTGCTGGCCGTGGAACGGTAATCCCGGTTACAGGCCGGTTGGCAGCAGAATGGGGGATGAGACAGCAGCAAGCACCGTCCGCCGGCCAGTGTCCTCCCTTCGCTGGGCGGTGGGGGAGTAATTTTTATCTCAGTCAGAGTCAGACATCCCCATTCGAAGCGAACATCCCAGGCAAGGTCACTGACTGCAGAGGGAACTGACTCATCTCCGAGGAGCTGGAGTGGAGGCAGCAGAGCAGGGCAGTCTTGAATGAACCGATATGGGTCTGACTGATGGGCCAGTTAATAAAGTCTGCTCGTGGCCATGGCTGCGGGCGAATAGGACACTTTGTTGTTTATTATTTACAAAACGGAGTTTAACATTGAAACGCTTTTCATTTAATTGAAAGGTTGGTTGCTTCCATAACAGGTGCTTCAACTCTATTTATAAACCCTTGTGAAAAATTAAACAGGCCCTGTTTCTCTGCCGCACAAAGTGCGCTTGACGTTTCTTTAGATTTCCCTGGACCAATGTTTTAATACAATACAGGGAAAAAAAATTGACTTTATGTTTTCAAATATAAGTTGTCATAACATGCTCAGACGTGAAGCAACCAAATGTATGATTTACAATAAACGCAATGAAAAAAACTGTACTTGTACCTTTTTAAAAATGTATATGAGCGCTTAAAATTAATTAACACGGGCGGCGAGGCACTGGAGTGGTTTGAGCAGCATACAATTATTCTGAGCAGTTGATGAAGGTTGTCGGGGATGAGAGGCAGACGTGACCCTGCCGTGTAGCTTGATTTGAAGCCAGCTTCTAATTAGAGTTTATCGTTTTGTCTCTAACAAGATTTAACACATTGCTGATAAATTAAACCCTGGTACCCAATCTCCCGGGAACTCCGAATGGCGCGATGGCCACTGAATCTTTATTAATTCCACGGCAAGTCAGGGTAATGACCGAGATATTATGGGACTGACATGAGGATTCATGTGTGGCAAGACAGCAGGTGCACTGTCTCCACTTTCTCTAATTAAACCTAACCAGCCACGCTGACAAATGCAGAATGAAAGGTTACGCTCAGCCTTCAGTTAAATACCATCCGAATCCAGGCTATATTCTGCATTGAGCACACAACTCATCCTTTCCCGTTTGAAACAAATACATGCAGACTGATTATGAATGTAAACGCAGTGTATTGTGCCATGACGTAACTTTTTATAAAAAAAAGCAATCTGTTTTAAAACAATTCAACTACATATTTACAGCAGTTTTTTAAAACTGTACTGCAACGAGTTATTGATCTGTACACCTCAAATTGGTTCCACCATATATAAATTCGGATTCATTCAAAACTCACTACCCTCGACTTCTGATTATGCCCATAAATTACCAAATTTTTTTTAGCTTTTACAAAACCACCTCTGCAACCTTTTCCAGTACTGTTTCCATCCTCTGTCGTTCTATCCCAAGTACCTTGCACATTTTGTCCATCCATTTCCCATGGCTACAGTTTCCTGTATCCTTCTGCATTGATTTTACAGTCCATCATCAAGAAATGTCTGGAAGCCTATGTCACCATCAGTCATCTCCCTTAAAATTTCATTGGTCAATGGCATCTGCCTCTCCCTTCAGAAAGCATCTTATAATACCTGTAATTATTTGATGTACCAAAATGTATGTTATTTGCTCAATGTTTAACCAACCAGCTCCATTTAACATCCATCATGACTGGTTTTATCGAAAGCAGAATGAGACAAAGTCTTGGGCAATGTAGATTACACTTTTGGAGAAATGCTTGCAGTGTGAAATTTTACATTAATGATGGTAAATTGCATTACACCGTTGTATGTAGACATGGAAGTAAAAGATGGATGCATTTATTTTAACAGTGGGAGGAAGTCAGTATCATGGATGAGAAGAATACTCCAATTCGTACATACCAGGTCTGCAATGTGATGGAAGCAAATCAAAATAACTGGCTGAGGACTGATTGGGTCCCTCGTGAGGGAGCCCAGAGAGTTTACATAGAGATTAAGTTTACCCTTAGGGACTGCAACAGTCTGCCAGGTGTCATGGGAACATGCAAAGAGACATTTAACCTATTTTATTTTGAGTCAAATAATGATAATGAGTGGTATATCTCAGAAAACCGGTACATAAAGATTGACACCATTGCAGCTGATGAGAGTTTTACGCAAGTCGACATTGGTGATCGTGTGATGAAACTGAATACCGAAGTCCGGGATGTAGGACCACTGACTAAGAAAGGCTTCTACTTGGCATTTCAAGACGTAGGTGCCTGCATTGCCTTGGTATCTGTCCGTGTTTTCTACAAGAAATGCCCACTGACAGTACACAACTTGGCACAGTTCCCTGATACCATCACAGGCGCTGACACCTCATCCCTTGTGGAAGTCCGTGGTTCATGTGTGAACAACTCTGAGGAGAAAGATGAGCCAAAAATGTATTGTGGTGCAGATGGAGAATGGCTCGTGCCCATTGGCAATTGCCTGTGTAACACTGGATATGAAGAACAGAATGGAGAGTGCCAAGGTAGGATACAATAGTATATTTGAACTTACTTCATTTTGACTTTGTACATAAGTAATTTCATTAGTGATAAGATTGTATGGTGTAAACAGGGATAATTAGCTGGTCCAGTGGGACATTATAAGATGGAACAATGTAATTAACAATTTAATATTTAAAAAATAGATTGTCCTTGAAACTGGTATTCGATGATATGTCACTGGGCTTGTGTCTAATTCCTTGATGTAACCCATTTGTAAGTAACCCTCTTGTTGGTCATGGTGATGCCATACTGACTTTTGTTCCAATACCGTATCATTCACAAGGACACAAAGTTACAATGATATTTTAGTATAACCATATTTTTGTAAAAATGTTAATTTATCATTTATCATGATATCATTTATCTAAACATCACAATCTTGTTGATTAATGAGGAACTGTTGCTGCAAACTTCCATTGTAGTTAATGCATCTAAAGGTAAGTGCAAAGTTCAAGTGACCCCCCCCCAAAAAAAAAGTTAATGTTAAAAAACATAATATTGATTCATTTTTAGTAGAGGTTTTAGATTAGGGACATTACACACTGATTTCAGCAGAATATCATTTGGTTTCTGCTAAAGAAAAGAAAATACAGTATGTAACCTAAGGATCAAAAGGAATGGCATGAAACCATTTTTACAGTGAATAATCTAATTTTAGAAATTGTTGAAGAAGTTTTTTGATTGTGAGCTGCTAACAAAAAGAGAAATATTGTAATCATAGTGCTTGAGTACATATGTGTACAGTAACATTACACTTTAAGAAGAAGCTGGAGCACCATGAAATTGCAAAATGTCTGTCAAATCCATTTAATAGTTTTAACCAGAAGTGCTTTATTTTCTTACATAATTTCAATCTTTAAGTATCCCTACATTCCCTTTTCCATGAGTTGTACTGTATTGGGTTCACTACATTTTTAATGTGGGAAAAGAATTACCAGCCACCTTTTCATTTCTTTCATAGACTTTGTAATCTATTTAGTTTGGCCATACTGGGGGTGATCAAGAGTTGAAGATATGTAGCTGAATGGATCATTATTGGATTGTCCTGATTTAATAACAGAATGAGTTTTTTTAAACTTGTATTAACATTTTGTGTAGCTAATTATGTTGCTCTGTTCAAAAAGAGCCTCGTGACAGATACTAATGGACAATAAAGAAGAGAGTACAGCTCTATCCTTGAGCATAATCAAATGTTTTATTGAGTGACAGAATCCAGGCCACTCTTTGAACTTGGCACAGATACAGCACCAGTAGAACTTATCATCCTATCCTTTTTCTGAAACTACATTGTCATTTAAAGAGGATGAATCAGAATATTGTAATTGATAATCCAGTGATAAATTATCCTTCAGTTTCAGATCAGTCATTGCAGTTCTTGCGAAATAAAAAACAATGTAACTTATAGGAAGAAGTGAGGGTTAAGGGAATAATTCAATATTGAAAGACCATTCAAATTGTAACCACTTTTTAAAAAAAATTCTAATGCAGTTGATGCAGTTTTTTGATCAAGCCAAGAAAGCTGCATTAGGTATAATAAAGTGATGATGCACATTTCCAAAAGATCTAAAGATCATTTTGTTACCTTCTGTCTTCAATCTGAAGTTCATTTTGTTTTATAAAGTTAAATAGATTATCATTTTTTTCATAAATGTAAAAATCCAACTTTTGCTGTGACATAATTGACAAGGTGTCACAGTAGGGGACCAGGAATCATTCCCCCCCCCCCACCCCCCACTTCCCCTACACACTCTCCCCCCCCTCCCCCCACCCCGCCCCACCACCTCCACCCACCCCAGCCCCATTTGATTCAAGTAAAACTGACTGTTTGAATCTTTTTGAATAGGAACTACCCCTATTGTTTTTGCATGAGAGGACTCTGACGGGACAATTATGGAGCAGGGGTCAAGGGTCACTTATTTCCTCATCCATCTTCCTCCTGTCATTAGGGGTCAGAGTTAGATTGATTAAGATCTCATGGTGTGACAAAAGCCTGGCAATCAGCAGTGGTGGCTGCTTATTGTGATTGCAGTCACCAACGCTGGTCATCTGCTGGGGCCTGAGACCTCATGGGACAGAATTACATTTCCTCTTCCAGTTGTCACTTTCAGCAGAATGTGTTAATACTTGAAAGAATTGAAAGATTGGAAGGGACGTATCTGAGGTTTCAAAGTGACAGACGGGTATTGTCTGTGCCACCTGCAAGTTCATATGAAAGGGGCAATGGTGTCTGACAGACTGCCTGATAAGATAGCAAGGAGAAGAGAGTCTAGTGATTGCATCGCTGATCAAATGCTACTGAAAACTGATCACAACACTTGATTTAACAGAAGCGAAGAAAATAACATGGTAACACTGCCTTGCAGAATCTCAACAACTCTTTTATTTTAATGAACCGCATTCCTAGATTTCCCAAGGAATCAATGTCGTGGCGATTTTATGCTGCTTACAGAGCAGATTCCATTTGCCGGATGTTGAGTCAGTTCAGAAACTCCCCACTGATCCCTCCTTAATTATTGCCTCATTAAGATAATCCTCCATTTGAAAACAATCTCTTAATTATGATGCTGTGTTGTGAGTTTTACTAATCCAAATGAAAAAAATAATGGTTGTAGTCAAGGAGCAGTAGTTGATGGAGCTAGACTTTCAAACATTGAGGAAAATAAACGTTTTTGGGGCCATGCCTTTTACTTGTTTTGACACAATAGCATCTCCAATCCAACTGAAAGTAAATTGGGAAAGTCATAAATATGGGGCTGCATCATTTCTGATGAGTGACAGAACAGTACTTGTATCCTAATGCACAATTACAGTACAGCCAAATTACAGAATGAGTAATTAACAGCCAACAAGTTTTGTAAAGCAGTTAAACAGCACTTGCACAAAGACAACAAAAGCAACCTTCAGTCCAACATTCCAGCAGTCTTAAAGGGGAACTGTCTTTATAGGAAAAGGTTCAACACCTTTTTCTGTTTGCATTTACCAAGCAATAGATGTGAACCTCTGAAACAATCACTTGTAATTTCAGTACAACATTATGATGAAATTGCGGCTTTCGCAGTTTACCTGGAATCTGGATCATTTCGATTCTACCTTGCAACTAAGTTCTGGATAAATATGCTTATTATGTAGGCAGAACTGTCAAATAATTTTTAATAAAGGTAGTTTCTTTAAAGTGTAATCACAGAGTCTAATCGTTTTTAGTGTGTTGAATGAAGATACCTATTTATTCTTCTTCGATACTTAGTTATTTATCAAAACAAAGTGGGTTATATTAGTGCAACGTTGGAGAAAAATTTATAGAAATTTGGCCTATTGAAATAGTAGTTTTAATCATGTGATAGCTGTTCAGGATTCAAATGCATATCAATATTCCTAACCAAACTATTACTGTGATTGCAATTTAAAATGCTGCAGTGGAAAAATTCCTCCTGAGCTCAGTGCATGAGATTCACATGCAGGATGCTGGTGTTTTACTGTCAATCAATGCTGAAAGATCAATATGATCTTCCTCAATGTCATCATCATACTAACCCTCTCACCCCCCATTCATTTGATCTGTGAATGAACATTGTCAACCAATCTGCCAGCTTTCTCTTGCATTTATCACTGTCCTCATTTACAAATATTTTACAGTGCATTATGCAAATAATACATCCCATTTCCTATTCCACTAGGAAAGAAATTTCCTTTCCAAATTGTGTTTCACACAGAAGATGACTGCTGTTTAGAGACTCTGTGCAAGAATGAGATAGTGAATTTTAACACTGGGCAGAATCCTACTTGAAGTGAGAGGTGTGAAGAAAGGAGTGAGGGTATAAAGGAAATTAGAAATCTGTAAGCTCATGAGACCTAACATTTAAAATGATGAGGCCTCTTTGATTGGAGGGCAGTTTGGAGTCCTTAAATTATGTTAGGAATCACAGGTTACTATCTAAAGCATCAATCTACCTCTTAACAGATGAATGCATTCATTCAAGACAAATCCTGCTTCTTGATGTTTGTTACGGAGAGTAGAAAGTCAGTTTGTTTCCGGGTTTTCTGATGTTTCCCTGGAGGGGCACACATACAGCAGCCAGGGCTGGGTGAAAAATTTCTTCTTCACACAAGTGGTGAAATAAAATCCAACACTGCCATTTTACTGTTTGTTGGTGACAAAGGAAGTTCAGAGCAAGGGCACCGCTCTGAGCATCTGAATATGTGCCGGATTCTTTGACATTAACAGGTCAGGAATGGTCAGTCCACCTCCTTTCCTGTTGTCTTCTGTTGCCTATACTCATCCTCTCCCTCCTCTACCTTTCAGTCCATTCACCCTAACTGCAAGACTTCCCTCATCACCAATCAAAAGGACAAATATAGCAGCTCTCCTCTTGTGTCACCTGTTGCATTCAGTCTTCCCAATAATGCATTCTCATCTCATTTGTTCTTAATTGCGTGACCTGCACTGCTTTGGCAGTGCATTCCCTCCATAATTTACATTCAAGCTACTCACTTCAAATTTAACACAATTTCAATTTCTTAACATCTTGTGTCTTTCTTCTCTCAGCTTCCTAATTACATGCATAAGTCACAACTTCATCTCCACTTTCTTTTACAGTAGACACCATTCTTTCCTCTGCAGGACAAGCTCACACCCTCTGGGGGGATAAAAGAAATCCCTGTCAAAGTCTTTGAGAACCATGTTTAGTACAGAAAGGTATGCCTCAAGAGTATTCACGGCTATCAATTTTATGGCACTTAATGTGACTATTGTCATGCATTGGAAAGAAAACGTGTTAGCTGAAAGTTAAAAATATTGCATCTTTGGTTTATTTGTAGCAGCAAAATGTGGGGATCTTGAAACAGTAGCCTGGAAGAAGCCATAAACATAAGAACTGAGAGTAATGGTAATCCTGACAGGCACAGGTGTTATAAGCACTCCTAGTTGACCAAGCATCAGTTTGTAGAGATTAGCTAGTGTCTGCTCTGTCAAGTTCAGGTTCCTTTGCTACAGCTCTCGCACACGTTGCGATAGGTGACTCTTAACCTGGGAACCCAATTGTGTTGTGAAACCATCTGAAAATGGGTTTTGTGAGTTGCTATATTTGGAGTGCACCAAGCATGGCTGCTTCTGCAAGTTGAAGGTATCGCTGACATTGCTTCTCTCCCTCGTCCTGCACCCAATACAGTACATTTAGAATGGCACCCATCTTTCTCTGTTCCAGTTTCTTGAGGGTGAGTTGTCGAAATCCTTTCCGTTCTAGATATCATCGAATCAATATTTTCAGAGATTACCACACACGTCTGGAGCAGGTGGGACTTAAATGTGGTCCTTCTGTCTCAGTGGTTGGGACAGTACCATTGCACCACAAACACCCTCTACATCAACTCGTTCAGACGTGTCAGGATATTCGTCTGAAACAGGTGGGACTTGAAATTAGGCCTTTTAGCTCAGAGGCAGGGTAATGACCATTGCGCTCAAGAGTCCCTATCCCCTCTTCAACTCAAAGTGAAGTGAACAAAATGAATAATTAATTAACTACCCAAACACCTTGAAGGCTAAAAGCTCAATTACATTCTGTTATTACTGAATTGAGTGCCTGCAGCATGTGGCCACTTGCAATCCTGTAGCCAATCACATTTTTCTCTGCTGGGCTGTTTGAAGAAGTCAGCCTTCAGTTTTTATTTTGTGTTAACATGTCATTGGAGTCCCAGTTACATCTTAACACCTAGATTTACAAAATATTCATGAGGCTCCTGCTTGCCTGCAGTGAGCACCTTGGCTGACTGGGAAATGCAGGGAAATAAAATGTTGAAGCAGCGTTAGTAGGTCTACTCACAGGACATTAACTCCTACATATTTTTCTTCTGGTTGGGTGGGGTTCAGGGATAGGCAACTAATGTTCATTCATGTTTTAACAACCCTGAACACTTTCACTTGCACTGCAGCCAAAACCTACCTTCTATATTTATTCTCCATTGTCTCTTTATGCACATTTAATTTCAATTTCAGACAGCACACTGCTGTTTGTTTAGCTGTCTATATATGGCAGATATACAGGGCTTCATTGCATTGTAATAAACTAACATTGCATTATACAACAATGAACTGTTGCCCTAAAGATCTTTTGGTTAAGTTTATGTCCTTTGAAAATTAGTTATGTCCATCACTATTAACCATAGTAAATACGAGGTCCAAACTGAAGCAAGCAACTCATAATAATGTTTATAATAAGTGTTTAAATTTATTTTGCAGCTTCATATTGTTAGCCATGGGCAGTCTTATTGCTTTAATGATGCGGATAACCCAGTTTGTTTCACTGGTTCCAAGTCAAACGCAATAACTAACAAAAATGGTCCTTGAGTATTATAATACACTTCTTGTTAAGTTACTATTCTTTATGGTCTATGGAAAATCAAATATCAAATCATACAAAACATGGGGGGGGGTGGGGAAGTCATTTAATTTGTTGGAAACTCTTTGTCATTGTCTGTTTAATTACTTAATGTTGAGCATAATGTTCAATTGACGTCCAAAAATAAAGTTTGAATATGGCTTTAGCAGCAAAAACAATTCCTTTTCTGTTGTTTTTGCCTGGGTTTTTCCAGATCATTTTTCAGGGTCTGTTTCTGTGAATAGCAGAAGCATCAGAGACTGTCCAGCATAGAGTGCCAAGTGTTGTTTTGACAGTCTGATCCCCTGCCGTTTGCCATTTGACTGTGTTCTGACATGGCTCCAGAACGTCTCTTTGTTTCTTTCAGCTAAAGGGGTCAGAGGCTAACAGAAAACTCATTTTTCCTCAGCCATGATAATTTTGAAAAGCACCGAATGTTTAATTCTTATATTTTGACTTGACTGACTAAAACTCAAACTTGAATATCTGTCTGGATTTAATGTAATGTAATGTAATGTTATTTTTGCAGTGACTGAAAAGTCATCATTTTATATTTCTTACAAGTTTGACTTTTTAAATTAGAAATTGATTCCAAATTGAGTGGTGGTTTTGTTAAGAGCTGAAATCATAAAATTAATGTGCATCCTCTATTGTGGGTTAATGATGGCACTATTCCTGCTAATTTTGATGAACAAATTACTGCAATTAGGATACTAATTGTGCCTAACTTAATTAATTTCCACCTCAACCTTAGACTTTCTTAAATATACAAAACATAATTATAATTAATGTTGTGTTGAAAAGCTACTAATCATAAGTGATGTATTTCCAACAGACTCCCATTTGAGCAGCTATTTCTGCACTTGCAGTCTCATGGGGCTGTTCTGCTTGAAATTGAAAGATGTTATATGACACAACAAAAGTCTCATCTCTTTTTTGCTTTCATGAGAAATAATATAAAAGTATTGATTTGCAAACAGATAGGCTGGAGACTTTTAGGCAATGAACTTGATAGTAGAATGTGTTTGTTTGAAAATATGTGCATTTGTGTTAAAAAAGACATCCCAGCTTTGAAAAATGGCCCATTTTGAAGCGTGCCAGAATGGAAAGTGATTAATGCAGTCGCTAAGCAAATTAGCATGTCAAAAGCTTTGAATCAATACCAGTACTTTTTTTGCGCTGGATGCAGCGGGAAAAAGCCTGAGAAGCACCAGGAAGCTCTTGACAGCTGTGCCAATGTGCATAAGAGGCTGTCGATGGTAATGCAGACATGGAAAGCTTGATCTAGCAGCGAGGCTAATCCCCAAAAACAACGAGAGCAGATTAGTTGAAAAACCACTTCAAAGAACCTAATTGCCTCAACAGCGCAAGTTGGAGAAATTGGGAACAGTGTGGAAAACAATTGGTGGTCAGAATATTTGCCAACACTTGAAATACTTTATTAAGTATTTTCCTCCCCCATCTTTTATAGAAACAATTAAACAAGATCAATCCATAAAAGGATCTTGACATATTAATGTTTTAAGTCATCATAGTTTTGGTAATAGGTAACAATGCAATTTTTATCTTTCAAGTTGAATTAGATAATATTTAGGCTCTATTTTATTCTTGAAAAGACTGAGGAAAATGAATATCTTTTATATTGATTTGCTGAAATTTTAGTTTTGCAATGACCACACCTTTATATCATGTTGTTGCACCAAAGTGCTCTTTTCCTGTTGATGCAAGCATACCTTATTTGGCTGGCAGTGGCTAACTTGTTAATTTTATTGTTGCGTATGTTAATTCCACAAAACTACTTCTCTTGCAAGCTTTTTGTCAGCTGAATACTTCACTTTGTGATGCAGGCTCAGTTACTCTGCTCAGCAAAGTAACTTGGACAATATGCTTGCTGACCTTTATTGGCTTCCAGTCCAACTATCCCTTGATTTTTAAATACTCCAAAGCACCCCTCCCAGCTTTGTAATCTTCTTCAGCCATGCAACCCTGGAGAACTTTGCATTCCTGCAATTCTGGCCTCTTCCTTCTCCTATTGTGCCTTCAGCTGTCTAGGTCCTAAGCTCTAGAATTCCTTCACTAATCCTCTCTTCTCCTTTACAATTCTTCTGAGAACCTACTCTTTGACCAAGCTTTTGGTCACCTATCTTAATGTCTCTGGCTCGGTGTCATAGTTGTTTGATAATTGCTCCTGAGAAGTGTTTTGGCATGATTTACTCTGTTAAAGATGCTTTATAGCTACTATGTGCTTGTTCTTGCAAGCAGTTGAAAGTGAGTAATGTGTGCAGAGTTTGCTGGGATAGTAAACAATGTTCCCTCTAAACTGCACAGCAAACTGAAAGTTTCCACTTGTACAAATGAATCTCTTCAAATTACCACATGGGAGAAGAGAGGGCTTATGCTATACAAAACATAAATAGTGGGGTAGATTTGTTGCAGTCATGTAATTTTACCTTGAAAGCTTTGAAGTTGAAGGAAAAGGTTCGTACAAATTGTTGCATCTGAAAATGTGTTTACTGAGGGAACCTACATGAGGTTTAGTTGTAAGGGTTTATGAACTGAATACTTCACTTCATGGTACAGACTCAATTCGTCCGAACAGCAAAGCAACTTCGACAATGGGAACATAAGCCCTGTGCCTGCTGACCTACATTGGCTTTCTGTCTGAATTCACTGAATGAAATCTTTGACCAGTTTCCTCTGGATCTAGCTTGTCACTTCCTGCCCATTCTAAAAGATAACTTATTTGATTGTGAACATTCATGTGCTGAATAGTTTGTCTCCGATTTTTATTTATCCAGCGTAATTTTAATGCTAAAAAATGATTACTCAAACAGTGGAAATGTAGTTTGTTTAGACATAAACTTCTCAAAAGTCACAATCGAATTTGAAAGCGTACATGTACTGACATGAATATAATATTCTACATGCAAAATTGTACTGATATGTTCATTTTAAAACGGTGGATGGGGGGTTGGTGGTGGGAGGGGGGAGTGAGAAGCACCTGGTAATAATTCCGGGTGTTGCTCTTCCAAATTTGGGCTGTTTTGATAAATGATGTTTACAGCTGTAAAGCTGGTTACAGTCTTTTTAGTGGTGTCGCAGTGGTTTAAAAATTGTAATACAGTCAAAAACATCTGAAGTTTGCTGAGAACAGTCGCATGAAAGACCTATCAAATATATTGGTAGTCAGTCTTTGTGAGCTCATGTGATTTTTGACCAACTACATAGAACCCAAAGTGTGGTGTCCCAGCAACACCAGCACAATTTAACATTGCCTGAAGAGAAGCACTCTGGATCATTATTCTGCCAAAACAATCTTGTTGTGGCTTAAGGGTGATTTTTTTTTTAATCCCCTACAATGTATTGATTTGATAGTTTTGCTGACTGTAATTTTGTTGCTTTTAAAATTTGATACATTGGTATGGTTTGCAGCATAATTGCATACTTGTTTTGAATCCTATGAATTCACTGACTTTTCTTTTCCTTCCGCTAGTTCTTTGCTATGGTCTGAGCTTGCTGTGAGTAAAAGCACCAAGTCACTGCAAACAATTTCAAAGTACAGGCAAATATATTCTCCACTGATTGCACAGATGGAGCAATGGACTCGGAGCGGGTTGTTGGGGGTGGGGGGTGGGGTGGGGGGGCAGGCAAGTGCCTATAAACAATTGAATTATTGTAAATCTGGTTCATCTAGAGTTAAAATTAGGCCTCCATATTCTCCACTGTGCAAAGCATCATTGCATCTCAATTTAAATTGTCAATCTTCCCTTCAAATAACTGGATTGAACAGTGACAAGCAGACAAATATCAACATGTAAATGACTCAGTGTTGCACACACGATTCCATTATGTTGCCCTTCAGATACCCTATCAAAGCTGGCTCAGGATAAGAATAATATATTAGTTAGCCATGGCTTAATAAGATCTTATCAATTGTCCTTAAATATAGAATCCTGGAGAGGTCAACATTTCTGCTGTTTTTGGATGGGGGAGAGTAGCCTGTTGTGACACACTGTAGATTAAAATGAACACCTTATTTAATCAGTGATGGTTGCCAGAGTTCAAACAAGCATGAATTTTATTTGAGTTTCATATCAAAACAATTGTAAAGCACAATTTCTATATTAAAATTGAATTTAAGGTATCATAATTCATTCTGACGTAGGAGCAACTATAAAATATACTGAAGATGTTTACTGAAATGTATGTATACCTGTTGTAAGTTTGCACTTGTGAATCTCATTTATTGCTTTCTCTGGAATACATTTCTAATTTGCAGAAATTGAAATGTCTGAACTACTGTGGGCGGCAGGGTGGCACAGTGGTTAGCACTGCTGCCTCACAGCGCCAGAGACCCGGGTTCAATTCCCGCCTCAGGCGACTGACTCTGTGGAGTTTGCACGTTCTCCCCGTGTCGGCGTGGGTTTCCTCCGGGTGCTCCGGTTTCCTCCCACAGTCCAAAGATGTGCAGGGTCAGGTGAATTGGCCATGCTAAATTGCCCATAGTGTTAGGTAAGGGGTAAATGTAGGGGTATGGGTGGGTTGCGCTTCGGCGGGGCGGTGTGGACTGTAAGTAATCTAATCTAATCTAACCTCTTGAAGTCTTAATTATACTCTAAGGGAAACGATCAAATGCTTTGCATTTAGTCCCACAAGATTATTTTTGGCCAGTATCGGAGAGAAACTTTATAGAAGGTTTAGTATTCCTCATTTATTTGGACAGAAGCAGAGAGTTCGGCGGATTCTGCTTTAGTGGAAGGTCACAGCTCATTTTCTAACAAAGCGGTTGGGATTATTCCAGACGTTTGGGGGTATGGTGCGTAAATTCTGAAGTTGGGACCATATGTGGTTTCTGACTCTTTTGAAAGCAGACACTGGGTCTGCAGTTGCAATCTCCCCAGAAGTGATCTGTTTGTTGGCTGACAGTGTGTTGGCTTTCCGTGTTGTCATTTTAAACAACAGTACCACAAAGAGTGGTAGCTGCTACTGAGGGTTGTAAGGAGAGCAAGAGGGCACCTCATTGGAGGGGAAGAGAATGACTCTGTCCTTGGGACCCAGTCAGGTAAGCGCTAGTGATTATCATGCTGAGCCTTTGCATGGCAGCATTGGAACCAGATGCATTCCTCATAGGCCATCCATCCTTTGTACCTAATAGTTTCCATTGGGACGTCACAGCGAGACTTCCCCTATTGGAGCATTTGGGGATAGTTGGGAGGCAATTTAAAACTCTTAAAGGGCTAGTTGATTTAAATTATCTGCCCCTCTGATGAGTGAGCATCAGGTGTGCTTGCAGTCCTCAGATTAAAATGATCCAGTGGCCAGGCCATGCCAGAGAGCTGTGTAAATGCCATTTAATCCATCTGTGCTACGCTCCACCTTCCACTTTGTGAACCCACACACCCCACCCCCACCCTGTGGGCCCCTCAACCCACAATCTGTGCATGGGAAAATTCTGCCTAACAATTTGAATGAGACCACTGTTAGGAGGTTAGTATTCTTAAGAAACAAGGTCTTAAAAAAAAATTGACAAATCATTTTCCAATTTACAGTGGGAGGGGATGGGAGTTTGTATGTAGTTTGATACAATGGTGTCATCGAGAGATATGTCGATGCTTGCAATATGTTTTTGCTGAATAAGTTATGAAGAAGAAAACATCAAATTAGACAAAAATGCAAATAAATGATATTCAGTGTACCATATCGAATTATCAGTGAACAGTAGTTTCTATCTCAAGCATCCATTTTGTGAAAAGTGCAGGTTTACAGTTTTTTAGTATTGCAACTGATCATACATGTGCAGGGAATAGAATTGATAAATTGGGGTCTACATTGGATAATATTTGAAAATGGCATTGAAAATTATGCTGTATAATTAATTGTTCCCCGAGTGATGGCAGTCGGGTTGAATGCCACTCATACTGTTTATTGGCTGGATGTATCTGTGTGGGGCCAGTATCGTAACTGATTAGCACCAGTGATAGCTAAACCTTTTTAAGGGAGACATACGGTGAGGGTGGTACAGGTGCTTTGAGTTGTGGCTGAAAGAGTTTGAAAAGGAAAAATTAATTAAGTATTACAACAAGAGAGATTGGCGCCAGAGTTTTCAAAGTTTGTACTGGTGCTCTTGTTGGATAAAGTGGAATGGAGGAGAGAGATCCTGCACTTGCAATGGGGAAGGAGATTTCTGAGATACACAGTTAACAGCTAATGAGAATAAGTAACCGTGAATGTCAAAAGTGAAGCTTCGAAGATCTGGGTGCAGTGCCACAAGAATTTCAGTGACCTCACATAGGTGGTCACGTTCAGTGAATGCATCTTCAAATACCATAACCTATCAACTGCAACCAGCCTCATCACTACTCAAATCATCATACATACGTGTATTAATCAAAGCCAAAAATCCCCATCAATTAGGACTCAAGCTAGAGTGTTCAAGCTCAGCAATTAACACTGCTACAAGCATCCCGCCCACATTCCACAACTTGCATGCACTGCTAGCTATTCAACCATGGGGATCTCATTAACCAAAATATATTACATCACACCAACAGGCACCTTTCCCTCTGAAGGTTTTTTAAAAAGTCAAATACTTTGTAAAAGTGTCTACAGTTATGTTGGGAAAACCAATGGAGGCAGCAGGAGCTAACTGGACAGAGTGGAACCCTGTGTAGATATTTTCTAATCCACTTGGACAGTGATGTTGTTACAAATGTATGGGGCCTGAACCCAGGCCTCCTGGCTCTGAAGTTGGGGCACTACCACTGTCCTACAAGAGCCTTAAGGCACTTGCATATCTTGGTATGTGTCAACTCCATCAGGACTGCGGGTAAAAATAGTGCAGGTGGCAACCTAGCAGATGTTTCACACATGCTCTGTAGCATTCTGATTACAATGTTTAGGATATCCTACACAGGATGCAAAGATGAGCATGTGTATCAAAATGTTTTGACTCAGAACTTGCCAAAAAGGCTGAAATAAATGCCAAAAAGCATTGAGGAGTTGGCATCAATTGGGCAGAGCTTGGAACTCATCTTTTCCAGCATGAAAGAGGCAGAGAGAGAGAGAGCCAAGTCCATTCACACAGTTGCCGATCCAAACATTATGGTTTATGCCTCAGCTTTTGTTGTGCTACCAGCAACAGCCACACAATTTCCAAGTCCTCAAAGGAAGACCAGGCTGCCCTGAAAATGTGTTGCTGGCACTTTCTCTCAAAGACCAGGCTGCCATCAACTTAACTGTGAATTACAGTATACAAAGGCACCTGGAGATTACTGCAACATTCTATCTATACGTCTTCTGATAAATCGCGAGAATTTTTGAGGCTTATCCACACTATTATCAAATCATCTTTGAGTGCTGATTGACGTCATGATCACCTGCCCTTCTGGTGAAATAACTCATGTAACTACATGGTGGCAGGCATGACACACTGCCTAACTATGCACATGCATTGTGGCCACCATTTTGGTGTTTAAGTTTTAGGTAAAAATGGATGCAAATGAGTCAAGTTTCTCATCAGTTGCCTTTCATACGGACTGCAATTTGCTTTCTGAAGTGCAAACTAGTAACTGATCCAATTATAAACAACAGTGCAACAGCATAGGGAGAACTTTTGTTTGCTACTTAATGCAATGGGGAAGAAGCTGTTGTAATATGAGCCTTTTCAAGTAATTGTCTTTCTACTATAGTAGCTAATACATTGTGATTCGATATCAATGCTGTGCTGGAAGAATTTTAAAAATGATACTTTCTTTGGATAGAGAACTTAGCTTATCTGATCATGCTTTGAGGAATTCTCTATATTGAATAGAACAAAGCATTTATCTCTGTTTCTTTCTGTTATATGTTACCCTGTTTATCTGTGTGACTCTGCATCATTGCACCACATTTTTTGAGATGGGTTTTTGTAATGAAGTTATTGTTTAATGGGAGGGGATTAATGGATCGTTTTGTTTACAATATCTTCACACATATCAGATTAGTTTCTTTTATTGGTGACCAGAACTTGACACCTCAGTATCATGTTTTCAGCCAAAGAAACAAAACACGTTTTGAGAAAAGTTAGAATCCTTTTTAGTCTTGCAAACACCTCCAATTTTTTGACTCAGTGATGTTGCTCCTGGTTGCAAAACCCAGAGCTACAGAATATGCCCAACATAAGCAATGCTGAGAGTTGCCAATGTATTCTTCAGGGTTTTAAATGGCAGCTTGCTGCAACTGGGTATCTGATTCAGTGCAGTGTCCTCTGAAGGAAATTACTGTCAAAGTGAACAAGGCAAATGTTTCAATGAACCCAACTGATGAATCATCACTAAGACATACAGTTTGAATTTAATTGACTGCAACAACATATATAATATAAATATAAAAATTTGGGAATGCACAAGGCCAGAATTAGAAGTACAGTTGGAGAATTGTGGGTTTGGAGGAATTTATAGATGTAGGGAGGGATGAAGGATGTCCAAAAGATTGCTTGCTGTAATTCATCATGTACAGGAGTAATAGGGAATGGTACTTGCTGTGTGTTAAACATGGACAGAGATTTGGATGGTCTCATGTTTATGGATGGTAGAATGTGGGAGACAGCCAAAGTGCTTTGAAATAGTTAAAAGTTACCTAAACTTTCCAAAATGTTGACTTTGGTATGGTTGAAACACCACCAAAACCTGGCAACATCTGGCTTCCACGAAGGTAGGGTGAAAGGGACTACACTGGCAGGATCATTTTGATATTAAAATGAGGCTGCATGCCTCAGAATTAAAGTTTGTTTTTAATTTAAACCTGGCCTTAGCAAATATTTTAAAGGTGCCTAACAGGAGGCACAGATTGTTGGAGGGATCTACCTGTAAATTTACCTGCTAAATGTAGTTTATCTTTTCACATCACTTCTTCCCAAGTACCATTCTAACATCCCCTAATAACTGGACTAGGAGAAAGTGAGGGCAGCAGATGCTGGAGATCAGAGTCCAGAGTGTAGTGCTGGAAAAGCACAGCAGGTCGGACAGCATCCAAGGAGCAGGAGTATCAACATTTTGGGCATAAGCTGTTTTCTGATGATGGGCTTACATCACTTCTTCCCAGATACCATCCTATCACCCCCTAATTAACTGAACACCTTCCTGATGCTTCTGACATCCTCTACATTTAACCCGTATGACCTCTCTGAAGGGTCGTCCAATCACTCCCATGCCTTCCCTCCATAAAGGTCTCAGATCTCATTCACCATCAACCCCTTCAATCTCCCTCACCTAATGAGACCTCAAATCCCTTCTTCCTTTCATAGTCCTGAAACTATACCCACCTGGTAGCCAACTGCCACCTCAATCTCATGATGGAAAACGGAGCTTAAAAAAAGTTGCTTCGGTAGTATTGTTAAATTTAGCAGGACCCAGCTCTCCTGGTTGTAAAATAACGCCCTCATGCCCATTCTACCTTCAAGCTCATTATCAATGCTGCAGCTTTAAAGCAGATAGTATTTAGAATATTCAGTTCATTTTAAAAATAATGCATATAAGTAATATCGAACAAAATAAAAATATGATGTAAAAAAGATGAGACAGAGAAAGTTTCAAAACAAAGCTCTAACAATAACTAAACTGTAAAGGGGGGTAAGACGTCTCACTAGAAAAATTAAACTTCTGTACCAGGGAGATTCTTTGTCTGTCGCTAAAATTTATCTCTCAAATTTCCATATGAATACAATTCACCAGCCCTGATTCCTGTTTTCGTATTTTTGCTGAGTAAAACCATGGGTCAGCCTAGCAATATAACACTAAAATCCATGGAAGACTATTAAGTCAACAATAGGTCAGGGCAGCAGATCATACTGAGAAACATGATTTCTATATTTGACTGCATCACATAAACCGTGGATGTTAATATCCAGTAGAGACGACAATAATGGTGTGTGTAGTTCACCTGATGAATAATCCCATTATAAATCACTAGTCCATTGTAGCACATAATTGCATTTTGTAGCTGATAAACTACTTAGTTTGGGAAATTTTAGATCTTCCAAATATAGTGCACTTCTACAACACCATTGAAGTCATCTTTGGCAACGCAGACAGCAACTGTATTCAGAAGATGCAATCAGTACATGGATCTTATATTAGCAGTAAGAACCAATCAGTGTGAAGAGTTAGTGACAATCCACAGATATTTTTACGCAACCATTTCCTTGTCAAAGTTGGAGCCCCCACACAGAAATCAATAAGCTGATTGTAAATGAGTTTAGGTGAAATGTGAAACATTGCAGATGCTGTGCCAGTGAGGATTGGGAAGCAGGCTAAATATAACCTCCCATTAGGCTTTACACTATAAGTGCTAGTTGTTAATAGAAATCAATACATAGTTAAGAACCTCTGAGAGCCTTCAAAAGGACTGGCTGTTTAGACATTTCGTGGTAACTAATCTCCCAATTGGAATAACCAGTGCAGTATTTAAATCCCACATTGTATGACTAAACAACATCAGACTTTATCTCTGGTTTTAATTTGGCAGATTCCTCATCCAGATTCAGAAGAATATTATGTATTATTGCCAGCTTTATTTTTAAAGCCAATCCAAAAGATTATGGGAAAAGTATTTGAGTTGGAGATGAGTTGAAATAAGTAGTGGGTTTTATTCCTTAGAATCCAACCATTGCATTGGTACTATAAACCACCTCAAAATGAAAATTTCATGCTTAATTTAACTTGTCTCCAATTGTAATCATGCATCCATGGCAACAAACCAAGTGAATGTATAGTTTACAGCATACTTGCACTTTCTATACTAAGGTACACATTGAAATGTAGGAGGGAGGCAGTGGCTTGGCAGTCATCCAAATGGAATGCTTCAAATACATCATAGATTGCACAAGTACAGCGTGATTGGTTTTGAGATGTCATCTGAACTCTGAGAATGGATTACAGCCTTCACTATTCACTAGATATTTATTGGTTTTGATATAATGCAACCATGTTGAATGGTATAAAGTTAACTGTTCTAACATTCCAACATGCTGAGCACAGTTGCAAGATTGAGATAGCATGATGCTTGACTGAAAGATATCCCACACTTTATGCTGGGTGCTGTTATAATGTGATAATTTCCTCCTTTGTACGACACTTTCAACATTAACCTTGTTCATGGCAGAATGGTCAGTAGTGAAGTTTAGACAGAATTGAATGGAAGTCACCAGTTTACAACACATTTTCTGAGATCAACGTAGGAGCAAATAGGTGCAAATTTGACTGGCCCAAAGGAACACAATGAGGTAAACAGAAAAATCGAGTATAACTGGAATGTAAGCAAGTAATTGTGGACCAACCTGCTATGATAGCAGTAGGACAGGTGAGGCTTGAACCTAGACTTTCTGACCCAGAGTAGGGACATGACCTCCACCATGAAACACCCAATCAGAAGTTCAGACATATGACACATATTCGTGGTAGGTGGGTCTTGAACCTGAACCTTTGTGGTTCAGAGGTAGCAGTATGACAGTTGCACCACAAGACTCCATCAGAACTCATGCAGTTGAGACAATTAAATTTGAAGACCAAAGTCTTTAAAATCCCACGTGAACCTAGAAAGGTACCTCAAACCATTTAGCAAAGTTTTAATATAGTAATGTTTAGAATACAGCCTGGAAAGAAGTGAAAGCTACCTCATTTTAAAATGAGCTGTAATGATTTTATGTAACTCTGTTCTCCATGTTTATTGGTGGTTACATTAAAATCATAATGACAGTCATATACCGTAAAGTTGGCTAATGGTATGCTTTGAAAAATCTACACTGATGTACTGAGTAATGCGCTTAAGAATTTGGAGTACAGGAGTGTTGTTGGGAAACTTGACTCTTGATCTGGATGCTGAATGTTCAATGTAAGACAAAGATTCAGCAAGTTCCTGTAAGAGGATGAAGCTATTGTGGTTAAAGTATATCAGGTTCCCTTTTCAGACTTCATTGAAAAAGTGCTATGTGAGATGAGACATCAGGATGCTTTATCCTGAGATTAAATTATTTGATTTAACTACTTCTGGATTCTGGTCTCCTGTTTTGGTCTTTGCCAAGCAAATCCACTGTTGTACAAGAGTGTACAAACATACAGAATGCTCTCTTTTTCTGCTCATACAAAGAAATTTGGGCTTGCGTACAAGGCCAATATGTATTGGCTGTCTCTTTGCCCTCAAGTAGGTGGGTGTAAGCTGTCTTCATGAACCATTGCAGCCTTTATGGTGAGGGTACTCTGAATGTTGTTAGGGAAAGAGTTCCAGTGATGATGAAGGAACAGTAGCATCTTACCAAGGCAGGGGAATGTGTGACTCACTGGGATAGTGATCCTATGAACCAGCTGCCTTTGTTTTTCAAGGGGGTAGAAGTTATACCTTTCTTTGGGTGGAGAGGTGTGTCGTGCGAAAGAGGTGTATCATTTGTAAATGATACACTGGGCAGCTACAGTGTGCCAGGAGGTAGAGGCTAAGTACATTTTAAGTGGAGGGTGGAGTGCCTGTCAACCAGGCTGCATGATCTGTGAGATTTGTGTTGTTGGAGCCAAGGAATGAAAGTTAGTCCAGGAAATAAAAACTAAGTTATCACTTTCCTCTCTTGTACCTTGTAGATGGTAAAAAGGACTTGGCAGGTTAGGGAGGTAATTACTCATTGCAGGATCCCACCTTTTGGCCTGCCTTTTTTTGGGAAAGTTTGTCCATCAATTTGATACTGACTGCCCATCCTGGGCACTGTACCCATCATTTTCTCATAGCACTTCACATCGAGAGACTGGAAGTAAAGGGCAGGAAAGTCGCTTTGCAGTATCCGTACAAGGCCTCAGCTGATAATCAGGTAACCATCCCTCCCTTTTTCCCTGAGCCTCCATGACCCTATTACCGCACACTACTGCATTCAACCCATTTCCACTCCCCACCCTGCACTCCCACCTCTCACAACGCAATTAACTTCATCCACAACTAGCCTCCCTGTACCCAAACCAGTATTTGACAGCACTGGTACTGTTTGACTCTAGCTGAAGCACCAGTTTATTGACAGGGTATGCTACAGCAAGGCATGGATGGTGTAAGTATATAGGTAGGAATTGAGTGATCATGTGCTGAGGGAGTGAGAAAGTACGTCCAGATCTCATACCTGAGCTGGGTGTCTATACCTATGTGCAAAGTATCTCTGCTGCAGCCTTTCAACAATGCTGATGGTACACCCTGAAATCCAAATCTGTGCTTCCTAAGTGGTTTGCTTGTGTATCAAAGTGGTGCTGTGATGGTGGTGAGGGGTTGGCAAGTGCTGGATGCCAGTGTAAGTGGCTGAGGGGTCCATGCAGTTGGTGCCCACAGATCATGCCCTGAGATGCGGTTTGATTGTATGCAACATGGCGGTCCTTTGGAGTCATATGGTGAGCTGAATCTGCTTGTACCTGCTCCCTGTAGATGTTTTCATGACATTTTGACCTGTTCAATAGGATAGAAAGCAAAATATTGGTCAGGCACATTGGGCCATTAATACGGTATTTCACAAATCATAATCTCACTTAATCGACAATTTGCTGCTGCTGAGTGAGAAACCCACCACCATTTGTGAAAAGCATAAAAGATGAAGTGAGATGTTTCTGACATTGAGATTAGCCTCACTGGACTGCTGCAATTCTACCACACATCTCGTCATCGCCCATGTCACTCAGACCCATTCTTTCTGCTGTATATATTAAGTACTCGTCGTGGTTCATAGACACTCAAAAGTTAGACTCACAATCACCTTTATCTATCTTGGCAACAGCATTCAATAAATACTCCAACGTTCAGATTATTAAACACTGCTGCAGATTTCCTTTCATCTTCCGAAATTACTGCAACTCAAATTATAAAGCTATAAGGTTGCAGGTCTTTACTTTTGCAGTTGCAGCATGGCAACCAGACTGATGGTTAATAATATAAACACCATTCATTTGAAAAACATGCACCACGAAAATCTAAAAGAGACGGTATTTATCACTAACTTTGCTTAATAGTGTTTTTAAACCAGCTGCATTATAATGAGTGAAATCTTAGGTTTATGTATGGGATTCAGTTCAGTTCCTATGAACTTTTTTTTATATCCCCAAAGTACACTGCAACTCAAAGTTTCATTTGTACTGTCTTGATGAACTAAGTGTTTAATTTCTTTGGGTTCTGATTTGCTTATTGCTGGAGGGTCTTCAACATAAAGTTCTTTTTCTCAGCAGAAATCTTATCCCAGTTACAACTTTGAAATGATTAAATTAGGGCCAGACCATTGCTGGGACATGAAATGTGGGAGTTTCAAGTGATACATTCATATTACCTGTGGAATTATTTAAGGAATGCATACCATAATTAAAAACATGTCTTTGGCAGGAAAAGTGAACAGTCGATCCCAAGAATACAATTGGTCATAGGATGTAATTTATGGTAGTGACAAAGGTTAAATTTTCCCTTCTCTTTTTCTTCTCGACCTGCTTTGACATCATCGACCACTTGGACAACACACTTCTCCAATGCCTGTCCATTGTTGTCCAACCTGGTGGCTCCACCCCTATCTATTTCTATTCATATCCATCTACTCTTCGCCAGAGAATCACATCTGCTGGCTTCTTTTCCTGCACCTGGACCAGTACCTCTGTGTCTTCCAGGTAGCCCTTTTAAACTGGATGTATAGCTTCCTCAATACTGGCTCCAACAAACACTTTTAGGACAGGGATAACATTAGATAAATGCAGAGTAAAACTCTCTCTACAATGTCCCTTCTTATTTCTCCTCTACATGCTGTTCCTTGGCAGCATCATCTTAAGGCACAGCATTAGTTTTAACCTGTATACTAACAACAGTCAGATTACCTTCACCAAAGTCTCTCCCAACTTCTGCACGGTGGCTAAATTTATCAGACTGTTTGTCCAATGTCTAGAACTGGTCAAGCAATAATTTAGTTAAATATTGGAAGCATTGGTACCTGCTTCAACATTATCCTCTAACTACTGAATAGTCTGTCTCTGGCATCAGTCTTAGACTAAGTCAGTCAGTTTGCAGCAGTGATGTCACATTTGATCCTAAAGCGAGCTTCCACTGTCATATTTGTTATTTCTTCTAGCTACATTACATTGTTCAATTTTATTGCTGTTTAAGTGAGTATGGAGATGAAAGACTCATCCATACCTTTCCATTACTCCGAAGTTTTACTATTTCAGTACACCATTGCCTGGTCTCATACAATCCACCTGTTTGTTCATGGACTGTGAGTTTATTGCCCATTCCTGTTTGTCCTTCAGGTTTGTATTGGTGAGTTGCCTTCATGAACTGTTGCAGTCCATTTGGTGTAGGCAGACCATTTGGTGCAGCCTTTTAACCATATTGATGGTACACTCCACAATCTGAATCTGTGCTGCGATGGTGATGAGGGGTTGGCAAATGCTGGATGCCAGTGTAAGTGGCTGAGGGGTCCATGCAGTTGGTACCCACAGATCATGCCCTGAGGTGCGGTTTGATTGTACGCAACATGGTGGTCCTTTGGAGTCATATGGTGAGCTGAATCTGCTTGTACCTGCTCCCTGTAGACATTGTGGTGTCAGGGATCAGGGCCAATATGATAAAGTAATATAAGTAATCCCAAGCAGAGTAGGTTTACGACATGGCTGTACAGGTTGATCAGGTGAAATGACTGACCTGTACGAAGTAGGAATTCATGGACTAGTTCTTCAAAGGAGTGCAGTCAGAACCACGTTTGTGTCATTGCAAATGGCTCAGATGTGCAGAGGGGATGAAGAAAAAAGGGGGAGTAATAGTGAGAGGGGATTTCTTTCATCAGGGGAACAATCAATGGTTTTTGTGGCCATAGACATCACACTAGGAGGATCTTTCCCTTCCTGGTGCCAATACCAAGGATGTCACAGAGCGGCTGCAGGATTTTCATCTGGGAGATGGTGAACAGCCAGAGGTCACGGTTCAGATTGATACCAACGGGTAGGAAGGGTGATGTGGTCCTGCAATCAGAATTGAGGGAGCTCAGGGAAAATTAGTGAGCAGGACTTTAAACGTAGTGGTGCCTGGATTACTCCAAGTGCTAATTGAGTAATGCGTGGCATGGTGGCTTAGTGGTTAACACTGCTGCGTCGCAGCATCAGGGACCCAGGTTCAATTCCAGCTTTGGGTGACTGCCTGCGTGGAGTTTGCACGTTCTCCCCATGTTTGCGTGGGTTTCCTCTGTGTGTTCCTGTTTCCTCCCACAGTCCAAAGATGTGCACATCAGGTGAATTGGTCATACTAAGTTACCCATAGTGGTAGGGGAATGGTTTGGGTGGGTTGCTTTTTGGAGGGTCGGTGTGGACTTGTTGGGCCAAAAGGCCTGTTTCTACACTGTAGGTAATCTTAAAAAAAAAGTGCAAATGAGTACAGAAAGCAGAGGCAATAGCCTAGTGGTATTATTGCTGGATAATGTTCTAGGAACCCAGGTTCCAATCCTGCAGCAGCAGATGGTGGAATTTGAATTCGATAAAATAAGATCTGGAAAAATGAAACTATTTCAGAAAAAAACCTATTTGGTTCACTAATGTCCTTTAGAGAGGGAAACTGCGATCCTTATTTGGTCTGACCTGCTTGTGACTCTTAACTGCCCTCTGGGCAATTAGGGGTGGGCAGAAACAGATGGCCTACCCAGTGATGTCCTCATCCCATCAATGAATAAAATAAAATAGGAGAGTAAACCAGATGAATGAGTGGAAAGATGGTTGGAATTATTGTGCAGGAAAGAGGGCTTTAGATTCCTGGGATACTGGGACTAGCTCTGGGGAAAATGACACCTAAACAAAGCTGAGTCTGGGTTCCTTGTGGGGTGCATGTTAGTGCAGTTGGGAGGGCTACTTTCGAACCTGATGCAGGTATGGGACTTTGTCTCTTCAAATCTGCAGTCAGCAACTTGATAAGAATGGGGTCAAGTATGCTTTTCCCTCTTGTTGGTTCCTCCCATGCCCACCCACACACTCCTATTTGTCTTGTAGCCCCCTTTCCCTTCCACATTCCTGATTAAGGGATTAGGCACGAAATGTCGATTCTGCTGTTCCTTGGATGCTGCCTGACGTGCTGTGCTTTTCTAGCACTACACTTTGCAAAATCCTACTTCCTTCAGACCAAAGGGGTAGCCATGGTCACCTGCATGGGCCCCAGCTATGCCTGCCTCTTCATAGGGTATGTGGAACAGTCCATCTTCTGCAATTACGTCGACACCATTCCCCACCTTTTCCTCCGCTACACTGATGACTGCATCGGCACGACCTCGTGCTCTCACGAGGAAGTTGAACAGTTCATCAACTTCACAAACACCTTCCATTCTGACCTTAAGTTCACGTGGACCATCTCGGACACCTCCCTCCCCTTTGACCTTCTCCGACTCAACACAAACATCTCCCTCAAATCCTACAACACTCCACCCCCTATCACCCCACCTGTAAAAATGTGATCCCTTACACCCAATTCCTTCACCATATCTACTCCCAGGAGGAGCAGTTCCACTCCAGGACATCCCAGATGGCCTCCAATTTCAAAGACTGCAATTTCTCCTCCTACATGATCCTTCAGCAGATCTCCACCACTTTCCACAACACTGCCCTTGAACCCCACCCATCCACCTGCAACAAGGATAGAAGTCTCCGATCCTCACCTTTCACCCTACCAAACTCCGGATACAACGCATCATCCTCAGCCATTTCTGACACCTACAATCAGACCCCACCACCAGAGATATATTTCCCTCCCTAAATCTATCTGTGTTCCACAGAGACCATTCTCTCCGTGACACCCTCAGTGGGCCCACGCACTCCACCAACCCACCCTATAAGACCATAAGACCATAAGACATAGGAGTGGAAGTAAGGCCATTCGGCCCATCAAGTCCACTCCGCCATTCAATCATGGCTGATGCGCATTTCAGCTCCACTTACCAGCGTTCTCCCCGTAGCCCTTAATTCCTCGAGACAACAAGAATCTATCAATCTCGGCCTTGAAGACATTTAGCGTCCCGGCTTCCACTGCACTCCGTGGCAATGAATTCCACAGGCCCACCACTCTCTGGCTGAAGAAATGCCTCCGCATTTCTGTTCTGAAATGACCCCCTCTAATTCTAAGGCTGTGTCCACGGGTCCTAGTCTCCTCGTTTAACTGAAACAATTTCCTAGCATCCACCTTTTCCAAGCCATGTATTATTTTGTACGTCTCTATTAAGTCTCCCCTTAATCTTCTAAACTCCAACGAATACAATCCCAGTATCCTCAGCCGTTCCTCATATGTTAGACCTGTCATTCCAGGGATCATCCGTGTGAATCTCCGCTGGACACGTTCCAGTGCCAGTATGTCCTTCCTGAGGTGTGGGGACCAAAACTGGACACAGTACTCCAAATGGGGCCTAACCAGAGCTTTATAAAGTCTTAGTAGTACATCTCTGCTTTTATATTCCAACCCTCTTGAGATAAGAGACAACATTGCATTCGCTTTCTTAATCACGGACTCAACCTGCATGTTTACCTTTAGAGAATCCTGGACTAGCACTCCCAGATCCCTTTGTGCTTTGGCTTTATTAATTTTCTCACCATTTAGAAAGTAGTCTATGCTTTTATTCTTTTTGCCAAAGTGCAAGACCTCGCACTTGCTCACGTTAAATTCCATCAGCCATTTCCTGGACCACTCTCCCAACCTGTCAAGATCCTTCTGCAGCCTCCCCACTTCCTCAGTACTACCTGCCTGTCCACCTAACTTCGTATCATCGGCAAACTTCGCGAGAATGCCCCCGGTTCCCTCATCCAAATCGTTAATATATAATGCGAACAGCTGTGGCCCCAGCACCGAACCCTGCGGGACACCGCTCGTCACCGGCTGCCATTCTGAAAAAGAACCTTTTATCCCAACTCTCTGCCTTCTGTTAGACAGCCAATCCTCAATCCATCCCAGCAGCTCACCTCGAACACCATGGGCCCTCACCTTGCTCAGCAGCCTCCCGTGTGGCACCTTATCAAAGGCCTTTTGAAAGTCTAGATAGACCACATCCACTGGGTTTCCCTGGTCTAACCTACTTGTTACCTCTTCAAAAAATTCCAACAGGTTTGTCAGGCATGACCTCTCTTTACTAAATCCATGTTGACTTGTTCTAATCAGACTCTGCTCTTCCAAGAATTTAGAAACCTCATCCTTAATGATGGATTCTAGAATTTTACCAACAACCGAGGTTAAGCTGATTGGCCTATAATTTTCCATCTTTTGCCTTGATCCTTTCTTGAACAAGGGGGTTACAACAGCCATCTTCCAATCATCCGGGACCTTTCCTGACTCCAGTGACTCTTGAAAGATCTCAACCAATGCCTCTGCTATTTCCTCAGCCACCTCTGTCAGAACTCTAGGGTGTATCCCATCGGGGCCAGGAGATTTATCAATTTTAAGACTTTTTAACTTTTCTAGCACTATCTCTTTCGTAATGGCAACCATACTCAACTCAGCCCCGTGACACCCTTTAATTTTTGGGATATTACTCATGTCTTCCACTGTGAAGACTGACGCAAAGTACTTGTTAAGTTCTCCTGCTATTTCCTTATCTCCCATCACTTGGCTTCCTGCATCAGTTTGAAGTGGCCCAATGTCTACTTTTGCCTGTCGTTTGTTTCTTATGTACTGAAAGAAACTTTTACTATTATTTCTAATATTACTGGCTAGCCTACCTTCATATTTGATCCTCTCCTTTCTTATTACACTCTTTGTTATCCTCTGTTTGCTTTTGTATCCCTCCCAATCTTCTGATTTCCCACTGTTCTTAGCCACTTTATAGGATCTCTCTTTTTCTTTAATACATTTCCTGACTTCCTTTGTCAGCCAAGGTTGTCTAATCCCTCCCCGGTTAATCTTTCTTTTCTTGGGAATGAACCTCTGTACAGTGTCCTCAATTATACCTACAAACTCCTGCCATTTTTGCTCTACTGTCTTCCCGGTTAGCCTCTGCTTCCAGTCTATTTTAGTCAGTTCCTCTCTCATGCCCTCATAATTACCTTTATTCAACTGTAACACCATTACATCCGATTTTGCCTTCTCCCTTTCAAACTGCAGACTGAACTCTATCATATTATGGTCGCTACTTCCTAAGGGTTCCCTTACTTTAAGATCTTTTATAGAGTCTGGTTCATTGCAAAGCACTAGGTCCAGAATAGCCTGCTCTCTTGTGGGCTCCATGACAAGCTGTCCAAAAAGCCATCCTGTAAGCATTCCATGAATTCCCTTTCTTTAGATCCACTAACAACATTATTTACCCAGTCCACCTGCATATTGAAGTCTCCCATGATCACACTCAGCACTTCCCTTGCTGCCGTCAGAGGTGTAAAACCTACGCACATACCTTCCCTCTGACCTCCATCCAAGGCCCCAAAAGATCTTTTCACATCCAGCAGAGATTTTCTTGCACATCCAAATACCTCATCAGGTGGCACAGTGGTTCACACTGCTGCCTCACAGCACCAGAGACCTGGGTTCATTCCCGCCTCAGGCGACTGACTGTGTGGAGTTTGCACATTTTCCCCGTGTCTGCGTGGGTTTCCTCCGGGTGCTCCGGTTTCCTCCCACAGTCCAAAAATGTACAGGTTAGGTGAATTGGCCATGCTAAAATTGCCCGTAGTGTTAGGTGAAGGGGTAAATGTAGGGGAATGAGTCTGGGTGGGTTGCGCTTCGGAGGATCGGTGTGGACTTGTTGGGCTGAAGGGCCTGTTTCCACACTGTAATTAATTAATCTAATCTCATCTACTGTGTCCGTTTCTCGGGATGCCAACTCATGGAGCATTTCGGGTAACATCTCTGGTACACATTTGCCAAACAACCGCACTGCCCTGTGGCTGACCACTTCCACTCCCCCTCCCGTGCAAGTCCTGGGCCTCCTCCACTGCCAAACCAAACCCACCTGACGCCTGGAGGATCAAGCCTCATCTTCTGCCTTGGGACCCTTCAAGCACAGAGCATCCACATTGAAATCATTAGCTTCCAAATCTCCCCTGCCCCTACCTCATCCTAGATCCAACCCTACAACTCGTCACTGCCCTCTTGACCTGTCCTGTTCATCTTCCTTCCCACCTATCCGCTCCACCCTCCCTGCCAACCAATCATAATTACCCCCACCTGCATCCACCTAGGGCCTTCCCAGCTACCTTCCACCCCAGCCCCACCTCCACCCCACCTGCCTATTTAACTCTCTGCCCCCTTCCCCCACCCACATTCCTGATGAAGGGCTTATGCCTGACGCATATGCCTGTTGCCTGACCTGCCGTGCTTTTCCACCACACATTTTTTGACCCTCACCACCTGCTGCAGACCCAAACTAGCAGCTATGTTCTTCAGGAGTCAACCAGCTTGATCAGTAGTGTTGCTGCGGAGTCCCTCCCAATAGTGGAGTACATTTGTTTGTCCTTGTCACCCTCAGTGCCTCCTCTAAGTGGTGGTTAACATGGACGAATATTGACTTATTAGCCAGGGGCATGTGGCAGTATATGGTAATCAGGAGGGAGTTTCCTTGCCCCTGACTGACTCGATGCCATGAGACCAAAAGGGGTCCAGATACAGTATTGCATCTCTGCCACAACTACCTCTGCCACTTTTGTGGGTTGGTGCTGCTGGTGGGACAGGACATACACAGTTATGGTGGTGCCAGGCACTTTGTGTCAGATTTGATTTTGTGAGTAAGACTGTATTGGGTTGTTGCTTAATTAGACTGAGACAGCTCTCATGATTCTGGCACTAACCCCTCTCCAAAATAAAATGTTGGCGAGGAGGATCAACAGAACAGAGTTAACGCTTATTGTTTCTGGTGCCAGGTGGTATGACTGAATCTTGCTAGGCTTATTCAGAGGGCAGCGAAGAGTTGACTGCATAGAGATGTACAGCATAGAAACAGACTCTTCAGTCCAATTTGACCATGTTGACCAATTATCCTAAATTAGTCTAGCCTCATTTGCCAACATTTGACCCCATATCCCCCTCAACCCTTCCTATTCATGCACCCATCCAAGATGCCCTTTAAATGACGTGGGTCTGGCATCTCATATAGGCCAGACCAGGTGAGGACTGCAGATTTCCTTCCCTAAAGACCATTAGTGAACTAGATGAAATTTTTACAACAATTGATTCATTGTCATTTGCCTTTCATTTGCAGATTTTTAAAAAAATGCAAATTCCATAATGCCATGGTGGAATTCCAACCCAGGTCCCAAGAATACTTCCATCTCTAAATTTCCAGGCAATTGTACTAGCAACAATATCATTGTATCTCCCACCATTGGTATTTGAGCCTTCAAAGTGCCAAGCCCTGGAATTCCCTCTCTAATTCTCTGCTGTTTACTGAACCTTCTTCCTTTGAGACACTTAGGTCTTTGAACGACTTTTTAACTTAGTATCCTTTTTATGGCGTGGTATCATGTTTTGTAATGATTCTATGAAGCACCTTGTGCTGTTTCATTGTGTTAAAGGCACTGTGTACATATAAGTTGTTGTTTTTGTTGTCCTCCCTCATTGCCTTTTGATTCTTCCTGCTGTCTGGTTTCCTTTGTCACCGATATTCTAATTGTTTGTTCAGATCACATCACAGTAAACCTGTAAATTGAGAATTTATGTCTGGTTGGGAGATATGATTATAAGTAATAGAATCTGAACCATTGTGATTGCTAACAACACTGAACTAATTATATGTTTATAATTTAATATTTAAGGTATTTGCTGTTAATGAACAGCAGAGGAAAAATTATATTACTGTCGTATAGTAAGCTTTTAATACAGGAGATCTTCAGGGAGAGGTCAATGCAAGTTTCTTCCCATCTATAGCTAATCATCCTTTGTTTTGGGAATATAATACATAGAATTATTACAATTTTGCCAATTACTGTGTTTGACTCAGTGATAGTTCCAAAGGACCATGTGAAGGAATTTGGGCTTACATGTAATGCTTGTGCTGCAATATCATTGCAAGTTGCCATCCTTTAAAAGTGTGAGTTCTGACTGAGAGTACCAGCAGGTAATTCATTGAAGCAGGCATCATGTAAAGACAAGTTACTGTTTTCATCTGTTGTACACAGTGAGACTGGGTAACAATCAGAATGAACTAAATTGGTTTCCTAACTGAGAGTTACCAATGGGACTTCAAGAACACCGCCTTTACTCTGACTGATATGGAGATTTGATCTGGAAGCTGCCTGGTCTATGAATCAAATGCTCACTACTTTAACCAACTGATCTATTGATGGAGCTTAGAACAACTTTCTGAATTGTGAATATCCTCCAAAGGGATGAGGGAGAATCATAATTGAGTAATCCATTTGATTACTGCTGGCCAACACGAATGACTAACATTGTGAGAATTCCTCCAATAGGCTGCATTCTACCTCATGAAAAGGAAAGTCAAAAATTGGCACCCAGATGAAAAAAATCCAACCCAACAAGGGTCGGGCGGCACGGTGGCACGGTGGTTAGCACTGCTGCCTCACAGCGCCAGAGACCTGGGTTCAATTCCCGCCTCAGGCGACTGACTGTGTGGAGTTTGCACGTTCTCCCCGTGTCTGCGTGGGTTTCCTCCGGGTGTTCCGGTTTCCTCCCACTGTCCAAAGGTGTGCAGGTTAGGTGAATTGACCATGCTAAATTGCCCCTAGTGTTAGGTAAGGGGTAAATGTAGGGGTCTGGGTGGGTTGCGCTTCGGCAGGGCGGTGTGGACTTGTTGGGCCGAAGGGCCTGTTTCCACACTGTAAGTAATCTAATCTAATCTAACTCCTGGATACATTGGGAGGGACTCTGAATATGGAACATTGTCAAATCTAACAGTCCCTGAAGCTGTCCTCCAAGAGACTCTGAAGAAGGAGAAGAGCTAATATAAAAACAGAAAGTGCTGGAAATACTCAGCAGCCCAGATGTAATCTGCAGAGGAAGAAATAGAATTTTTCAAAAAAAGGTCTGTGATAAGCTGGAAAGCAGGAGAGCTGAAATGACAGAAGGGATAATGACTAGAGGTGTAAATGTGGTTTTTTAATAAAGACAATTTGTGATGTGGACGTCACTGGTTTAGGACAGCATTTATTGCCTATCCAGTTAGGAGTTAACCACATTGCTGTGAGTTTGGAGTCACATATAGGCCAGACTAGTAAGGCAGTAATTTCCTTCCCTTTGGGGCATTAGTATAACAGGTGGGCTTTTCTTGACAATTGTTTCATGGTCATCATTTGATCCTTAATTCCAGGACTTTTATTGAATTCAAATTCCACCATCTGCCATGGTGGATTTGAACCTGGGTCCCCAGAACATTGTTCGAGTTAACATTGCAGTGGTAATACCTCTAGGCCATGGCCTCCCCTAAATAACAATGAAAATTACCAATAGCTGCTGTTTGTAAAGATGGTGACAAGGATTTTGATGTGAATTGTTGAACTCACTGTTGGGTTTGTGAAGTCATAAAATGTCAAATCAAAAGACAGGGTGCTGTTCTTTGTGCTAACAGGGCAGGAGGCTGAAGACAGCTCAGAATGAGAGTGAAGCAGAGCATCAGGTGATTGGAAGCTTGGGATCACTCTTGTGATCTAAATGGAGATATTCTGCAACGTGGTCACCCAATTTAGTTCAGAGAAGACTCCAACAGTATATTGAATTGAAAGAAATACAGTTAAGTCAGTATTTCTCACAGAAGGAGTGTTTGCTAGTTTGGACAGTGAAAAAAGAGGAAGTAAAAGGGCACCTGGTACACCCCCTGTATGTACATGGGATGGTTCTGTGGAATGGAGAGAGCGTGGTGTGATCAGTGGATCAGTTATCCTGCTGGGAACAATTGCTTCGGCGTGCTGAAAGGGAAGGGCAAAATTTGGAGATGTCATGCTGGAGGTGATGGCAATAGCAGAGGCTGGCCTTTTCAATGTGGTTATTGTGGCAGCCATTTATACTGAACATAGACATGTAATTGAATGGTAAATGCTCAAAGAAATACTTGTAATACACTAAACATGCAAGCTCTTACAGCTGTTCAACCACATTAGCACCCATTAAGCTACAATACCTTGGCCGTTGAATCCCCATCATTGTTGTCAGAATATAGATTGTACTAATACTGTGACTGCAGTGCTTAATGTAGCTGGAAAGCCGAAAGCAATGAGACTCTGCTCCAAAATTGATCTTCTCAACAGGCTGGGTGAATAGGAAATATTTTTCTTGGACATCTGGTAAGGACAAAGTGGAAAGATTTGATTCATTTCTGTGTTAACCTCCCCTAATCCCATCCACTATGGAACAAATCCATAACAAAAAGAAAAGGTGCCAGCCTACTCGGAATGCAGTGACCAGGACTAGATGCAGTGCTTTTCTGTTTTGTTGCTCATAGGATCTGATGTCATTGTCTAGGTCAGCTTTTGTTGCCCAGAGGGATTTAAAGAATTAACCACATTGCTGTGGGTCTGAATTCATATGTAGCCCAGTCCAGTTGAGGATTTAACATTCCTCCGCTTTTAAAACAGTGCACAATCAAAAATACAGAAAATAAAAATGATGTCTTAACAGGGATTAGTCAATAGGTCTGGATGACTTCCTTTCCAGATTGTTAAAGTCGGGTTGGAAATAATGGAAGGATTTAACATAATTTTCTGATCTTCCGTAGATACAGAGGGAGGTGCCAGAAGATTAATGAATGATAAATATAGCACCTTAATTCAAGAAAGGGTGTTTTAAAGTCAATCCTAGTGACTACAGACCAAATGGTTTAACTTCTGTGATGAGTGAAGTCTTAGTTAAATAGTGGGGAAAATCAACAAGTGCTTGAAGATGTTTGAGTTAATTAAGGACAACTAGCATGAATTTGTAATTGATTGATCGTGCTTGTCTAACTTAACTGTATTGTTTGATGAATTAACAGAAGATCAATGAAGGGAATGCAATGAACATTAGCTATATTGATTTTAAGAAAGCACTTGACTTAGTGCCACATAAGAGTCTTGTTAACAAAGCTATGGCTCAGCAAATAAGAAGGACAGTGTCAGTTCTTAAAAAAAAGCTTAAGGACAGAAAAGTGATTCATGATAAATTGTTGTTTTTCAAACTAGAGTGATGTTCTCCGTGGACAATATCGGTACAGGTGCACAATCCTTTATCCAAAACGCTTGGGACCAGCTGGTTTTTGGAATTCGGAATTTTTCGAATTTCTGAATAAGTGACATCTTGATGGTGAAATTTAAAAAAATCTTACTGAGCAGCAGACTCAGAGTACTATAGGCCCTGAGACAGAATTGAGACCTGCCAGTGCTGGGCCATGCCCACCTACGTCGCATCTGAGTGACACGCATCAAAGTGGGTGTGGGTTGGGTTAACTGCTTGCACACCAAACAACCTTGTGAATGAGAAAAAAACTTCACAAACAAACCTTTGGACTTCAGAGCTTTTCGGATTTCGGAATTTTGGATAAAGGGTTGTCTACCTGTACCATTTGTTTTGACCTGTATGAATTATCTGCATATTGGAATACATAAAATTTCAAAATTTGTCAATGAGAAATGGTATTCAATGAGGTTGGCACAATATGAAATAAATTGATTAGTAGAATGGGCAGCTGGATGGTAGATGCAATATCTCTTGTGGTGCAGTGGTAGTGTTCCTATCTCTGTATCAGAAGGCCCAGGTTCATATTCCACCTGCTCCAGGGGTTTGTGTCATAACATCTCCATATCAAACAGAAGTGTGAGTTGATGCATTTTGGTGAAAGGGATGGGAGAATCAAACTACGTTTAATAGCTCAGTTCTAAAATGTATGGAAGGTCAGAGGGGCCAAGGATTCGTGTGTGGGGATCTTTGAAGAGAGGATTTATTGAGAGAGGAGATAGCAAAGTATAAGGGGTCTTGGGCTGCACAAATGTTAGCATTGAGTACAAAAACAGTCAAGTTATGCTGGACCTTTATGAATCTGTGGTTCAGACATAATGATAATATCATTGGACAAGTAATCCAGAATGCTAAGTTAATGTGTGGAAACAGGAGTTTGAGTCCCACCATGGCAGATCTTAAAATTTGAATTAAGTTTTAATTAAATGGGATTTATATCCACATGTTTACTCTCCAGCAATGGTAACTGGATAACAGTTTTGAGACAACCAAGGATGATTTTCTCCATAAAAGCTTAGTTATATTATCAGCAATTGTAATCTCTCATCCCTGTGCAGACTTAGAATCAAACTTGTGGCCTTTTATTCAATATGGCTTGGTGACAGGTAATTCTATGCTTGAAGGGTGCTTTTACCTGTTAGTTTGATTTTTAAAAAAAAAAGTCTTTTGGCTAGGGAAAACCACAGACAAAGATGAGGCAGCTGTTTGCTTAATTGGTTCGGGACTGATGATATCTTGCTAATGCCAGCCGTTAGGTAAACATGAGAAATTAATTTAAGTTATATCAGATAGTTATTCCCATTGAAAAGACACAAAACTGTCTAACCATTGGTTTTGCATGATAAGCAGAACAAATGGGGTAATGCCCATCCAACTTCTATTGCTTTTAGTTGGTCCTGGCATCCATTCTCATACAGGCTCAATTAAAATTAATTAATTGCATTTATCTATGGGACGTTGGATAAAAATTCTATGCTTCATCCTGGCATGGTGTCATTTTCCACGTGACCTCAGCACCAGTTTAATCTTTGTTTTTTATCTGTGACTCCAGGCAAGGGAGAATTTTGAAGCTATGTTGCAATATTGACATTTTTGTTTCCCACCTGAAGCAATAAAGCATTCAACACACAAGCTGTTTTGGAGCAGACATTAAACTGACAATTCATCTGCATCATTGAGCGTAAAAAAGATCTCACGGCCCTATTCAAAGAAGAGCAAGAGAGATCTTTCCAGGGAATTGACAAAGATCCAACCCTTATTGAAAATCACTCAAAACAGGTGATCTGATCTTTTTATTTTATTGCTATCATGCATCTTGAAGTGTGCCAGATTACAAAATTACTTGGGATACTCTGAGACCATAACAAACATTGTAATAATGCAATTTTTATTTCAGTGTGCAAATAGCTCATCTTTACCATATTCCACTATTGTTTTGGAAGATGGAGATAAAATACCTTAGACGATGATGCTAAATATTTCTCACCTAATGGGTGATAATAAACTCTGATTTTAAAAAAAATGTCAGGGAGGTTACTCCTCTAGTTCTAGCTGATTTCCAGTTAAAGACAATAACACATAATGGAAGGCTACATTACCCTAACAACACTTCTTGATTTCAATCCATACTTGTGTAGCACCACTGACACACATGAACGAGGAACTCTAGTCCAAGTCTTTTAATCAGATGGCAATAAACCTTGTGTTTGTGGGCATTATAAATGCAGGAGGAGACCACATGCAGATTAATCAGACATAATTTTCCAAAAAGTGATAAGATAAAAAAGGCTCAACTTCACTGTTTCAGCGTTTGATAAGGCAGTCCAACATTGTTCTGATACGTGTATCTGATTCCTTAAGATTCATAAGATGTTGAACCAGCCAATATTCAATGAATTTATCATGGAATAGTCTCCTTTGTTCCCCTACATAATATGAAGAGTTATTGAGCAGTAACAAAAAATTGTCAAGTGTTTTGAGACATATGATTGACTTAATTAAAGACTATAAATATTTTCTTTATAAGTATGGTGATACTAGATTGTAAGAACACCCTTTATAACTCACCCGTCGTTGTTTCAGACGGTGCAGGTTCCAGCCAGCATCATTAACACAACATCTCATAACATCTCAATGTTTTCCTGATTAAATTTTCTATGCAAAAGACAAACTTGCTTAATAATCCAGTTCAACCCCAACCATCTGCAAGGCAAGAGATTTGACTTACAACATTCTAAAATTACATTCCATGACAAAAGCACTCATTCATCGCAAACCAACTTGTAATTAATCCATAAAATTCTCCCATACAGAATTTGGACATGTTAAAATGGTAGGATTGTTCAGAAATAAGACTAAATTTAAAAGTTCTGTGCCTGAAATGCACATAATTACTCTTCATTTAAAGGTGTGCTGCAGTTTTGTGATTTTCCTCCTTTGTGCAGAAGAGCTTTGTTATGTATTTTTTAGGTGATGTTGACCTTGTCATTAGTAAAGTGAATTGAGACTGTAATAACCTTTCAAAGACTCCTGCCACAATCGAACCGTTAGTGATGTGAGGCTGAATTTGATTGTACCCTGGGCAGTAGGAATGCAGTTGGGTTATTGGTAAGAGAGCAAGGAGCCATGTTAGGACAGCTTCCTATTGGTGCCTTGCTGCTGGGTTAGCTTACTAATAGTGAATGGCAAGGGCAGGTGGACTAGGTAAAAACAATAACTGCAGATGCTGGAAACCAGATTCTGGATCAGTGGTGCTGGAAGAGCACAGCAATTCAGGCAGCATCCAACGAGCAGCGAAATCGACGTTTCGGGCAAAAGCCCTCGTGGGATGCTGCCTGAATTGCTGTGCTCTTCCAGCACCACTGATCCAGAAGGCAGATGGACTGTCTGACCCATAGTCAATTTGCATAAGAAAGGTTAATTTTATGGGTGTGTTGGTATTTTTCAGGGATGGAGGCAGTTACCAGCTTCATAGAGACTGCATCAATGGCAGACCGAGTGGCCGTTGGAGCCTAAAGCTCCATAGACCCCCAAAAGGGGGCTGTGGGCGGGTATGGTAACCCTGTGGCTTCAAATATCCCCCTGGATTGATTCATCATGCATCCCATGGGGCCGACTGTCCTCTTAGCCCCATATATTTTAATTTGTACATCCCTGCCCAAGGGCCTAATCATGCCAAGGTGCCTTTGTGGTTTCCTTGCTGCCTCAGTAGTGCCCATCTCTCCCAATGGTACCTTGAAGCTCCAGAGCTGCCAGTCCCCTGAGTTAAGTGTCCAGAGCCTGTCCACCATTTTTAATTGGACAGTAAACCCGCAAGCAGTCAATCAGGAGATCCGTGATAAAATTGCAGAATGCAAATCACTTTTCAGCCTAATTTTAAGCCTAAAGCTCACAGGAGAGTCCAGCCTACAGTTCCTAATTAGCTTCAGTTAAATTATTATTAGTCAACAACAAATTCACATAAATCAAGAAGATGAATACGTTTCTCAGATTTAAAAATATTTTTAAATAATGTGGCAATATAAAATTAATATTTTATCTAACTGCAAATTATCCTTACAAAAGTACATTTTTTAAAGCTTGCACCTAGCCAGTAATATTAGAAATAATAGTAAAAGTTTCTTTCAGTACATAAGAAACAAACGACAGGCAAAAGTAGACATTGGGCCACTTCAAACTGATGCAGGAAGCCTAGTGATGGGAGATAAGGAAATAGCAGGAGAACTTAACAAGTACTTTGCGTCAGTCTTCACAATGGAAGACATGAGTAATATCCCAAAAATTAAAGGGTGTCACGGGGCTGAGTTGAGTATGGTTGCCATTACGAAAGAGATAGTGCTAGAAAAGTTAAAAAGTCTTAAAATTGATAAATCTCCTGGCCCTGATGGGATACACCCTCGTTCTGAGAGAGGTGGCTGAGGAAATAGCAGAGGCATTGGTTGAGATCTTTCAAGAGTCACTGGAGTCAGAAAAGGTCCCGGATGATTGGAAGATGGCTGTTGTAACCCCCTTGTTCAAGAAAGGATCAAGGCAAAAGATGGAAAATTATAGGCCAATCAGCTTAACCTCGGTTGTTAGTAAAATTCTAGAATCCATCATTAAGGATGAGGTTTCTAAATTCTTGGAAGAGCAGAGTCTGATTAGAACAAGTCAACATGGATTTAGTAAAGGGAGGTCATGCCTGACAAACCTGTTGGAATTTTTTGAAGAGGTAACAAGTAGGTTAGACCAGGGAAACCCAGTGGATGTGGTCTATCTAGACTTTCAAAAGGCCTTTGATAAGGTGCCACACGGGAGGCTGCTGAGCAAGGTGAGGGCCCATGGTGTTCGAGGTGAGCTGCTGGGATGGATTGAGGATTGGCTGTCTAACAGAAGGCAGAGAGTTGGGATAAAAGGTTCTTTTTCAGAATGGCAGCCGGTGACAAGCGGTGTCCCGCAGGGTTCGGTGCTGGGGCCACAGCTGTTCGCATTATATATTAATGATTTGGATGAGGGAACCGGGGGCATTCTAGCGAAGTTTGCCGATGATACGAAGTTAGGTGGACAGGCAGGTAGTACTGAGGAAGTGGGGAGGCTACAGAAGGATCTAGACAGGTTTGGAGAGTGGTCCAGGAAATGGCTGATGGAATTTAATGTGAGCAAGTGCGAGATCTTGCACTTTGGCAAAAAGAATAAAAGCATAGACTACTTTCTAAATGGTGAGAAAATTAATAAAGCCAAAGCACAAAGGGATCTGGGAGTGCTAGTCGAGGATTCTCTCAAGGTAAACATGCAGGTTGAGTCCGTGATTAAGAAAGCGAATGCAATGTTGTCTCTTATCTCAAGAGGGTTGGAATATAAAAGCAGAGATGTACTACTAAGACTTTATAAAGCTCTGGTTAGGCCCCATTTGGAGTACTGTGACCAGTTTTGGTCCCCACACCTCAGGAAGGACATACTGGCACTGGAACGTGTCCAGCGGAGATTCACACGGATGATCCCTGGAATGACAGGTCTAACATATGAGGAACGGCTAAGGATACTGGGATTGTATTCGTTGGAGTTTAGAAGATTAAGGGGAGACTTAATAGAGACGTACAAAATAATACATGACTTGGAAAAGGTGGATGGTAGGAAATTGTTTCCGTTAGACGAGGAGACTAGGACCCATGGACACAGCCTTAGAATTAGAGGGGGTCATTTCAGAACAGAAATGCGGAGACATTTCTTCAGCCAGAGAGTGGTGGACCTGTGGAATTCATTGCCACGGAGTGCAGTGGAAGCCGGGACGCTAAATGTCTTCAAGGCCGAGATTGATAGATTCTTGTTGTCTAGAGGAATTAAGGGCTACGGGGAGAACGCTGGTAAGTGGAGCTGAAATGCGCATCAGCCATGATTGAATGGCGGAGTGGACTCGATGGGCCGAATGGCCTTACCTCCACTCCTATGTCTTATGGTCTTAAATTCAGCACAGTCATCTTGCATACAAAGCCATATGGTGTTCACAGATGCACTCAGAGATGTATGATAGACGGAGAGCTATATATAGTTAGAAAACAAGGTGAGAATGGTACTGAATTTTTTTCAGAAAATGGTCATAAGCCAAGTAAAGTGTGTGGAGGAGAATGGAAAATATTTTTAATTGAGTTTCAGTTCAATGTTATCATCTAACAGGATCCTTTTGAATGGTTTTACAGTTGGTTTGTGCAATTACTTGTGCAGTATTTGTGCAATTGGAAGCAGTGTCATTGTGGAAGAATTTTTAGTTGTAATTTTTAGGATACTTTATTATCAGCAAAGGAGATTACAGGCACACAGTTGGGAAACAGTGAAACAACTCATCACATAACATGAGGGGTGGTGCGCTGGGGTGGTTAATGAACTCTTTAGGAAGGCAGATAAAGTTGTTTCAGTCAGCACAGTATAAATCAAAGGATTATCATAGAATTGGAATTTACCTGCTGGCGATATTGGCCAGGGGCCCATTCCCAGGGAGTTGCTTTAATACAGAAAGCTATGTAAACTTGCCAAACAAAATATATCCTTATTTGGCCTTAAGGTGAAAAAAAATCAGAAGATTTCAAATATCAGTTAAGAGTGACTTAGAACAGAAACCTCAAAGTAGTTAACCTGTTCTGCTGTAACGTTTTGAAAACTACAGTTAAACTCTAATTTCTCAAAATGATTTTCTTAAGAATGGATTTGCTGTTTATTCACCTGAGAAAATAGTGGTGAAATTCAGACCACAGAAAAATATAACTGCTGCTGCTTTAAGGCTTATGAGTGAAATGAATTTGTTCTCAGCCTGGTGTTTGGTGTAAGGCCATCATATAAAACTGTGAAATTTTTGCATTAATTGGTGCACTATTACATGTCTCAATCAGAGATAACACAAAGATGGCTGGTATTGGTAATGGAAATGTCACACTTAGCAGTAGGAGGTGATTTTGCAGGAGCAGAGTGCATTGTTGAGGTAGATTAAGGGAGGCTTACCCTACATTCATAAGGAGTGCTTGATGTTGACATTTCATGAAAAGGGTTCCTCAAAACTGATGCCCCTTACCTTAATAACTGCAAATAACATCTACAAAAATTTCAAGCCATTTTCACTGACAGGGACTTCCATTGTCTACAGGTATATACATATTTAAAATTGCATGCCATTTAGTTACTACATCAATCATAGTTGACAATAGTACATTATAAACTATTTTATGCCAGGCTTTTCTTCTTTGCGTGCTTAACAGAAAATTAGATTTAAATTCAGTGCATTTTAGAAAGATTTTCATTTAATTTGGAGTTAGATAATTACACTGATTAAAATTGCAGGAGATGTTGAGTTGAATTTTTGTTTCATCTCAAATTACCTGAAGAAAATGATGGGTTTTAGATAACTACATGGTATGGAAAATCTCTATAATTTACAGCTGTTCAGAATTATGTCAAATCTTTTCATTCAGTAATGGCATGCCAGTTTGAGCAGAAACATTAAATTTTAAAAGTTGGTTACAATTGAGAGAACACCTTCATTTAAAAAAAATACTCTTCCACGTCCTTTTCCAAAGGTGATGAATTATCTGAGAACTTGACTCTGTTTATGGCAGATATTGTTTTGTAATTATCCCAAAGACCCCCTATGCTGTTGCATAGATGTGAGATGTCAGTAAAGTTTCCATCTTGAATTAATTTTTGCATCTTTATTTGTTGAATTCTGCAGAATTTTCTGTGCGTGGACATTTGGATCTATTGATTTTGCTGCCACATTATGTAGGTCAGTCTCCCTAAGCGTTTATACATAGAGACTTTCCTAATTGGGATATTCATGATAAAATGCCCACATATCTCATTGTCTACGCACACTTAACATCATTCCTGTTCTTGAAAATTACAGCTGTAATGTGGCTTTTACCACGCTGTGGCACCAATCATAATGCTAACGTATCAATCTCAATGTGATTAATTCCAGTTCTTAGTGTTTTAAATATAAATAGTTTGGCTGAGGTATAAAACAATGTCAGTGTATAGATTTAAGGTTTCTAAATTGGAAGTATCACATTGTTTGCTGAAGGATAATTCATTATCACGATTGTTAACTTTTAGAATAAAATATACAAGGTCTATTATTTTAACCATCAATTACACAAGAAAAAGTCCCTTGTGCTGTAATTTGCATACTCAGTGAGTGACCTAATACTATTTTTTGTTTGATTTTAGTTAAGTGTGGAAGGGTACAGCATATTTAACCTTTCGTGTCAAGCAAGCAGACTTTTAAGTGAGAAAAGATTAGCCTATATATCGGGTTTTTTTTGTTCACTTGTGCAACAGGGAAAATATTTTACATAAAACTCCTGAGAAATAGGCAAATTACTTATAATGAGCATTCATTTTACTTGGACCTTCAGCCTCTCACTATTTACCTTCTCACAGTTACATTAGTGCACATCAAACATCACATTTGAATCTGTGCGATTTAGAAAAAATAAAAATGCAGTATGATGATCTCTTGTGGACACAGGCTGACAGCAGTCCTGACTAGATCTTTGAATAATAACAGTTCTTTGTTTCCCTAGCTGCTTGGGTTGATCCCATCTGCTAGCTGAGTTTGGGACTTAAATGGTTTTTAAGGATCAGTATGACTTAAAAGATCAGGGATAATCTCAGGCAGACTAGCCAGCTTTTAAGATTTAGATCTGTGCTTTCTTTGCTTGTCATTGTTTGAACAGTCATGTAAATGATTCTCTTGTTGCAAGTGCAAGATCATTATAACTCCTTGTTAATACATAATATTAATAGATAATGCTTTATGAATGAAAACTATTTTATATTTAGCTTCTGTTTATTTTTGCCAATGTGCCAGAACAGGAGAGAATAGTTTAAAGCTTGAAAATGCTTTCATATTTTTTAAACGGCTGAAATGTGCGGTTCTACCTCAAACTGCCCTGATCATGAGCTTCTATACTTGTTAAGCAAGACCTATTTACATTAGCAAACAGACTGCCTAAATTCTAGCAAGCCTCATTAATCCCACTACTTAAAATCATCCCAATTTCCGTTTTTTCTTTTAAAACAAAAAAACAATCTTATGATCGCAATGTCTCCCACACACACTTTTCTCATCAATCTTAAATATAAAGCATTGGCTGAGATCATCTCTGAAAATTGTCCCTGTGACTACTGAACAAACTGATAGACTGATTTTGCTTTGGAGTAGCTGAGCGGTTCAATATCCAATCATGTTTAAGCATTGGATTCTCCAGAAAACAAAACTAAAAACATAAAAGCAAAACATTGCCGATTCTGGAAGGAAAACAGACAGTGTTGGAAACACTTAGGTCTAGCCGCATCAGGGGCAAGAGAAGAAAGTTAATGTTCCTGGTCAATATATCAAACGTCTTGGTGAATGTTTGGATTTTTCAGTTTCAATCTAAATGTTGAATTTAGGTTGTATTCATTTATACTACCGTTCATATTTATGGCAATCAAAAATTCATAGCTTAGTGCTCTCCAGTTCTGTTCCGTCAGACTGTGAGAGGTTAGTGCGTCTGACAGCTGCCTATGCAATTGCAGCACATCATACATGCCCACCTGCCCTTTGCTGCTGGAAGCTCTGCCACGTCAACTATGCAGGGGCCAATGCAGCCCTCGTCTTCGAGACCAACTCCACACTCTTCATTCAACCACTTTGTTGAAGCAAGCCAATAATAAAATCCTTCTTTACAAACTAGTAACTTCTTCATCTTCTGTGTCTGGATGCCTCTCTGGTGATGGCCGTTGAACTCTTCAGAGGTGGTTATGTCTCATCTGATCCAACATTATAATCACAAATGCTGATGATTCATGTTTAAGTCATTGCTTAAATTGAACACTTGTTGAAGGAAGATAATGAGAATGCTACCCAGTCTATTACGTTAAAAAAATTATCAAGGAAATTCCCAAGGCAGCCTATTCAAGGAAGTGCATTATCCTTGGTATGCATATAACATGATACTTAATTGTATGTTGAATTTCTTCATTCTAACGTTATGAATGTTTTGACAGGTGAACAAATGCCTAATTTGATTATAATTTTACAATCAACATGCCAAAAAGGTTCAGGTTCTTGACTATACTGAGATAACAGATTACAGGTAATTTTGTAGCCGAGCAACTTGGCTACATTACACCTGAGTGGGGTAATAAGCCAATTCTGTTGGTTGTCCAGTGACTAATATTGCAAAATGCCAACTACTGAACACCTGTTCAAGATAGAGGTTTTTGTAACAAATTTGAATTCTATGATTTCAGTTGCCTGTCTGCATTCAAAGATGTGACTGACAAATTCTGACTTTCCATCTGTAAAAGTTATAGGGTGACTAAGTCAGTGTGTCCCTGGAATGATCATAACTGGGGAATATTTTTCTTTCTTTGTTATCGGGTTATGTACCGAGAGCTAAATTTTATCAGGAATTGGCTCCGTGTCAGTTTTGAGATTTTCTTTCCATGAGCCCTTTGAGTTATGCTGATCGCTGCAGTTTGCCTGATTAGGTATGCACCATGTCTCTATGCCACCCTACGCATGCTCTGTTCTGCTTGGTAATGGTGGATGTACTTGCCGCAGATAGGACCTCCCAGGATTCCTGACACTGGCGTTGTTTTAAAGCATAAATCTGCCAACCAGGAACTCCCTTCACTGTGTACATAATGGGAGGGGAACAGAGAGAAACTATTCGAAAGGCACACTTGTGGCACAGCTGATGTTTTATTGCAAATACAAGCTCACAATTACTATTTTATATCATCAGCTGTCCGATTGGCAGCCATTTAACTGCAGCTATAAAAATTCAAGCGACACAGATTAACCACCTTCAACATCATACCATCTTCAAACCCTGTCTAAAGGAGTGCTACTCTGACCTTAACACCAAATGTAACCTAAAATCTTCTCATTGTCTAATCTAGGAAGCCTGCAAGCAGTTGAAAATGCTCACTCTTTTTCTGCAACATCAAAAGCAAAGAAAGGCTGCATTTGCCTCTGGGAGCATAACTGCTTGCTGTTTGAGCACTGACACATTTAAAGTCAGTGAGTGATCATTTTACCCAGCTCTCATCTACTGGAACTAGGTATCAATTTAGTCCTGTCTGACTTGTAACGCTTGTTGCTGCAGCACTCTATCATGCAGAAGGTGATGTTCCTCAGATTCAACATCCTCATCTTCATCCTTGGAAGATTGCAGCTGCTCTCCCAGGTCACCATTGTCCATCACACCCCCATGTCCTGCAATGCTTTGTCAATTCCCATCCTTGCATAACAAATTAGTCTTCATCACGATTATTGGCCCCTCTGCAACCCTGTCCACCTCCTTGACTGACTGCTGACAACCAAGACAAACTACCCAGTTTGTCGCAAGGCAAGGCAGAAGACTGTGTGTGTCTAAATTCTGGCAGTTAGAGAAAAGGTAAGGCAAAAGACAAGGCATAAATGTCATGAGCAGCCCTGAGATGCAGCCTTGTCTTCATTTTGATGGATGCTTGCCCCTGTGCAGCAAAGTGTCCTGGCAGCAGCATTACAATGAAAGGTGCTAGTGTGCTACAAAGTGCAGCAATGAAGTGTAAAACTGTATTGTGGGTGGGTTGGTGATGCATCATGATGACCTCGTGAGGCTTGTACACATCTGATGCTAATCATTGTGGGGGGAGGAGGAGAAATGTGGCCTGCCAATGGAGTGTGCTCTGAGATGTTGGTGACTGCTGGCTAAGTTGGAGGCTGAAGAAGTGCATGGCAAACTGGAGTTGTCAGGTACCTGCACTAGCTTCCATATCATAAATGTGGGGTAAATCCAGTACTTGTAGAATGGGAAATTGCAGATCAATCAGACAAGCTTGGGTACTTGGACAATGACAGGATGCAGAACTGGGCTGAGAAGTGTCAGATAGAGTTCAATCTGCAAAAGTGTGAAGTGATTTACTTTGGAAAGTTGAATTTGAATGCATATTACAGGGTTAAAGACAGGATTCTTGGCAGTGTGGAGGAACAGAGGAATCTTGGGGTCCACATTGATAGATACCTCAGAGTTGCTACACAAGTTGATAGGGTTGTTAAGAAGGCGTATGGTGGGTTTGCTTTCAGTTGCAGAGGGATTGAGTTTTACGAGCCATGAGGTTATGCTGTAGCTCTTTAAAACCTTGGTTAGACCATTCTTGGAATATTGTGTTCACTGCTGGTAACCCCATTATAGGAAGGATGCGGAAGCTTTAGAGAGGGTGCAGAGGAGGTTTACTGGGATGCTGCCTGGACTGGAGGACATGTCTTATGAAGAAAGGTTGAGGGAGCTAGGGTTGTTCTCATTGGAGTGAAGAAGGATGAGAGGTGACTTGATGGAGATGTACAAAATGATGAGAGGCATTGATAAAGTGGATAAACAGAGGCATTTTCCCATGATGGAAATGTCTATCACAAAGGGGCATAATTTTAAGGTAATTGGCGGAAGGTTTAGGGGAGATGTCAGAGGTAGGTTCTTTACACAGAGAATAGTGGATGTGTGGAATGCACTGTCAGCAGTGGTAGTAGAGTCAGATGCATTAGGGACATTTAAACGACCCCTGGATAGACACATGGATGATAGTAAAATGTAAGATCCGTAGGTTAGTTTGATCTTAGAGTAGAATAAAAGGTCAGCACAACATCGAGGGCTGAAGGGCTTGTACTATGCTATACTGTTCTATGTTCTATGTAACAGCATGCAAGTGGGCTTCTTGTTACTCACTAGAGAGATTCTTATCTTGTTGTTCAAAACATGAGGTGGAATCAGACATTTTTCACGATGACTAGAATTAATATTTGCTGATCTCGCTAAATTTTCCTAACTTTGTCCACATGTGTTCAGGGGCTGGAAAGATTTCACCCTGATTTTCTACATTTGTATTTGTTATTTATGGATCTGAAAGAGTTAATACTGAGAAATGCTATAAAGGCACCTATTACACTGATGTCATATGGACTTGTGGGCAGAACATCTTACAATCTTGAAGGACTGAGACCTAATATATGGTACTTCTCCTGACATAACTGCTATTGTTGCAATGTAACCTCTAACTAGTTGCTCACATGCAATAAACTACATTTTGTCAACTACAAGAGACTCTTCCAATGAGACCAGGAAGTTATTTGTCTGTAACAGACTAGACCAAGGACTTAAAGAACAATGGTGGCAGCAACCTTCATTTAGAACAGCTGATGATATAACATAGTGAGCTGCCATACAACAATATTGTCCTAAGGCAATCCGAATATCTCATGTTTTTATAAGAATGACTTTATTCTTCAGAATCTGCCCCAGTTCTTCAGTAATCTACGATGCATTTTATTAAAACAACAAACCAGCACACATACTTTTAGAATATAGACAGAGCCGATGTCTCCCTAAGAAATATGTTAGTTTGGACTTTTAATTTCTCTTATGACAAGCATGTTATCACTATTTGAAGTAGAAAATACTGGAAATATGCTGCAGGTCAAACAGCACCTGTGAGTGGTTCTGATCATAGTCAGAGACATTTATTGTGGTTTTTCCCTTGAACGATGCTGACTCATTTGCTGTGTGTCCTCAGCCTTCAGATTTCAAATTGCAGTATTTGTACTTTGTTTTATCTTACTTTCCATTCATTAAGGAAATATTTCAATTAGAATTAGAACAATAACTTTTTATCCCCAATTGTATATACTTGTGTATGTTTAATTTACGCTTGCTAACGATCATGATATATAAGAGATAAATGAATAAAGTTTGCCTTCAGAGTCTTGGTCACAGTAGTTAACAGTAGGACACACAATATTTAGTTCATATTTTAAATATTTGACATATGAGATTTTCATATATCAACTTACGCTTCTGCATTATTTTCTTGAAAACTAACCAAATGAGGAATGGATGGGCAACTGTAACTCTAGTGTTTCGATACAGCTGTTACAATCAGTGCAGTGGAATGCTCAGTGTTCACAGGACAATGTACTTCACAGTCTCCATTTGTTTAATCTGACAGGCTCCCTTGCCCATTTGGGCTGTTATTACTTGTTTCTGGCATTGCTTTGGGTTAGCATTATTTGATGTGGAGGGAGGGCTTTGACCTTTATACTTAGCTGTGATTCTTGATTTTTTTTTCTCTCAATAAAATCCTGAAGCTGCTGAACTATAGCCAAAAGCATCTTGCAACCTTATGCAACAGCGCTAATTCCATAAATCTTAGTCACCTCTGTTACAGATTTGAAGCTAGAGCTGGGGGAGATTGATAGTTTTGGTTAATCGGTTTTTCTGCAGTCGGAAGAAGTTTATTGCCCCAATTACTACTCTTGATAATTTTGTAACTAGCAAGGATGATAAGTAACAAGAGGTGAGCTTATAACCTTCAGGTGACATAAAGATTTTAAATCCCTCTTTTCACTCTCGTTCAAACCACTGCCTGTTTTAGGAGAAACATAGTCTTGTGATGACAAAATGATGACATTCAGACCAGCAGAACCATTACATCTGAGACACAAAATCTCATGGCATGTAAATGTTTTGAAATCCATCCTTTTACTCCTCTGGTTATTTACATTAACACTCCATTTCTCTTCCATTAAAAGTCAAGTGTTATCCCACTGTAGAGACTTCAAAATGTTACGAGGAGGTTCCATATAAAGCTATGTAAATAACACAGTGACACTTCATTCTTTCTTCCAGCTTGTAAAGTTGGATACTACAAGGCTTTGTCGACAGATCCAAGCTGCTCGAAATGTCCACCCCATAGCTCTTCCACTCAGGAAGCTTCCACATCCTGCACCTGTGAAAGGGGGTACTTCAGAGCTGAAAACGATCCCTTGTCTATGCCCTGTACAAGTGAGTCTAATTTTCATTTTGTCTCAATTGTTTGTTTATTGAAGTGCAATTAGGTCCTTTATTTCACCTACAATTCTAACAACAAAGCAATCTTTATGTAATAAATGTGCAATGATACATTAAACATCTAAAAAAAATGAATGAACAGTTGTGCCTTAATGGTACATGAATCTGAGATGATTTTCATCCTTTGACAACAAAACAGAATGCTGGCACATTACATTGTACAGCTAAAATAAACAGCATATGTATCACCCAGCATTTAGTTTAAAACGAAATGCCAACAGTCAACATTTAAGTGTTACTAGAGTAATAGGAGTAAAGTAGGGAAACTGCATTGTATTTAATCTCTCAATTCAAGGAAAAAGGTAAGTGGAGGAATTAGACTGCTGAGCAGTAGTGGTTCAAGATCTATTGGAGATAGCCAAGAATATGAGAGCGCTTTCAGGAAAGCGAGGAAGAACTATTAAGGGATAGGAGTTCAAGGTCATGGTAGGTAACAATTCTTGATTAGTTGATAGAGCTGCATACTTAGTGTGATGCATTTTGAAAGGCCATCCTTTTTAGGATCCCTGTTGTGCTATTGACTAAAGTATTAATCACATGGAGACAGGAAAGGCATCAATAATCAGAGCTGGAATAGTCAAGTATAGATGCTGAGGTACAAGACAGCGATGATGAATTCAGCCAGAAGGAGACACCAGCAGTTAAGTCTCAATTGTGCATGTGTTAATAATAATGTACAAATAACCAGATCGTTACTTCCCTCAAATGAAATTGTTGGCTATTAGAAATTTCAAAAATACCAACAAGATAAAGCATGGGATTGTTATCCAAAATGGAGACACTAACTTGGACTCTGGAAATGGAAATTCAGTACCAATTACCTCCTGCAGAAATAGTTTGATATAGGTGACAGCCATTCTCTGGTTCATTTCTTAGGCAATGCCTTGACCGATTGATCAATTTGAAAAATCTGTTGCTGGAAAAGTGCAGCAGGTCAGGCAGCATCAAAGGAGCAGGAGAATCAACGTTTCGGGCTGAATCTCCTGCTCCTTTGATGCTGCCTGACCTGCTGCGCTTTTCCAGCAACACATTTTTCAACTCTGATCTCCAGCATCTGCAGTCCTCACTTTCTCCCAATTGGTCAATTTGCCTTGTTAAAATGTAAACAAAACTTGGCACTTCATTGTCAGTCGTCATTAACTGATGCATTAGCCTGTACAAACCGAGTTCACTTGCTACACCTGTCATACAATAGAAATGTCATTTTCCTTTGTTTAGGTATTTCATACAAATTGTCTTGATGAGTGCAAGGGGAAAATCTTTGACAAAATGTGTCATTTTTAATGCAAAAAATTTCCTGTACCAACGGAATTTTATTTTTAAAAGTAAAGCGGTTTGATTTTACTGAAAGTTTTTTGTGGATTAATTAAGAAGTTAGGATTTTGTTATTCACTAAAATAAGTTTGTTAAAGTAACTGCTGCTTGTTTACTCTGACTGGATAGGTACACATCAAAAAATGAACATGGTTTGTGCAGTAGTTAAATCTCGATACTGATTAAATTTCATTTTATTAAAATTAATATAGTTATCACAGTAGAATGGAAAGGTATCAGCCTATCAAATAGTTTGGAAATGTGTTGGCAATACCAAATAATAGACTGTACAATATAATGTTATGTTTTAATCACATTTTCAACTGAATGCAGAAAAGACATGACCTTCACTGATGCAGTGTTAATTTAAATGATTCTTTGCAGTGTTCAAACATTGCAACTGTTCCTTAACGTAACGTTCACAAACACAACTTTCTTATCAGTTAACTCTTTTATACATCCCTTGGATTTTTCAATTATGGTTTTGTACTCTGGGAACTCTTACGCAAAATAGTTGATTTTAAGAAATCTCAATGTTTCCATGATTTTTCAGCCTAGACTTTCAGAAAAGGGAACTGAGAATATGTGCAAAAAAGCAATGTAAAGCTAATGTGGGTACAAAATTAAATTCTGTAAATGTACCATACATCTATATTGTTTCAAATTTTACTAGAATTAAAAGAATCTGTATGTTTATCAAGAAAAAATTTCAAAGGGGTACTCCTCTAATGTTTCAGTAAACCCAAATGAAGATTTTTTTTTAAAAATGGCATTGGTTGTCACGGAGTTACTTATTATCGTACTAAAAACTTCACTCTTGTCCACCTTGTCATTATTTTACTGGCAAGCCTGGAAAGAAAATATTGGCAGACAATTGAACTAATATAATAGGAAGTGGTCTTGTGGCATGGTGGTGGTGTCCCTAAGTCTCAGCCAGGAGGCCCAGGTTTAAGCCCCAACTGCTGCAGAGGTATGAAATGACATCTCTGAACAGATTGATTCAGGGGGCGGGGGGAAGGAATGTAAGTGTAACAGGTAGGTGCAACCTCTACAAAGAAGACATGGGGTACAGAGATTTGAATGAGATCAAGTTTATAAAAATGCGAAGTTGGAAAACTAGTTGGGGGACCCTTGGAAGAATAGAATATGGCGCTGGGAAATGGACGAAGGGGGTAATAAAAAAGATGAACAATATTATTGAGCTGGAATTAGTCAGGCTTTATGATGGACAAGTTCGGTTTGGAGCTCAGTTCAGAGTTAAAATCCACAAGGGCCTTTGTGAAGTGCTGATTAGATGCTATAGAGAGTCTATTTCATTGATTTCAAGCTCTTTCTGTTGTAATTTTCCATTCTAATTTTATTAACTATAAAATTTTATTTTCCTAAAAGATAATTTCTGAACTCTGTCTGTTATAGGAAGTTTATTGTTTGCAATCTTACTTTTGCCCTTTGCTCTCCTGACACTACATTGTTTCTATCTTCCATCATCGCTGACCTTTCACGTAGTCCATGCCCTTTGGAACTCACTTCTGCAGCCTTGTATAATAACTTCACTGCAAGATTGTTCAAAATTGTGACATTTATAGCAAAATGGTCAAAAATCAACTTGCTCCAAGCCAAGTTTGGGGTTGCTAATGGGCTGCAAGATATAATGCAGAAAATATTTGTCAACAGAGGTTTGGAAAGAAGTACATTACCCTTTTCCATTGGAATGAAGCATTAAGTGTAAATCTACTTCTCATGTTGAATGATAAATGGTGCAATGCCAAGGAAACCTTTGCTAACAGATAATGTAATCGGAGTACCACCACTTGAATAAACTGGCCTCCAGCAAACTACACACTTTCCATACCTGTTGAAAGAAATCTATTAGGGCTGATGATATGTGGATGTGTCAAGAAAGATTTTTAAAAAATCCTTTAAGGGTAATAAAGTAACTGATTTCTCTTGTTTACGATCATCCATTTTCACAAATGTGCCTTTCTGCTTTCATGGTTGACAAGATTTATCAGTTGCTTGGGCTAGCCATATCAGCCCATCATTGAGTACTTTTAGGATGTTGGTCAGAAGTGATGAAATTAAAGAGTTTCTGAAGTCCTTCATTTAAACCCCTTTCAAAACTAAACTTGGATACTCTGCATTTCAACACCACTTTTAAAAGACATAGAAATCAGAAAGCTTTTCTTAAATTGATTTTTCTTCTCTGTATAATTCCAAACTTTGAGTCCTGCAAACTCTTTCTCCACTGTATGATCAATGGAGAAAGATAATGGATAGACCAAATGTGAAGGAGTAGGATTTGCATAATGTTATTATTTTCTTCATTTTTAAGACCCCCACCTCCCTAAAATCTTCCATTCATATCTTACTTTACCACAGTTAATGGCAATTAAGGTACCATTTCCAAATCAAACAACACAAAACTAGGCAATTGAATGATGGTAGATTATTTGGTTATGTATTCATTTACAGACCTGTCAGACCTCTAATCTCTGACTGTCCATATTCACTTACCATCATGGTAATCGCAAGTTGTGCTATTACTTGCCCTAAGCAGGGAGCATCATGTCCAATTGTAGTTGCCTCCCACTACTTAAGCTGTGTTCAGCTAACTTAAGATTGGCCAGAGCTCTAAACAACTAGCATCTGAATCTTAAGGGCAAATTAATGCATGCAACTCAGTCATTACTTTTCCAAGAATGACTACATTTCAGAAATTGGCTGCATAGAGCTTTATGATATCCTTGAAGTTGTGAAAGGCACTATAGAAATGCAAGTTCTTGAACCAGGGTTAAGTCTTATTTTTACAGATTGTTATATTACATCAAGTTTGGATTGATTCCTGGTAGACGATATATTTGCAAACAGTATCCCTATTCATTCAAAGTAAACCAGGAAACTATATTTCAGCTACTTCTACAGCACTGCTTAATGCATTTTGGTTCAGGTCATGTCAGTACACTTTAATGTAGCTGTTAATCCATTTAAAGTAAACATGAAGGATTAAACATTGTGATTAAAAATTGTATGTATAAGAAAATAAACCCACAAGTTAGCAGTTGCAGACCTGCAATTAGTGATTCTATCTGTGTTTTTATTGTGCTGTAACAAGTTATGGCAGCACCGTGGCAAGATACTTGCATGTAAAACCATTCCCTTCTAAAATTATTTCATTTTAATTGCCTTTAATTTCTTTGCTCAATGCGGATCACTTCCAGCAGTAAGAACAAATGAATGCCACTGAACTTTGCTCTTATTAAACCCAGTTCCCACCAATCCCAGAACCAGGTGCAAAGAGAAGAAAACTGAGTTACATGAAATGCATGTTATCAGTATTGATTTTCTCCAATAAAAAGTAATTATAGGGTACTATCTGAAAGGAAATGTTTTTGTAGTGAGGATTGTAGATGTAGATTGAAACAAAATATAATTATTCTACAGTGCACCGCTAACCCCACATCAGCAGGAGTACTCTGAGAAATTCATTCCCTTACTGACGTTTTTATATCTTTTCTTACATATTGCATTAACTACAGTTCATTTCCAAATTAAATTTTTAGCACTAACTGCATAAGTCCCATTTCCAAAACATTCCTGTTAGCTAATGAGGTTTGATAATGGCATTCCTGAATTATTTGGAATGCAAACAGCGGTCTTCGAAGACCCTGGCAAATAACTTGGAAATGGTTAGAAATGCCAATATGTTAGTTTTACTTAACGTTAAAACACTCATTCTGCAAGAACAGTAAAAAGCAAATTTAATTGATATTTGTAATTTTAGTTGAATTAATAATGGGATGATTGTAATTGTGCAAAGCACACAGCTGGATTAGTAGGTAAATGGCTGCCCCTTCACTCCAGGCTGCGGCATTATGCAGCCTTTCCTTTTGGTGAGCTTCAGGCTTCCACTTTGTTGTGTAACCATGTCTCTCTTCTTTAGTGCACTGCTCCTCAACTCTTGCAAGCAGCTGCTTTCCAGTTTTACGCCTCACTGGTTCCCTCTTTTAGACACTGTCGTGCCCTGTCCCCACATAATAATTATTGACTTTTGCTTCCAAAAAGCTCTTATTCAGTGTGGGACATTTTCCCACGTGAACACAGAGCATTCCGTTGTGATCCAGTTTGAAAAGTCCAGTCCACAAAATGAACTTAGAATAAACGACAAATATTTCCATCCAGTTTTTAAACTATTTATTCTTTATGCTGCTTTTTCCAATATCCTTGCTCATGCATATTGAATGTGATTTTAAACGTGATTTTATTGTTTACAGTATAGAACGCCATGGTAAAGTTTACAAGTGCAGCCAATTGCTGTGTTCTGAACAAGGATTGATTTTCAGGAATTTATGCTGTGCTTATTTGTGTAAGGTATTGCGAAGATACACAAAACAGCGATAGTTAATTTGACAGTGTTCAGTAAAACTGTTCTCCAGAACATCACCAATGATGCTGATGTCACTGAACAGATTATATTCAATATCTGTTCACATTTCTTGGCAGCTCTATGTTTTTACTTGCTTTTTGCCCATGGCCATTACATCAAGTTTAGAAATCCAAGATATCCAGGTTAAACTGGAAGGAAATACAGCAACCAAGATGATTAAAAATAAGCTTCATGTCTGTGTTTGAAAATATTTGACAGTGATTTATTTTCAATAAATGCCCTTAAGAGCCTTAAAAATGATAAGATGGATTGAATATTGTATCAAATTTTTCAAACACAATAAAGTTGTCATTCACTGGATTTTTCCACTCTAACCAGGACCACCCTCTGCACCACTGAATTTGATTTCTAACATCAATGAAACATCTGTGATCCTGGAGTGGAGTCCTCCCCAGAACAATGGAGGCAGGCATGACGTTACCTACAATGTTATCTGTAAGAAATGCACCAATGACCTCAGCCGTTGTCATCCTTGTGGGAGTGGGATTCATTTCATCCCTCAGCAGACTGGTTTGAAGAATACCAAGGTCTCCATCACTGATCTTCAGGCTCACACCAATTACACCTTTGAAGTTTTTGCAGTAAATGGAGTAACAAATTCGAATCCCAGCCATGACCAATCTGCCTTAGTCACTGTCACAACCAACCAAGCAGGTAAGTCTGCGAAATTACTTAATTTTCATAATTGCTGCAGTATTATTTGACATTTTAGCCATTTTGCATTTGAGAAGTATCGCCAGAAGTATTTTCACTGTGCCTGAGGTCACATTAGAAATGTTCAAAACTTAATGGAGTTCTTTATGAAACTTTTTGTGCTCGTTAAGGGGGAAGGCTTTTGATTCAGTACTGAGAAAGCGTGCATCTCTAATCAGGTATTCACTGAGCAACACCAGGCATTCCCTGGCCAGCTAGAGCACAGTGAGATGTACATTAATGTTCTTCATGCACTGTTCCATCAATACATGTCTCTTCCAACCTCAGAGCAATGCCAATTTGACATTGATCCAAACATCCTATTGTGTAACTGGAATGAGATTATTAGTCAGAAACAATTTTGCACAGTTAAATATATTCACAGTTCACAAACTCATTCTATATAGTCCAATAACAAGTAAAGACATTTAACCCATCAATTTGAGCCACATTTAAACCCAGATCAGAAAGACAAAAGGAAATGCAAAAAGTTGCCAGACTCCCAGTTTGACTACATTTTTAAAAGTGAGTTATTTGGTATTCAGTAGAATAATCCTTGACCCATGCATTCAGTAAAGAATCTTAACCTCAATATTATAAATCTTTATGGTGTGGCCAATGATTTGAATTATTAACCAGTAATACTGTTACAGATTCAAGAATAATAATAAATATATTCTCCTAAGGCAGGGAGCATGAACATAAAGTTCTCTTTCTGCTTAAATGAGCCACACTTGAAACCCGCAATTATAGCTTAAACTGTTGGTTTTTTTTCAAGCCTCACTTGAACAAGGACTAAAACTATGAATACATCTAACTGCTTGTTTGTGAAACGCTTCAATGGTTTTCTATCCTCCATTTATAAATTCAAAGCAATGCAGTTACTTTAAATACTATCTCCAAGCATGTCCTGGGAGTACTTCGTGCTTTTCATGGAAGCTCAGTAATGCAAGTATCAATTTTTTATTGATTGTATATTGTCTAGACTGCTCCAGTTACTTGATGTGGTTTACCTTGCAGAGAGTACAGCCAACAGTTATAATTTTAAACAAATTGTTTTGAAAAACAACTGTGCAGAAACAGATTGATCACTTTTTAAAAAAATAAAATCAAGATCGCATTTTTGTGGTAGGGAAATCAATTAGTCGAAAGTTGGATTTTCCTGAAAGGTTCTTTCCAAGGTGCCTAGGCATTACTTCAGTGAAACGAGCATAATTCTGCAATAGTGGCCATCTATCATTCCTGGCATTGAGGTGAAGACTGTGTTTTAATTGTTGGCCTCAGTATAGAGTTGAGTGAATAGCTACTGATAGGATTTTGAGGAAAGATTTTAATCATAGCAGTGATATGCAAAACCTTGGACATCAAGCCTTCTAGAATATTGTAATGCAGATTGAATATTTAACACAAGTATATTATGATTATTGCAGGAAATTAGTTTTCCATTGTTATTTGAGCAACTGGAATGTGAAAACATGATGGTGTTGACTTCTTATAGTTTTCTACCTGCTCACTATACCTATTAAAGGGGGTAACATAGTGAAATTTGAAGTATATGCAGACATGTACCAAGTAATTGATCAATCTGGACTCCAGTGTATTTACCCTTGTAAGAAGACATACAAAATCCTGTCTAGTGTTTCAAGGCCTCAGCAGGAAAATGGGGAATGATTTTCTTCCATTTTTACAGCACTTTGTTAAATGCATTGACAGGAAACTGAACAGTCTTACGCAGAGTTTGACAGTTGCAGGAGTTCAAGGTTTTCTTGGTCAGACTGACCTAAACCTGAATCAGGCTCCAGCATGACTTTCAACAGCTAACTTCAGAGCCAGCCAGTGATGTATCTCCAAATAAAAGTAGGAAGAAATATGAACTGTCTTTATGCTGTTACATTTTTTTCAGGTCAGATTCTGGGAGATAAAAATCTGTGAGACTGCACCTTCATACCGTGACAGAACTTAGTTTTGTATTGTATTGCTGGGGCAAAGATTCTAATCTCTAGAGATCCAAACTGAACAACTGACAGCAAACAAAGTGACTATATTTGGAAGAATAATGCAGTTGTGTAATTTTCTATGTGAAGTGCTTTTTTTCACAGATATTGAATGTTATGACAGTTCAAGTGTTGAGGCGCTGCACTGCATGGAGTAGTACTTTTGTTTTCATGGTATAATTTTGATTAAATGTTAATCTTGTATATCCTTTTGTATTATTTCCTGTAGGTTTGCCCTTCCTCTATTTTCCAAAATATTAAAAGTTAAGGTACATTTGAAAAAGTTAATTTAATTCCATTGTCATCACCATCAAAACTGCCTAGTATCCAAATTCCAATCATCAATGTTAACTGGTTTAAACTAATTGGATTATAGCTATTGAATGGGATTGAATGTCCTGAGTAGCATCTCTTGTGAAGCTAAGGAAATGCAGCTCACAAATATTTTCATCCTTTAGGTGAAATCTTTATTATGGGCAGCTAGTGTGTAAATGTGGAGCTGGTTTAACTTCATGTACTGTATATCACAAATCTGGAGCATAATTGCATATAACATTGTGCAACTTAAGATTAGGTGTCCTTGAGGAAGCAATTCTTGGACTTAACAATAGATGCAGAAACTGGCACGAAACATGGACCATCTGGCAATGTTGTGGATCTCATTTTAGCAAATTGGAAGTTGAACTTTGGTGGGGGGAGTAATTGCACTGTTAGGGATGGAGCAAGTTCCATGGGGTTTAGCAGAAGGAATGGCAATAACCTTTTCCTTTACTGGCTGCCTCTGAACAGGATCCCAAGCGTAAACAGAAGAGTGATCTCAGCCAATGGAAACACAGCTGACATCTGCTTTCACAGTAAATGGATGTGAAGTATTCTTGGCTCTTTACAATGTTTTGTGTAGAATCTATGTTAAAGTTACACTGGTTGTCCCATCATGCACTGCAGTTCAAATGTTGACAGTGTGCTCGAATTTACCTCAGACCAATCCACTGCTGCATGAATTCAAGTCATTTTCATATTCACTGATGGAATCCCAAAGGGTTGAACTTTCTTGTGGTGCTTCCATGTTCCTGTCAGCAATCTGGAGAATGGCCCCTTGGACAAAAACCTTATGTAATTGGACTTGAGACCTAGTTAATAATACAATTTAGCGCTTACTTAGAATATATTTACAGCAGAGTTAGATTTTGATGGACAAGGCCATTAAGGGTTCTGTTAGGGAAAGAAAAGGGTGTCTAGAGGAAGGTGGATTTGAAACCACAACAGCTGTGACCTTGTTGAATGGCAGAACAGGTTCAAAAGCATATGTAGTCCACAAATATGTTCCCATACTTAATGAAAAAATTGAAATAAATAACAATTGATGAAAATTTGCACTTTATGATATTGTGTCTCTGACATCATAGAATTATCTCTAGATGGAGTAAAACTGGAACCAGCACCTTTTCAAGCATTGTGTCATAGAATCAGGTCTACAAATTTTGAGAGAGTACAGGACACGCCTTGTCTGGTAGGAGGCCACAAGCCTGAAGAAATGTAAGGGTCACAAAAATGGTTGTAATTACCAAATAAGCATTCTTTTTACCTGCAAGTGATTTTGACCACTAAAAAATGCTAAGTGTCACTCTCTCTCCTCCAGTAAAATTGTCTTACGGTCAATGTTTAATCTTTCTTCACTCCATTGCCTCATAACTACAACATTCTTTTGGATCATTATAGTTTTTAAATGTTTTGCAAAATTGATTTTGCTGTAGCACATAAGTGCAACAATTGCAATAACAGAGATAAACTGAATATTATGGTAGTTTTCAATAAGTTAATTAAAATTTACTTTGTATAGCTGAATTAGCTTTCTGATCCCTGTATTGATTTTTTTTTGACATTCTATCTTCCAAATAATTGACAGGGAAATGTTAATAAATTTGTAACAGTATTGGAAATGCTTTATGGAGTAAGCTTAATTAACCTAAGGGGAAATCAGGAAGGTCTGTCAAGTAGATACAGCGAAAAGGCCATTTTCAATCCAAAAAATTATTTGTATCAATCAAACAACTTTAGATGCAATGTGGTATGTTATTTTTAACTGTAGCAATGAATACGTTTACTTTATATGCCATTTATATAATATGCTATATAAGGTGTATAAACCTTTTTTTCAACAAACTAGGGAACAAGTTCAATTTAGTGTTTATATACACTTTATAATCCACACTTAATTATAATGATCTAATCTTGGAAATTTGCAGGATGAAGGCAGATTGCAAAATAAGATTTAGCTGCATTTAAATATGCATTGTCAAAGATTAGAATTAGATGAGACACTCCTTAGCATTTTCGCATTGACAAAGCTGTGAAACTGATACAACTACAGGGTGTTTTACTGCATGTTCACGTTGCTGGTATGTTGGTAACAATGGGCATTGTACCATTTGCCAGAGGACTATCCCTCTAATAACAACAGGCACACTTTTTTATTAGCTCACTGTAAACACTGGCACCAACATTATAGAGGTCAGGGAAATTATTTTGCTTTTGTTGGCCTACATGAATCTCCACAGCTATCATCTCTGGGAAATAGCTATAGTCAAACCAGTAATTAGACATGTCCAATGCAAACATAAATTTATGTATTACATCATTGACAGAGCAATTTTGAGGGACAGGGATGGGGTAACTTTGAAAGGAGTGGTGATGCCTGTGCAGTGTGTTTCTGTGTTTAAATCAGGTTACAATTTAGTAGAAGCAGATTCAATAGTATTTTACAACAGGGCATTGGAAAGGAAAATCTTGCAAGGCTATGAGGAAAAAACATTGGAATGCAAATGATTAGATAGCTCTTTCAAACTGTTAGCATGACCACAGTGAGCTGAATGACTGACGGTCTTCTGTGTGTATGGCTGTATGATTCAACAATTTGGGAGCAGAGAGGGGAGGCAAATGTTATGGAAAGAGTTAACTATATACAAGTCAGGAATGTGATGGTATACTTGCTCCATTTTCTTGGAGGGCAATTCAACAAGAAGCTTGATCCCATTTAGGACCAAGCACCCCATACGATTGGTGTCCCAACCACAACCTTCAACATTTGCTTCCTTCACCACCAGTGCACAGTATGAGCAAAGTGTATCTTCTGCAATATGCATTACAGTAATTCACCAAGACCCTTCCAAACCTGTGGCCCCTACACCTTATAAGCGAAAGGACGGCAGTTGCAAGAACGCAATCACCAGCAAGTTCGCCTCCAAGTCAGTAACCATCCCTGACTCGAAACCCTAATGCCATATTTTTCCACTGTGAAATTCCTGGCAGGACCTTTCTGACAGGCCTGTGGGTGAATGTACCCCAGTGACTGCAGTGGTCTAAGAGTGCAACATGCCACCACCTCCTCCAGGGCAATTCATAATAGACAACAAGTGCTGGGAGAAAGTGAGGACTGCAGATGCAGGAGATCAGAGTCGAGAGTGTGGTGCTCGAAAAGCACAGCAGTTCAGGCAGCATTCGAGGAGCAGGAGAATTGACGTTTAGGGCAAGAGTCCTTCGTCAGGAACCTAGCCAGTGATGCCCATGCCTCATGAATAAATGAATAAAAATTCTACAATTAACAGCGTTCAAACAAAGGTTTATTAGAAGTGAAGTTGGACATGGGTGAAGATGCAAAGCATGTGGAATTGCTGTTAACTTGTTCTACATTCCCACCATTATTCAGTTGCGTTGACTTCAGTCTGACTCAATCGGATAGGTCATGTAATGGTCTTTAGTCGATTCCATTGTTCTTGATTAACGCCCATTGAAGAATATGGACTTTCTGTTCATATTGCTAAAACAAAATCCAGCTTTGTGGTCACAGGACTCTACAAAAATATAAGTAGTACTGTTAAGGCTCTAGAAGATTTGTCCATACGGTAAATAAATTGTGCAACTTCTGCTCAAGAGACTCTTCATTTTGATGAATAGAATGAGGGATAGGTTACACATCACCATTTCTAATTCCCAGCTTGGTAAATTAGATAGAGTCAAGGAAGAACAAGAGTCTCCTTACAGTTAGTGAGGAAAACAAAAGGACCAGTGGTGAGAACCAAAATCTCTTCTGTAATAGGACTAAGACTTAAGAATGCTTTACCACAATGCTTTAGTGGTATTATCGCTAGACTATTAATCCAGACACTCAGAAATTGTTTTGGAGAACAGAGGCTCAAATCCTGTCATTGCAGATGAATCTGGAATTAAGACTTTAATGATGACAGTGAAACCATTGTTAATTGTGGGGAAAACCCTATCTGATTCACCAATATACTTTAGGGAAGGAAACTGTCATCCTTATCTTATTTGACCTAAATGTGACTCCAGACACACACCAAAGTGTTGATTCCTCTGGGCAATTAAAGATGGGCACTAAAAGTTGGCCTGGCCAGAAACAAACACTTCTAAGAGTGAATTTTTAAAAACAGCTTCTGACTGCAGTGGCAGAGGTTGGGGTTTTAAAAAAAGAATTTGGACAAAGTTTTAAATTTTTAAAAACTCAGAAATTTTATGATATGCTGTACTTGCAAATACATATGACAAATTTACACTTTAGGCTACTAAACCAAATGTGAAATCTATAATTCATGTTGGGATGCAGGTGTTAGGTGCTAAACTCCCACAAGAATCTTGCACCAAAGCTTAATTTATCAGTGGGAAGCTAGGTTGTGATTATTACAAGACAAAATGAGTCTGAGGACTATCAAAGCTGATTGCAATTCTGCCCTTATTCACTGCCCACATAAGAGTTCTTACTAGCATATGCCACTGGATTGGTATCACAGTAGAAATTCTACAGCAAGTTCTACCCTTTAAAAACTGAGGAGAAATGCTGAAGGCAACAGTAATCCTCCTTACCACTGATCCAGCAAAGGTCTCAAATTTAATTCAAACCTGATCTATTACACAACAGGATTACATCACGTATTATCACATTTACTCACTGTCGAATTGAGGTACATCTCACACTGGTTTTTAAATACAAATTGGAATTGTGTTCAAACATAACAAACCCCACTAATAGTTATTGCTGGTGAATGGTGAGCATCGTCAATGGTTAAAGCTAAAGTCAGTCACCAGAAGATTTGCACTGTCCCCACCCTAACTCCTAACCCACTCCCATTTTAGACCATGCCTTCAGCTAAGTGGTCCCCATATTGTGTAATTCTATTCCTGAAGCCCTAGATTTCTACATTTAGAACCTCTTTCATATATTAAAAAGACCCTTTAAAACCTGTCACTGACCAAATTCTCAGTCCATTTGCTTGACCCTTAATTTTGTTCATTGTGAAGATTGTCAGAAAATTTTTATACACTAATGACATGGCACACATGCAAGAAGCTGTTGCTCTGTCAGCAAGAAGTCAGCCTGGGAAATCAGTCAACTTTAAACTAGGAAATATTTTAAACAAAATCCCTTCCCGATTTCCTTTTGGTTATTGGCAATGAACATTGCTTGGAGAATCAGAACATCTCTGAAACAAATTCTACTTAGCACATGCTGAAAGTAATTAATAATCTTTTGAGCTCACCAACACTTCTTCCTGTGAACAGATCAAGTCGGGCTAGAGCCAGACAATTAGCTCACAGTCAAATTTATCTCATCATACTCTCGTTCCAAATATCTTTGATTTCTTGGTGCATAATGGAAATTTTATTGCCTATAAAAGGCTCTGTGTCATTTGACTGCAAACAGAACAGATGGTGAGATAGTTTCAGGCAAAGAGTAATCACATTTCTCAAAGTACATCGGGCATCATTAAAGAGGGGGGTTACAGAGTTACAAGCTCAATTTCTTTTTCTTTCATCATGCAAAAATGTTTTTGTGTCCAAGTGCTCACAGTTGTAACTATTGTACAACATTTGGTTATATTGCAGAGGGTTCCCCACACCATAGTAAATAAGGGCACACAGGGGGACTGAATTACAAACTTTAACATGTTACACATGTATGCTAAATTATAATTTATTCTTTCATAAATAATATTTACACTGAACATAGAATTTGATTAAATTCTCATACTTTCACCTTTCTTTAATCATAGCTCAATTTTCACAAAAAAATACATTTCTGTAGTAATTTCCAAAACGTTTTTTTAAAGGCAGTAAACAACCTGTGCTAAGCAAACACAGGGAAGAATAAAAGCTGACACATTTGTGTACTAAGTGCACTTCTTGGTGTTCTTAAGAACAAGACATGGCTGGTTGGTTCATTTTGTGTGGACTCTTTTGCATTGGGCATTTGTTAGGGAAATAGTATTAGCAAACTGCCAAAACAGGATTTTCAGCTCTTTTTTTTGCTTCATTGGCTCTGTTGGCTCTATTCCAAAACAGATCTGGCCTTGAATTAGTATTCCTCAGGGAGACATTCCTGATTTTACGATTACTATCCTACATTGGCCAAGTAATTATACCTGATGTAGATAGTGTGGCCGTGCAGAATAGCTGCTTTGCTCATTTCCTGAGACTGAGTGACAGTAAAGACGTTTGCTCTCTGCTCTTGTGGCAATAAAGACATGTTTCCCAGATCCTATGAAAGGTTTAAGGCAAATGTGAAATCAATGATAATCTCTGTATTCTAATAAATCTGTCATTTTAGAGTTTTTTTGTGAACCACAGCTTAAGTTCTTAGAAACGGTTATTTTGTCTAAAGATTACAGATTATTCATACCAACAGAGTGCTGAAATGGGTACTGGTGCTTTGTTGATAAAAGTTTAACCAGAATTGTTTGGACTCCCTGTGGATGACAGTTATTAGCATACCCAATTCATTTAAAGTACAAAACGAAAAGCTGTCCTGTTTGGATTGGCTTACACATTTGAGGTGTGCATGCTGAAACCCAGGTAACAATTCGCTTTTAAAGGTTAACCTGGTTTGCTTGTTTTCACAAGCAGTATTTCTGACCCGATGTGTCCTTTAGCAACCACTTGACCCTGCATACAACAAATAGGAAAACAGGTTAACCAAACAGCCATTAAGGCATTCCACACTTAAAAGATTAAGGAGTTTTAGCCTAATCAGTCCCCATCTGCAGATTTTGGGATGTTTACCTCAAAAAGAGCAAGAAAAAAAGTTTTGAGCTAACTCAAAGCCCCCATCCCATTTCCTGATGCAGTACTACAACAACAATATGTATTTCTATAATGGTTTAAATGTAGCAAAAACATCCTAAGGCATTTAGTTTCAGATGTCACAGAGTTATTATTATTCTTAATTTGAGAATTAGAACCAGGCCCAGGCTTTTCTTTTTACATGATTGAATTGGTAGTTGAAATGAACACTCGTTTTGGAAACAATTGAATTTATTTTATATCTTTAACATTATTTAGAATAATACTCCAAGTCTGGATATTTGGTCATTCTTTCTAGAAATATAAAGTTGGATTTTTACAGCCCTCTGCTGGGCATGTTGTTTCTGCAGAATCTATGATTGATGGATCGACCATTACCTTTCTGCCCACTCCTGACACAGTTATTATAATAAAGTGGGTGGTCAGAGTCAGTATTTCAACCTCTATTTAAAAAAAACATAATGGACAGCTGAGCTTGATAACAAGCCAATTGATCTGGCTATGATGTGTGCCCTGCCATTAACGCAGTTGGTGTGGACATGGGCAGATGAGCAAGAGTGGCAAAGCCACTGTTTTTAAACAACTTTGTTAAACAGGTGGGAATGGAAGTAAACACATTGTTCAGGGTGTTCCCTGTGGTCTTTGGTGGCACTCCATATTGTACCTCCCCACCTGGATTCCAAAACATAGACCCTCCCCAATCCCTCTCCCATCTAAAACACCCTGACCCACCTCTTTCTAGTAGCCATGTCATCGTCATCCCAGTAATTTCCCGCTATCACAGCAGTGCCATCTACTGAGTTCTAGGAGAACAAGAGACGGCAGAGCCAGGTGGCAGGACTTACTTCTTCTGATAAGTAAAAGTCCGCTGGCTGTTCACTAAGACCACTGGTTGCATGCTATCACTGCAAGATTACTTTTTTTAAAAAGTGGCCTGGTTCCAGCTAGTTCACAGTCAACTTTTCTCCATTGTAAGTCTCAACTCGTATTCAGAATACAGTGTTTAAATTCATTAAGGTGTTCAAAACTTCATTTTTTTCCCCTGATTTGAAGCATTTTAGCAAATACAAAGAATGTTCCTGCAATTTAATAGTTAAATGTCATTTTTTGGAATATTGGACTCTGCTGGTTTCCTTTTTTGAAAAAAAATCGACACTGTTCTTCTCCAAAGCCTCAGTTGATAAATAATTTGTCAGCCTTGGCTGAATAGTAGTAGAGTAAATGTTTCCCACATCTACTTTACAGACTGACACAATCTTAAACTGACAGATTAAGATTCATATTTTGGTGGCTCTTTAATGCTGATGTGTTGGGTCCTTTGGCAGTGTATGAAGAACAATGCATTTACCATCAGCTAACCTCACTGAATAAAAGAAAGTACCTTTCAGTTATGACATGAAAAAGCTAAGGTTTACATAAATAAAGATTTATTTGCTGGGCAATTTAATAGTCATCAAATTAAGTAAGAATGGGGTGGCATGGTGACTCAGTGGTTAGCACTGCTCCCTCACAGCAGCATGAATCCGGGTTCAATACCATCTTCAGGTGACTGACTGTGCGGAGTTTGCAAGTTCTCCCTGTGTCTGCATGGTTTCCAATAGGTGCTCCGGTTTCCTCCCAAACATGTCTAGGTTTGGTGGTTTGGCCATGCTAAATTATCCACAGTGTCCAGGGATATGTAGACTCGGTGATTGACCATGTGAAATGCAGGGTTACAGGAATAAGGTAGAGGGGTGGGTCTGGGTGGGATGCTCTTCAGGTGGTCCGTGTGGACTCGATGGGCCAAATGGCCTACTTCTGCACTGTAGGGATGCTGTGATAAAAACAGCAGCATAATCTGGAGTGGTTCTAATAATATTTAGAGATAGCCTTAGGTTTCTCTTTGTACTTTAAATCATCAAAGTACTTCAATCTGTCACTTTTGGAGCTCACCCCACCCCACTCCTGTTGTAAGTCGACAATATGTAACATACAAAGAATCACAGGAGTTAACATAAGATACAGAAGAATGACTAGGGAACACCAGTTAAGCAACATGAAAATTGCTAAAACCAGCTGTTTCTAGCCTTGTGATGTTCAATCACAGTAAAATCCCAAATTGTTGTACACTTTCCAATGTCCCAAGAGGTTCTCAAATTCATTTTTGCTGATCTGTTTTGACGTGATTGATTTGAAAACACAAATGGCAGTGCTTAATTGTTAAAGATAGCCATAACACATTAGAAGTACAGATGACATATTTCGACCAAATCTATTTACTGGAACAGAACAGTGGTTCCAGCAAAATGATCGATGGGTTGTATTTCTTGACTGAAAGGTGCGGTAATAGATTAACTCCTTACTGCTTGGTTTGTAGTCAGTTCAGTTCAATAAATTGCAATTATATTTAGAAATTGAAACATTTCATGAATTTGTGATCTGATTTTAAGCAACATTTTTTCCGACCTTGCTGTTTGATTTTATTTTGCTCAGTTAACATAAAAAAAACACTTACACGGTTAAATAATGAGAGACAGCCCAACACATATTGAAAATGCAGCAGTTCTTTAAAAACGTGTCACCTACAAATTGCTTTCCAGCAGAATGCTTTGTTTTGATATTTAGTTGAGTCGAGGCTGACTCTGAAGGAAATACATGTTTCTCTTGGCAGGCCATAAGTCTTCATTACCCAATTTTAAGAAAATATATTACATTTATTGGAGAGAATTGGCAGAAACAAATCAACAGCACTTTGCTTGGTAGAAGTACATTTTAATACTGGAATGCAAAAGCCGCTTGAAGATTGTCTGAAATTGAAAATAATGTCATTTCCGTTTAGCAAATGAACTGCTGCTGTGCATAATATAAACTGAATGCTTTCCAGCTCATCGTTACAGTAAAGTTAACTTGAGCTCCAATTATGTTTCCAACTAAATGAAATAACACTGTTTTTGCAAAGTTCCAACCTAAATAATGCTGGTTCTGAAAACTATGTCTCATGGTGCATAACCCATAGTTTCAATTAAAGTGTCATTGAAGTGAATAACCTAAGCTATATTTGAAGTGAAGTGTTATCTGCTGTTTAAATCCACTGTTAGAGACGAAAAAAAAAACTGCAGATGCTGGAATCAAAAGTAGACCAGCAGGAGGCTGGAGGAACACAGCAAGCCAGGCAGCATCAGGAGTTGAAGAAGTCGAAGTTTCAGATATAAAGAAAGATTATTCCTGAAGAAGGGTTGTACCTGAAACGTGGAGTTCTCCATCTCTTGATGCTGGCTGGCTTGCTTGCTGTGTTCCTCCTGCTTGTCTATTTTAAATCCACTGAACTATAAGGTGAGTCTGCTTGAAATAACACAAGCCTGTGTAGCTTTAGAACATAGAACAATACAACACAGAACAGGCCCTTCGGCCCACGATGTTGTGCCGAACATTTGTCCTAACTTAAGCACCCATCCATGTACCTATCCAATTGCCACTTAAAGTTCGCCAATGATTCTGACTCTGCCACTCCCACAGGCAGCGCATTCCACGCCCCCACCACTCTCTGGGTAAAGAACCTACCCCTGACATCTCCCCTATACCTTCCACCCTTCACCTTAAATTTATGTCTCCTTGTAACACTCTGTTGTACCCGAGGAAAAAGTTTCTGATTGTCTACTCTATCTATTCCCCTGATCATCTTATACACCTCTATCAAGTCACCCCTCATCCTTCTCCGTTCCAAAGAGAAAAGGCCTAGCACGCTCAACCTATCCTCGTACAACCTATTCTCCATTCCAGGCAACATCCTGGTAAATCTTCTCTGCACCCTCTCCAAAGCTTCCACATCTTTCCTAAAGTGAGGCGACCAGAACTGCACACAGTACTCCAACTGTGGCCTAACCAAAGTCCTGTACAGCTGTAACATCACTTCATGACTCTTGACTTCAATCCCTCTGCTAATGAACGCTAATAAACCATAGGCCTTCTTACAAGCTCTACCCATCTTAGTGGCAACTTTCAAAGATCTATGAACATAGACCCCAAGATCCCTCTGCTCCTCCACCTTACTAAGAACCCTACCGTTAACCCTGTATTCCGCATTCTTATTTGCCCTTCCAAAATGGACAACCTCACACTTGGCAGGGTTGAACTCCATCTGCCACTCCTCAGCCCAGCTCTGCACTCTGCATCATATCTAAGTCCCTTTGCAGCCGACAACAGCCCTCCTCACTATCCACAACTCCACCAATCTTCGTATCATCTGCAAATTTACTGACCCACCCTTCGACTCCCTCTTCCAAGTCATTAATAAAAATTACAAACAGCAGAGGACCCAGAACTGATCCCTGCGGAACTCCACTTGTAACTGGGCTCCAGGCTGAATATTTACCATCTACTACCACTCTCTGACTTCGACCGGTTAGTCAGTTTTCTATCCAACTGGCCAAATTTCCCTCTATCCCATGCCTCCTGACTTTCCGCATAAGCCTACCATGGGTACCTTATCAAATGCCTTACTAAAATCCATGTATACTACATCCACTGCTCTACCCTCATCCACATGCTTGGTCACCTCCTCAAGGAATTCAATAAGACTTGTAAGGCAAGACCTACCCCTCTCAAATCCGTGCTGGCTGTCCCTAATCAAGCAGTGTCTTTCCAGATACTCATAAATCCTATCCCTCAGTACCCTTTCCATTACTTTGCCTACCACCGAAGTAAGACTAACTGGCCTGTAATTCCCGGGGTTATCCCTATTCCCTTTTTTGAACAGGGGCACAACATTCGCCACTCTCCAGTCCCCTGGTACCACCCCTGTTGACAGTGAAGACAAAAAGACCATTGCCAACGGCTCTGCAATTTCCTCTCTTGCTTCCCACATAATCCTTGGATATATCCCGTCAGGCCCGGGGGACTTGTCTATCCTCAAGTTATTCAAAATGTCCAACACATCTTCCTTCCTAACAAGTATCTCCTCTAGCTTACCAGTCCATTTCACACTCTCCTCTTCAACAATACGGTCCCTCTCGTTTGTAAATACTGAAGAAAAGTACTCATTCAAGACCTCACTTATCTCTTCCGACTCAATACACAGTCTCCCACTACTGTCCTTGATCGGACCTACCCTCGTTCTCGTCATTCTCATGTTTCTCACATATGCATAAAATGCCTTGGGGTTATCCTTGATCCTATCCGCCAAAGATTTTTCACGCCCTCTCTTAGCTCTCCTAATCCCTTTCTTCAGCTCCCTTCTGGCAATCCTGTATCCCTCCAATGCTTTGTCTGAACCTTGTTTCCTCAACCTTGTGTAAGCCCCCTTCTTCCTCTTTACAAGACATTCAACCTCCCTCGTCAACCAAGGTTCCCTCACACGACCATCTCTTTCCTGCCTGACAGGTACATACATATCAAGGACACATTGTATCTGTTCCTTGAAAAAGTTCCACATTTCCACGACATACTTCCCTGACAGCCTATGCTCCCAACTTATGCTCCTCAGATCCTCTCTTACAGCATCGTATTTACCCTTCCCCCAATTGTAAAACCTACCCTGTTGCACGCACCTATCTCTCTCCATAACCAAGGTGAAAGTCACAGAATTGTGGTCACCATCACCAAAATGTTCACCCACTAACAAGCCCATCACTTGTCCCGATTCGGTACCAAGTACCAAATCCAATATGGCCTCCTCTCTGGTCAGGCAATCTACATACTGAGTTAGAAAAGCTTCCTCTACACACTGCACAAACACCGCCCCATCCAATCTACTTGATCTAAAGAGCTTCCAATCAATGTTTGGGAAGTTGAAATCATCCATGACTACTACCCTGTGGCTTCTGCACCTTTCCAAAATCTGTTTCCCAATCTGTTTCTCCACATCTCTGCTGCTATTGGGGGGCCTATAGTAAACACCCAACAAGGTGACTGCACCTTTCCTATTTCTGACTTCAGCCCATACTACCTCCAAAGGCAGATCCCTCTCGAACAGCCGTTATACCATTTCTAATTAGCAACGCCACCCCCCCCCCTCCTTTTTTACCACCCTCCCTAATCTTACTGAAACATCTGTAACCAGGAACCTCCAACAACCTTTCCTGTCCCTCTTCTATCCATGTTTCCGTGATGGCCACAACATCGTAGTCCCAGGTACCGATCCACGCCTTAAGTTCACCCACCTTATTTCTGATACTCCTTGCATTGAAGTATACACATTTGAGCCTATCTCTGTGTCCGCAAGTACTCCCTGTCAGTGCTACCTTCTCCACAGCCTCCCTACATTCTTGGACATCCTGACAAACAGCTAGCCTACTTGCTGGACTACAAGTCTGGATCCCATCCCCCTGCCAAATTAGTTTAAACCCCCCCGAAGAGTGCTAGCAAACCTACCCCCCAGGATATTGGTGCCCTTCTGGTTCAGGTGCAACCCGTCCTGCTTGTACAGGTCCCATCTTCCCCAGAATGCAGTCCAATTGTCCAAATACCTGAAGCCCTCCCTCCTACACCATCCTTGCAGCCACGTGTTCAACTGCACTCTCTCCCTATTCCTTGCCTCACTGTCACGTGGCACCGGCAACAATCCAGAGATGGCGACTCTGTCCGTCCTAGCTTTTAGCTTCCAGCTAACTCTCTGAGCTCCTGAATGACCTCCCCACCCCTCTTCCTACAAATGTCGTTGGTGCCAACGTGCACCACGACATCTGGCTGCACAACCTCCCCCTTAAGGATTTTGAAGACACGCTCCGAGACGTCTCGGACCCTGGCACCCGGGAGGCAACAAACCATCCGAGAGTATCGCCCATGTCCACAGAACCGCCTGTCCGTCCCTCTAACTAAAGAGTCTCCTATAACTAGCGCTCTCCTCCTCTCCCCCTTTCCCTTCTGAGCCTCAGAGCCGGACCTCGTGCCAGAGACCCGGTCACTGCAGCGTACCCCTGCTAGGCCGTCCCCCCCAACAGTATCCAAAGCGGTATACTTATTGTTGAGGGGAACAACCACAGGGGATCCCTGCACTGCCTGCTTCCTCCCCTTCCCACCTCTAACTGTTACCCAGCTACCTCTGTTCTCTGGCGTAACTATGTCCCTGTAGCTTCTATCTATCACCCTCTCAGCCTCTCGAATAATCCTCAGTTCATCCAACTCCAGTTCCAGTTCCCTAACTCGTTCTGTGAGGAGCAGGATCCATCTGCATTTCCTGCAGATGAAGTCGGCAGGAGTATCGGTGGTCACCCCTACCTCAAACATCCTGCAGGAGGAACATTCCACTGCCTGCGCTGCCATTACTCTACACTTCGTCGCCAAAACAAGAACACTGAGTAGCTTACCTGTGGACTTTAAAGCTAGGTTAGAGGAGGAGGATGGGAGGGAGGCCCTACATTTGAGCCTATCTCTGTGTCCGCAAGTACTCCCTGTCAGTGCTACCTTCTCCACAGCCTATGTAGGGCCTGGGGTCTAGAACACACCCACTCAAATATCTTTACCTGTCCTAAGACTCAAATTTAGATCAAAAAAAAGTTTGATGCTGGAAATATTGCCCCAAAGTTCAGGGCCTATCCACTTCTTTCTGCCATATCATGAGTAGGTTTTGCTGGGATTCAACGTCCAGAACCATTCAGTGACCATTTGTGAGATCTCCCATGTTCCCATAAAGGCAGTCTGGTTGCCAGCTGTCCACTGTTGCCAGTGGTTTTACCATGGCAACAGAAACTATCTTTAACCATAAAAACGAAAACAAACAGTAATCTAAGTGTGTTCCAGAATTTAAAAGTGAATTATTATACATTTGGCTTTATTCGTTCACAAGCAATAAGGAGCCAGCTTTTGCAACTATTTCTATCTTATTTTGGTTTATTTAATGGATCACCAAAAGAATTGTGGATGCTGTAATTCAGAAACAAAAACAGAAACCTCTGGAAAAGCTCAGTGGGTCTGTCAGCTTCTGGTTCAGAGAAGTCAGAGTTAATGTTTTGGTTCCGGTCCAGTTCTGAGGAAGGGTCACCAGACCCGAAATGTTAACTCTGGTTACTCTTCCCATATACTGCCGGACCTGCTGAGCTTTTCCAGCAACGTTTGCTTTTATGTCTTTAATGGATCTGTTGTTTTATTTCTATACTTTAGTTTCTTAGGTAACTTCAGCTGGTTCTGATTCTTGGATACCTTGAAAATTGCATAATAGAATTTGCCACACAGAACAAAGCTGTTCTTCAGTACTGGAAATGCTGGGGTTCAGGTCAGGAGGACAGCAATAAAACTATTGAGGGGTGCAGAATAGCAGGTCATTGAGGAATTGAATCTAGTCAAAGAGTTTGTTCACATCTGGACAGAGTGGAAGAGCATTGGACACAACAAAGTGAAAATTCCAAGGCTGTGCTACATTTTGTTGAAATGAAACACTGGAATGGTATGTTCCAGCCAGCAGCTAATCATCGCATACCATCACCCGAGATTTTACTTCAGACCATCTCAGGGCAGATTTCTTGCAAGACATAGGGAGTACAACATAGGCAGTGGCAGCGGTTGTTGGTGGGGATGGAGGGGGGCGGGGGGTGCATTTTCGCTATAAGCAGTTGCAAACACAGATTTCAATGCCTCATTTTTTTACATTTGATTTCTTCTGGATCAATTTTACTCCCCCCTCCCCTCTCCAGGCTTTGACTTTTGACTGAAGTGTGAGATTCTGGGTACTACACTTTAACTAAGTGGCTATTTTTCAGCAGTGAAATTCAAACATGAAGTTGTCACAGACAGGCCTTACCAGTTCCAGCATATATCATGTGCTAATGAACAAGATTTGGGAATGGAAATTGATTTTCCTTTCTCTAAAGCAGGATATTTCTGTTGTTGTTATAGATGAAATAAATGTTTGCTTGATAGCTCTCCACCAAAGTACGTGGTGATAGTTCTCAACTTGAAAATTTATAAGTACATTGGTAATGGTACTCCCAGCTTAGAAAATATTGTCTGAAACATAACAAAAGTTACAGATTTCTATTGCTATTTGTAGTGTGAATCCTGTTGATTAACTTAACATTTGCTTAGTTAGACTACTGTTTTTTCACCACCGTGCTTTTGATAAGACTGTGTCAAGAATATTTGGTTTAGGAAGCTCTGACAATTGCTCTCTGTTTACTTCAGTCTGGAAGTAGATGAACTTTGGTCAACTCGGAGAAATTGAATTCAATGCCAGCATGCTTTTGATGAAAAAAACTGAGGCTCTTAGACTAATGTTGGTCAATCTCTGTTCATCAATACGTCTAGTGATTCTGACAAGTAACAGCAAAGGCTAAACCTCTTCTGACCAGGAGAAATCAATTTGCAATCAATGAAAATTCATTTGCATGAGCTACAGAAAGCCATGTTGATGAATTAACCTGTGAATGGGATTCTTGTATGGACCACATTCTTTAAAGTAGGGCTCTTGGCACATAGTAATAGTGACCCTACCTCTGGACCAGGATGTCCAGGCTTAAATTCCACCGATCCTGAGGGTGTGTCATAATATTGCCTGATCAAGTTGATTAAAAATAATAACATTCTTAAAAGCACAGCATGTCAGTTCCTCCTTTAATGCAGCACCAGCATTCTGTTCCCTTATTAATTCCTGATATCAACATCTTTAGGTATGTACAAAGATTCACAAATCACAAAACATTTCGGGAAACGACAATGTGATGTGGAGTTTACAAGTTAATCTTTTCATTATCAAGCCTGTCTGGAAACCTGCCCATACAATAAAATAAGTTTTATACACATTTGTTGTAATGAAATTATTTACTTTTAAAAATTAAATTCCTCCACAATGATTAGAGTGTATAAAGGATTAGTTGTATCAAGGGTGTTTTTCTTTATAAGTTGGTTAACTGGTGCATTTATTCCACACAGCTCCATCTTCAGTTGGTCTAATACAAGCAAAGGAAATAACAAGACATGGGGTTACATTGGTTTGGCCAGAACCTGAGCGGCCAAATGGTGTAATTCTAGAATACGAGATCAAGTACTATGAAAAGGTCAGTGGCGATCAACACGTGAAAGGATTTGGAGGTGCCGGTGTTGGACTGGGGGTGTACAAAGTTAAAAATCACAGAACAGCAGGGCTTCCGAATAAACCTGTTGGCCTGTAACCTGGTGTTGTGTGATTTTAAACATGTGAAACTGTCTACATTATAGAGAAACATCAAATAATACAGAGCAGAAGGGGGCTTCCTGGCCCATCAAAGCTCTTTCGTACTTGCACATCTAAGATCTCCGGCCCTTCTAAATGTTTTTTTTTCCCGTTCAAAGTTCTTGTTAACATCAAGGGAGAGTTAAACTTAATAACAAATGTAGCATCTAACAATACATTGCTGTTTAATAAAGTCACCTCTACCATTTGTGATTCCATTATAAACTGCAGGTTGTGTCAGTAAACTTCCAACTGGTATTTACAATATAATAGCTCTTCACTTGAAAAACTCCAGTAATGTAGATTTCTTACAGCTGCCTTTTCTGCATTGTCCATTCTATACATCTTGTAAAATCAGTCTTTACAGAGACCGTGTCTTCTATTTGGCTTTGTCTTTATGAATGGAGCACTAACAAGCACACTGAGCAGTAAACACAGGACATCCCCTTTCTTCTCTAATGTGCGCATATCCTGAAGGCAAAACTAGAGTCTTTTATTCTCGATGTGAGTACCAGCTCATTGTTTTAACTGTTTCCCTTCTAACACAGTGATTTATATTTTTATGCAGGATCAGAATGAACGCAGTTACAGAATTGTTAAAACTCTCTCAAGGAACACAGAAATCAAGGGTCTGAACCCCTTAACAGCCTACATGTTTCATGTTCGTGCACGAACTGCTGCAGGATATGGCGATTTCAGTGCCCCATTTCAGTTTATAACAAATTCAGGTATTAAGCAGTTCAGAACTCATTTCTGTCAGTTTCATTGATATTCTTCAGCGATTTTGAAATTTAGATTTAAACATATTTGTTGAATCAAGTAGAGTATAGATGTGTGGACAGCATCCACTCAACCCTTGCTTAAAAACCTGATTACCATATGTAACCCAAGGCAATGAATGCCAGCTGGTTATTCAGCTATGCAAGCATCACAGCTGAAGCTATAACTGCCAGCAGCAGACTTGGATTTTCTGGCAGGGATTTGTAAATAGCTAATGGTAGCCGAACTATTGCTGATTTGTTCTCATCTCTTTAACTGACGGAGTTCAAGACTGACCTTAACATTCTACCCTTGCTCTGGATGAGATCAGTTTTGCTTAATATAATAGGTCAGATTTAACCTCTAACAGATGAGGACATTCATTTCTCAGCAGGAGGACCTAAAATAATAATGTTAGTTCAGTTCAATTTCTAACATCAGGGCACCTGTATAGATTAAAAGGAAGTGTTTCCATAATTAATGTTTTACTTTGTGTGCCCTATGATGAGATCTGTCTATTAAGAAACTCCTGTACCTTTCTCTGTTTGTTCCCAGCTCCGTCAGCTATCATTGGGGATGGTGCCAGCCCGACTGTGTTGCTTGTGTCTGTGGCTGGCAGTGCAGTTCTACTGGTGATTCTGATCTCAGCCTTCATTATAAGCAGGAGGTAAGACATTATTCTTTACAAGCAGGGAGCAAAAGATCTACTGCAGCTGGAAATTCAGATCTACCATAGAATTGAAGGCGGACACCTTCACATTCACTATGCAAAAGCCCTTTCCCTCCCTCTCAAGCAGCAGAGAAAATATACATTCCCATGGGCCTTGTGAACTGAGCCTGGATTCAGTGGCTTTGCTTCTTGCTCAGTTTCTCAGAGCCATCTTCTTTAAGTGGTATTATAAATGAGGGAGAGCTCTGGGAGGCCATTATATCACCACTGCTCCTGAATTGGAATTCAAAGCAAAAGTGCCTTTAATCAATACTGAAAAACATACTTATTGGCACTATTGCTCAAAAGTTGCCTGAGATCCCACCTCACAATTTAAAGGATGTTTGAATCTCTGGACATTTTCAAAGCTTAAAAGTAAACACTATATTGTGGCAGTCCAGTAATACAGTACCAATCAAAATAAACCATGGAGGGAGGTGAATAGAAAAACATGACAAGATCTGGTATGTTTGAGATCATCTTGACTCACGTCAGAGCATGAAAACTACATTGCACCAATGGGAACAGCTGTGAAAGATCTAGGGTGTTTCCACATGGGGTGCTCATTGTCTGGTCTCTGTTAGAAAGCTGATCTGAACCAGAAAAGCTTAAAGATACTAAATTGGAAGCAACCATTTGCCATAGGATTACAATCCGGTGATCTTTCTTGAAAGATATTACTGCATAAATTTGGAGAATTTGTCTGTGTTTGCCCATTGTTTCCCTTTCACTTCAGTTATGACCAGTTTTTCATGTATGAGTGTCATAGAGTCACAGAGATGTACAGCATGGAAACAGACCCATCAGTCCAACATGTCCACGCCGACCAGATATCCCAACCCAATCTAGTCCCACCTGCCATCACCCAGCCCATATCCCTCCAAACCTTTCCTATTCATATACCCATCCAAATGCCTCTTAAATGTTGCAACTGTACCAGTCTCCACCACTTCCTCTGGCAGCTCATTCCATACACGTACCACTCTCTGTGTGAAAAGGTTGCCCCTTAGGTCTCTTTTATATCTTTCCCCTCTCACCCTAAACCTATGCCGTCTAGTTCTGGACTCCCCGACCCCAGGGAAAAGACTTTGTCTATTTATTCTATCCATGCCCCTCATAATTTTGAAAACCTCTATAAGGTCACCCCTCAGCCCCCGATGCTCCAGGGAAATTAGCCCCAGCCTGTTCAGCCTCTCCCTATTGCTCAAATCCTCCAACCCTGGCAACATCCTTGTAAATCGTTTTTGAACCCTTTCAAGTTTCACAACATCTTTCCGATAGGAAGGAGACCAGAATTGCATGCAATATTCCAATGTCCCAAACAATGTCCTGTATAGCCGCAACGTGACCTCCTAACGCCTGTACTCAATACTCTGACCAATAAAAGAAAGCATACCAAACGCCTTCTTCACTCTCCTATCTACCTGTGACTTCACTTTGAAGGAGCTATGAACCTGCACTCCAAGGTCTCTTTATTCAGCAACACTCCCTAGGACCTTACCGTTAAGTGTGTAAGTCCTGCTAAGATTTTCTTTCCCAAAATGCAGCACCTCGCATTTATCTGAATTGAACTCCATCTGCCACTTCTCAGCCCATTGGCCCATCTGGTCCAGATCCTGTTGTAATCTGAGGTAATCCTCTTCGCTGTCCACTACACCTCCAATTTTGGTGTCATCTGTAAACTTACTAACTGTACCTCTTATGCTTGCATCCAAATCATTTATGTAAATAACAAAATGTAGAGGACCCAGCACCGATCCTTGTGGCACTTCACTGGTCACAGGCCTCCAGTCTGAAAAACAACTCTCCACCACCACCACCACCTTTGAGCCAGTTCTGTATCCAAATGGCTAGTTATCCCTGTATTCCATGAGATCTAACCTTTCTAATCAGTCTCCCATGGGGAACCATGTCACACGCCTTACTGAGGTCCATATAGATCACATCTACTGCTCTGCCCTCATCAATCTTCTTTGTTACTTCAGAAAACTCAATCAAGTTTGTGAGACGTGATTTCCCATGCAAAAAGTCATGTTGGCTATCCCTAATCAGTCCTTACCTTTCCATATACATGTACATCCTGTCCCTCAGGATTCCCTCCAACAACTTGCCCACCACTGAGGTCAGACTCACTGGTCTATAGTTCCCTGGCTTGTCTTTACCGCCCTTCTTAAACAGTGGCACTACGTTTGCCAACCTCCAGTCTTCCGGCACCTCACCTGTGACTATCGATGATACAAATATCTCAGCAAGAGGCCCAGCAATCACTTCTCTAGCTTCCCACAGAGTTCTCGGGTACACCTAATCAGGTCCTGGGGATTTATCCACCTTTAATGGTTTCAAGACATCCAGCACTTCCTCCTCTGTAATCTGGACATTTTGCAAGGTGTCATCATCTATTTTCCTACAGTCTATATCTTCCATATCCTTTTCCACAGTAAATACTGATGCAAAATATTAATTTAGTATCTCCCCCATTTTCTGTGGCTCCACACAAAGGCTGCCTTGCTGATCTTTGAGGGGCCCTATTCTCTCCCTAGTTACCCTTTTGTCCTTAAATATATTTGTAAAAACCCATTGGATTCTCCTTAATTCTATTTGCCAAAGCTATCTCATGTCCCCTTTTTACCCTCCTGATTTCCCTCTTAAGTATACTCCTACTTACTTTATGATTCTTCTAAGGATTCACTCGATCTATCCTGTCTATACCTGACATATGCATCCTTCCTTTTCCTTAACCAAACCCTCAATTTCTTTAGTCATCCAGCATTCCCTATACCTACCAGCCTTCCCTTTCACCCTGACAGGAATATACTTTCTCTGGATTCTTGTTATCTCATTTCTGTAGGCTACCCATTTTCCAGCCTTTCCTCTACATGCGAACATCTGCCTCCAACCAACTTTCGAAAGTTCTTGCCTAATACCGTCAAAATTGGCATTTCTCCAATTTAGAACTTCAACTTTTAGATCTGGTCTATCCTTTTCCATCACTTATTTTAAAACGAATAGAATTATGGTCGCTGACCCCAAAGTGCTCCCCCACTGACACCTCAGTCACCTGCCCTGCCTTATTTCCCAAGAGTAGGTCAAGTTTTGCACCTTCTCTAGTCGGTACACCCACATACTGAATCAGAAAATTGTCTTGTATGCACTTAAGAAATTCCTCTCCATCTAAACCTTTAACACTATGGCAGTCCCAGTCGATGTTTGGAAAGTTAAAATCCCCTACCATAACCACCCTATTATTCTTACAGATAGCTGAGATCTCCTTACAAGTTTGTTTCTCAATTTCCCTCTGACCACCCAAATAACTTCCGTGGATGTATTTCCAGGAATATCGTCCCTCAGCACAGCTGTAATGCTATCCCTTATCAAAAATGCTGCTCCCCCTCCTCTCTTGCCTCCCTTTCTATCCTTCCTGTAGCATTTGTATCCTGGAACATTAAGCTGCCAGTCCTGCTCATTCCTGAGCCATGTTTCTGTAATTGCTATGATATCCCAGTCCTATGTTCCTAACCATGCCCTGAATTCATCTGCCTTCCCTGTTAGGCCCCTTGTATTGAAATAAATGCAGTTTAATTTATTAGTCCTACCTTGACTGTTTGAGTCACTTCTGTTCTCAACTGTACCAGTTTCAGATTGATCTCTTTCCTCACTATCTCCCTGGGTCCCTCCTCCGCGCCCTTTCCCCCCCCCCCGACACCTTACTAGTTTAAATCCTCCCAAGCAGTTCTAGCAAATTTCCCTGCCAGTATATTAGTCGCCTTCTAATTTAGGTGCAATCCATCCTCCTTGTACAGATCACTTCTATCCCAAAAGAGATTCCAATGATCCAAAAATGTGAATCCTTCTTCCAAACACCAGCTCCTCAGTCATGCATTTATCTGCTCTATCCTCCTATTCCTGCCCTCACTAGCTCATAGCACTGGGAGTAATCCAGATATTACTACCCTTGAGGACCTCCTTTTTAAATTTCTGCCTAACTCTCTGTAATCTCCCTTCAGAGTCTCAACCTTTTCCCTTCCATTGTCGTTGGTTCCAATGTGGACAATGACCTCCTGCTGGCCCCTCTCTCCCGTGAGAACATTCTGCACCCTCTGAGACATCCTTGATCCTGGCACCAGGGAAACAACACACCATTCTGCTTTTTCTCTGCTGGCCACAGAAACGTCTGTCTGTACCTCTGACTACAGAATCCCCTAACACAATTGATCTCTTGGAAGCCGACGTACCCCTCGTTGCATTAGAGCCAGTCTCAATACCAGAAATTTGGCTGTTCGTGCTACATTCCCCTGAGAATCCATCGCCCCCTACATTTTCCAAAACAGCATACCTGTTTGAAATGGGTATATCCACAAAGACTCCTGCACTAGCTGCCTACCTCTCTTACTCTTCCAGAAGTTAACCCATCTATGTGACTGTATCTGAGACTTTCCCCCCCTTTCTATAACTGCCATCCATCACATACTGTTGCTGTTGCAAATTCCTCATCGCTTCTATCTGTCTCTCCAACCAATCCACTTGCTCTGATAAGATTCGCATCCAACAGAATTTATGGCAGATATAATCTGCAATAACCCTTAAACTGTCTTTAAACTCCCACATCTGACAAGAAATACATATCACTGTATCAATTTATGAATCATGGCGTGGAAGTCATCTTGGATGGTGGGGCTAAATCACAGAAGTTCTATGACCTTGGAGGAAGCAATTCAGGCCACCGGCTCTTCAAATAAGTATCATTACCTTGTGCCAATCTCCCTTTTTTTATCCCCCAATATCCTTGCACATCACTATTTCTATCCAATAGGTAAAGTGTTTTCTGTCACATCAAATTTGCTCCTTTTGCAAATCAGTTCAAATCTATGTCCTCACATGTTTGTTCCTTTTACCGAAAACACCAGTTTCTCCCTATCCACTCAACCGAGTCCAGTACTGATTTTGAAAACTTCCATCAGATTTCCTCTGAGCTGCCTTCTTTCAAAAGAGAACAGTCCCAACTTTTTCAATCGATCCTTGTAACTAAAGTTCTTCATCCCTGGAACCACTCTTGTAAGCCACTTGTCCACTCCAATGTATTCACACCCTGTAAATAATGTGGCACCCAGTGCTACTACTACACACTACTCCAGCTGAGGTCTAACAAGTGTCTCATACAAGTTCAACATCACCTCCTTGTTCTTTCATTTGATAGCCTATGAGTAAAGCTGAAGACATTCTTTTAGTAGCTGCTGTCTCCACCTATATTGCCAACTTCAATGATCTGTGCACGTATACACGGGCCCCTTTACTCCTGCATTCCCTTTGGACTTGTACCCCCATTATATTACCAGTCATTGTTGTTCTTACCAAAATGCATATGTGACAGTAGATTTAGCCTTAGCCTGATCATCATCTCTATTGATGTAAAGTGGTTGTTGGTTGGTTTAAGTGTGTGATGTGGCATTGCCTCATGTGTGATGTAAAAAGGAGAGAAGAAGAATTTTTTTAAAAAGACTTTAATTTAATGGTAGTAATGGTGATGAATCTGCCAGTGTTTTTCATCATTACTCTTCTGAAACGAAGGAGTCTTGTGGCACACTGGTTGTGCCCCTAACTCTGGGCTAGCCAGTTCAAGTCCTATCTATCTCAGATGTGTTGTCACATGTCCAAACGTTGATTAAAAATATTTATTTTAAGTTCCTCTGAAACTTACAGCATTTTCTGGAGTCAACACGTGCCATTAAACATGGGAATCCAGGAGATGCTGTCAGTTACATTTCCTCAGAGAATGAACTCTCCCCCACCACTGTCCCACAAGGCAGATGGTCAGTACCAAGCCACTGGTCCAGTGAAAGCCCATTCTGCAGCCATTCACATGGTTGGGAAGGCTGAAATGCTGGAGCCTTAATCTTCTCCAAATCACTATAGTGGAAGTCCCAATTTGATTGAGGGGATGATAAGATTCCAAAGGTTACCCTCCAAACATAGTCCCGGATTCACTTCCTTCTCACCATTTTAATAAACAGGCGATCCAATTTCCAAAGTCGATGGTATTAATCTGTGGATCGGGCAGGTGGTGGTCAATGGAGTTTTTAGCAAGCTCCATTGAGACATAGATAATTTACTTAGATATGTTGGGTGGGCACTGAAATCTCACACCATTTTATCCAGGTGGGCTCAGGGACATAGAAACAAGAGAAGGCCATTCTGCTCATAGAGCCTGCCTTGGCATTCAATGTAATCGTGGCTAATCAAACATGGAAATATTTTAGCCAACCCATCTACATAGCCCTGTATGCCACTGCCATTCAGAAATCTTCAATTAATCTCTACCTTAAACATACTCAAAAGATTGAGCTTCACTTCATAATCCTTTGGATAAAAAAGATTTCTCCTCCATCTTAGACCTAAGTGGCACCCCCCTTGTTTTAAAGTTTGATTCCTGGCTCTACATTCCAACCATGGGAAACATCCTACGTGCATGTCGCCTGTTTAACTATTTTAGCTGTGCACTCGTTCACAGTTGCCACTAAACAGCCTCCCTGGCCCTGAACGAGTAATTATTTGTTGAATGTTAAATGTCTCCATTATAATACTAAGACAAAATCCACATGGTTTTGAAATAATAAACATTTGTAATATTTTTAGTTATAGCTTAATACCTTGTGTGTGCCCAAATAATTTATTTTGTCACATGAACAACTTGTATATTAAAGAGCTACAGGAGTTTATTTTGAACTTTTGGCAAGCTTTCTATTTCTTAACTGTAGTAGGCTGCTTAGCCTGTTGATGGCCTTATTGTTGCTACATGCCTGGAGATCAGCTTGATTAAGTGCAAGATTCAAACTAATAATGTTGGGAAATGGGAATGCATGTCACAGAACCTACTGCATCTCTGTGGGCAGCTTTCTTTGAGCTCAGTGGAAAGCATCCTTGTTCCACTTCTCAATGTAAAATCGAGTTTGTTATATCTCGGATTCATCAGTTTGTATGAGATGTTTAATAGTTAATTCCCAATTGTTACTCTTAATCTTTTTTTGGAATCCTAAAAGTTTTCTACCTTCTGTGAACCGCCCAATATTGTCTGAACTTTACCATAACAGACAATCTATATTTGTCAAAACCAGGAAACCATCTCAAAGTAATGCATTGATCCCTTACATTTTTCCGAATACTCTGTGGTTTATTGGTAAAGATATTTTTCAGAAGTGTAGCTTTGATTATACTTCATTGCAGTTAACCTTGAAAAATCTGCGAGGTTTCATCATGTGTAAAATTCTCGAGCTATTTAATTTGAAGTGCTTTTTCAGGGAGGAAAAAGCAAAAGGTAATCATCAGCATAATTCAGTGAGATATCTTCATTAAAAGCTACTATAATACGAACTAGTAATGACAAGGACAATGGCATAATATCACATGCATTTATATTGATGACTTTATTATTTAAGATTGAATTGATGGCATGATTCATTTGAATTCTAATTATGACTTCCCATCTAAAAGCATTGAGATTCATGGAGTGTAGATGATGTTAATTCTGTGCAATAAATATAGTCATTTCCAGTCTCTGATAAAGAGGATCTAGTGATTGGCTCTCTATGGATCACTTTCTCAAAATGAAATGTCATATCATTGATTTTTTTTTAACTGAAAAATGTCAAGAGAAGACTGGCAGTAGACGAAACAATCAGGGGCAAATTTGCCAGTGTAATATTTGTGCTGGGTTCAGTTATCTTGGGTATTTGCTGGGTTAACTATCGTTTATATTAGTGCAAAGGAGCAATAAATCTGGTGATAACAGCTATGCTCGTGAGTTGCAATAAATCATGGAGAGAAATCAATTGAATTCTGTCTTTTAAAAATTGCTTGTATTTAGAGTACTTCAGTGCTATTTACCTATTGCCAAGCCAACTAATCTGTTGAAACCCAAAAATTGACAGCAGCACTAATCTGTAATAAGCCAGGAAAGAAACAAATGAGAAATGTTTGCAAGACTGTGGGACAAGTCAATAGTGGAATAAGTAATAGAATTAGACAGGGACACTGATAAACCAAGGTTCACAGGCTGGTGTCTTGTTGGTTGTTACTTCACAGGATGAGATGTTGAAAAAGCTGAGCACGACAAAAATGTATGAATTTAATTCTATATTTATTTTGGCAGTCTTTCATGTTTAAATTGGTGAATGTTGGGATTTTGACAATTAGTGAAAAGTAGTGACAATTTATTACAAGGAATTGCTTCTTAACCCTTGAGAGACAACAGGCCTTTTCCTGGAAATAACAACTTTAGATGCTAGAATCCCTCCCAAATAGCTCATTACAGTTCACTCAGGTCCAAATTTCCATTCCTGTACGTGCTTTTGTGCATGTTTTAATCTGGAGTTATGGGTAATAATGGGAGAGGCTCCAACTATCTAACTCTTATCATATCACTGACCAGGAATCTCTCCTGAACTTACCACCTAGCATGTTTTGGAGGATATGCTGTTTGATTAATTAACCTGTTTGGCTACATTATTAATTGTAACTCTTTGCTGATCAAGTCCTTTGTTGGGACTTGAACCCAAAACCTCTGACACAGAGGCAGAGATACCACTCTGTGTGTCCTATCATGGGTATGTTCACATCCTGGTCAGGCAGCATCCAAGGAACAGGAGAATCGACGTTTCGAGCATAAGCTCTTCTCCTGAAGAAGGGCTTATGCCCGAAACGTCGATTCTGCTGTTCCTTGGATGCTGCCTGACCTGCTGCGCTTTTCCAGCAACACATTTTCAGCTCTGATCTCCAGCATCTACAGTCCTCACTTTCTCCTCCTATGTTCACATCCTATAGATTGCCATGCTTCAAAAAGACTGCCCACCATCACCTCACTGGCAGTTTGGAATGGGCTGCATCTTAGGGTTGCTCACTTGCTTTCATGGTACTTGCATGCTTGTAGCAACAATGGCTTCCCTTACCATACAATGCCAGTTAGTGGGTTAGCACTTCAGCTGGAGCTTAAAGGCTGTCTGTTCTGCTGTTTTGATGTTCTCTTGCACACAGAAAGGAGTAGGCAAAAGTGAGGACTGCAACTGCTGGAGATTTGAGTCGAGAGTGTGGTGCTGGAAAAGCACAGCAGATCAGGCAGCATCCGAGGAGCAGGAAAATCGACGTTTCGGGCCAAAGCTCTTCATCAGGATCTGATCAGCACATTTTGCTATACAGCATACCAAGCTGTCAATCTAATACTTATTGCTTGTATCAGCTATTGTGTGGCAGGCACACTTTTTATATTCATTCGACCATGTCAGGAACGGGGTTGGAGCTATTCCTCAGTCCGGTCTAGGGGCACCGCTGTCAATCGGGAAGGGGTACAGACACCAGAGTGGGCATCAGTGAGGGCTAAATGTCAGGCTCAGAGGGCAAGGAGGATAGTTGGATTCCAAGTTTAATCCACATAGGGGTAAGAATGTTTGGAATATGCTGTTGGGATAAAGGGGACAGGGTGGCTCTGGGAGGATGCCTGGTGACCAGGTGCAGCCCAGTGTTGATAGTTTCCACCACAACTGACATTTCCTGCCATCACTTGTCATTCTCTCGATGCTATCTTCAAACCCAAAAATAAATAAGACAACTCCCAGAGGGTTGGTGTCACTTTGTATGTACAAATAACTTTTTTTTTCATCTTTGGATATCCAAAGATAGCCCAGGGTCCACATGTGCTGGACATGAGAACATTGAAAGGGAGATAAAACATAAAACATGTACTTGCTCCAGCTACATTTAATTTCCAATCATTCCATCACCCGCTTGTAACGCATGCAGAGTGAATATGCTCAGGGTTCAAATGCTGACCAAAAGCGATTTTCACTGTGCCATTGGTGCTTGAAGATTGAGCACTGGCATCTAAATGATGCAGCTATTAGCAGTGACTTAAAAGAGGCAAATGCTGGCCAAAAGCAACCCATAACTTGTGACACTTCTAAGTATGCCTGGGAGGTGGAGAACATCACCATCTGTGAAGTGGGGAATATGATGGGCTCCACTGAATGCAATGAAAAGTTGAATGGTTCATTTAGGTCTGGGGTGTGAAGGGGGCTCAGAATGCAAAAGGCACTCTCTTTTCACAATATGTGTTGGCCACTCTGCTGGCACGGCATCCTCAGCAAGATGGTGTCCATGGTGCAGATGGGGCATGATGGAGGAAAATAGAGGATAGTTAAGGATGTGGTTCTGCTGCTTGGACCAGTCTGGGAAGCCATCTATTATAGTCCAGACAGAGTGTAGCAACCTGGCAAACAGTGACAGCATGCAGTAGTTTGTGTGATGGAGTGTCCGCAATTGTTGGGTGCCATGAGAAGCATGGCTTTGTGGCTGCTGTGCCACTACAGTGCTGCTAAGGGGCAACACTAGATTATAATGCTCATCCAAGTACTCGTTGAAAGGTGGCACTTGATAAAATTGACAGTCAGCCAAAAATATGATTTAGCCCAGTGTTTTAGGTCAAGTGAATGTCGGAAGAACTATTCTTTTCAAATTTAAGTGATTGGAATATTTTACAAGGGTTAAAGGAAAATTTGACAGGTACTCAAAATCATGAAGGGCTTTGGTTGCGGAAATAAGGAGAAACAGATTCCAGTGGCTGAGGGCCATCGCAAGAGAACACAGATTTAACGTAAGTGGCAAGAGAATCAGAGGCGTTTGAGGACTTCAATGCAGCAAGGTATGATGATCTGGAAGATACTACCTTGAAAGGGTGCTAGAAATAACATTCAGTAATTTTTTTAAAAGGGAACTGGATAAATACTTGAAGGTGCAAAACAAAAATCTGCAGGACCTGAGGCCAGGCAGAGGAGGAAGAAGTGTGGATCTCTTTCTCAGGGAGTAAATGCAGGACAAATAGGCTTCTTACTGTTTCATCTTATGATTCTGTTGTTTTCTGTGATATCGCTGTGGGCAGCACAGTGGCTTAGTGGTTAGCACTGCTGTTTCACAGCGCCAGGTTCCCAGGTTCAATTCCCACCTTGGGCAACTGTCTGTGTGGAGTTTACACATTCTCCCTGTGTCTGTGTGGGTTTTCTCCAGGTGCTCTGGATTCCTCCCACAGTCCAAAGATGTGCAAGTTAGGTGAATTGGCCATACTAAATTGCCTGTAGTGTTAGGTGCATTAGTCAGGGGTAAATGTGGGAGACTGGGTCTGGATGGGTTGCTCTTCAGAGGGTCGGTGTTGACATGTTGGGCTGAAGGGCCTGTTTTCACACTATAGGGAATCTAATCTAATCTAAAACATTTAAAAAAGTGTATAAGGCATTCAGCTAAACAGACAATGATGTTTCAAAATTTAGCCACTAATTTTTGCTGAACTAAGCCTCTTACAAGCACTGCAGCAGTATGCAACTCCCAATGTTGTTAGCATCTGAGGATTTTCTCACCCCGAGCTGCTATAAAATGAGTTCTGTTGGAGACTTTGTTACAACTCTTCTCGCATCCAGTTGAGTTAGCTATCAAAGCCTGCTAATGCCTTTGAAACAGTGCCACAATTTAAGATCATGAAAATCATGAGATGCCCTGTTTAAAAACTGCAGTAAGAGGTTGTGAAAAGAAATATGATGGTAGTTGGAATAAAAGATACTTCAATGATACTTATTCATTCTTCTATTACTAGCTTCACACTTACAACTTAATCACTAATTTATCTGATTGCAGTGAATATCATCAGTAAAGCACATCTTATGTCTGATAAGTATAAATGATTTCACACAAATAAGTGTGTTATCTTCATGAAGTAGTATTTGCTGAACAACTCATTGAATAAGTAAATGTAAACATCATGCAAACACAATACTGCTTATCAAACGTCAATCTGGAAACCATCAGGTTGCTGTTTATGGGAGCTTGCTATGTATAAATTGGCCACAGACTTTCCTTCATTACAGCAGTCCCCTGATTTAACTTCAACAGGATGTCTTTTAGGATGCCTTGAGGTTGCTGAAGGCACTAAATAAATGCCTTTTCTTCATCTTTGGATATCAAATATTACTCAACTATTTGGCTCTTCATATCGAAACAGTCTCCTTTGCTAAGCTAACAACATTAACTTCATTTTGTTGAAACTTGATTAATGGTTTAAAACTCCTGATTCCTATCAGCGATGATCTGCTAAAGAATATATTTGAGTAATTAATCCTTTGTCAACGTGCTACATCAATCAAAGGGACAGTAATCAAAGTTAGCTCTTCTTTTGTCTTAGCTGAGCAGATAAAAGTGGGAAACTTGCAATGTCATCAGCTGTTTACCCATCCTCAGTATCTTTTATTCTGTTCTTTATCTTTGCTTTTGTGAATGATAAATGGAGCCACTTACAAAGCCTTGGAGCTTGAAACCCCAACAGCTCTGGCACATTGAATGAATCCACAAATGCCATGTTAATGTCCTTTTGTATTGTCCTGTAGTAGCCTGTTGAGAATACCCCCCCTCTGTCTCACCTACAGTCCTGCTGGCCTCTCTGACCCCTGCTGCTTATCAAAGCACTCTCTACCTGTGCCCTGTCATTCTGCATTAACCTTTCTAATTACATAATTCAATCTGTTACAAAGGCTCCCTTATTCCATTTTGGCTTAGTCAGGTAAGTCATCTCTGAATGTCAATTTATTTTCCCAGTCTGCAACTGGCTATTAGCATTCATTTCCCTTGCTCAATGACTGGTTAATGAGTTCTCTTGCTTTTTCAATGGTTAATGATACACGACAGTGTCATGCCCCAGGCAGAGTTCAGCAGGTGACAGTCTTGCAGGTAGGGACTGGGGGAGGGCAAGAGCCAGGCCTGTAATTATGAGGCAATAAGGTACAATTGACTGTTTGAACAGCAAGTTACGGTGCATTCCCAGCTAAGCAGGTGGTCCCGAATTCTTATTTTCTCCCCATTGTCATTAATCTTCATGCTTTATTCCTGTTCCTGCAGGCGTAGAAAATACAGCAAAGCCAAGCAGGAAGCAGATGAAGAGAAGCATTTGCATAATGGCCAAGGTATGTGATAAGTAGAATTTGATTGCAATTACAGAAAGATTATACAATTTCTGTTAAATATATTGCACAGCATCAAGATTAGCTCTTTTGTTCCAATTTTGTAACAGTAGGTCACAGCAACGTACTGGGTAATAGTTGCTTTTATATAGGTGATAGTTTGTTTTGGATTTCTTGGAGATATCCTCTTCCTGTCTCCTGATGGTTGTTTTTGTTCAACCTCCATCTTCTTCACCACAATGGCAGCTTGTAATGCTATAGAAAGGCAGGATTTGAGAGTCTGCTGCTAGATAGGGGAATCATATGTAATCACTGAGAGCTAACTGATTGGTACTATTTTCTTCAGAATTGAATTAAAAGGTTAAAGCTACTGACACCTCACTTGTGTCTGTCATCTCACCCGCGTCTTTATTCAATGATCTGAGAGATTTGGAGCTGCCTTTGCAATCAGCTTATTTCCTCAGGCAGCATGGTATCTGTGTGGGGATGCCATCAGTATACACCAGTTTTTTTTTGGGTTCCCTACAGTGTGGAAACAGGCCCTTTGGCCCAACAAGTAACCCACCCAGACCCATTTCCTTCTGACTAAGGCACCTAACACTATGGGGTAATTTAGCATGGCCAATTAACCTGACCGGCACATCTTTGGATTGTGGGAGGAAACCGGAGCACCCAGAGGAAACCCACACAGACACGGGGAGAATGTGCAAACTCCACATAGACAGTTGTCCAAGGCTGGAATCGAACCTGGGACCCTGGCACAATGAGGCAGTAGTGCTAACCACTGAGCCACCATGCCGTCCACAGTTTTGGGTTGGTGTATTATGCCGGAGCAATACAAAACAAATATATATATTCCTACCAATGTTCTTGATAGTTCAGTTGCTGTTTGAATTTTGTTTCCAGTCTGATTAATTGTCTTGTGTAGCAGTGCTATCTTGATGCCGTGCTTTCGTAATTACTGAAGTCAATTCAAAATCAACTTTCTCATTGGAATTCTTTGATAATTCGTGTATAGCATTTTTATTGGAGAAAAAAGTCTCAAGCTGTCTCACTGAAATGCAATCGTACAAAATATTTACTTTGTGACACATCTATTCAACAAAGCAGGTCATGTTGAATAATGAAAGAAAAGATGTCAGAAATAATATTTTCACCAAAGGCACCAGAAAGCATTCCTCATGATCCACAGTATCCTAATGGGTAAAACACTGTCCTGTTAACGTTAAACTGTGTCGCCCATAAGATCTGTCAATAGTTGATGGTTAGATGCCACGTCTACCTTTTGAGTTAGCTGACCTTAGCTAAAGCAGCTTTGAGAAGCCCAATTTGCAAGAGGTCTCTGAACAAAAGTCATCCAGGGTTCCCATTCCAAATTGCTAAGCAGTTGCCCACAGTGCAGGGTCATTTGAAAAGAGCATTGAACTTGCTATAAACCTTCTGTGGGTGAATAGCAAGCTGACATTCACTATCTGGATTCTCATGATGTGTGGAATCATGGGAGTCCAAATAGTGAATGTCAGCTAGCCATACTAGAGATTTGGGCATCTATCTAAATGTAGGTCAGCAGGAATCAATACCTTCAGGAAAAGCACGTGAAAATAAAATATTAAGAACTAACCCTTCTTCTCTTTCAATGATGTAGAAAATATTGACCGAACTGTTTATGTTTAAATGCTGCAAAAGAAATAGTTGTTTGCTAGTTTACTTTATATACAACTTAGGAATATCTCCCTTAAGTGGCATTAATTTTTTTTTTATTTTGAAGGCGTAAGGACATATGTTGACCCTTTCACTTATGAGGATCCCAATCAAGCTGTACGTGAATTTGCCAAAGAAATCGATGCATCTTGCATAAAGATTGAAAGGGTGATAGGTGTAGGTAAGTTATTCATACAGGCTAGTTGTAAATTGATCTCGAAAATAGATTTATGGTCAGTGTTTTGGTATTCAACCTTTTTTTTTTAAAAGTTCCTGTGTGAAGTCTGTGCTCATTAAATTGAGGCTGTCTGTATTGGGAAGTGGAACAATATCAATTTCGCACAACTCGGAGGCTCTGGAATTCTGGCTTAGTCAGATGGAGCTCAGAGGTCTGTGTCATTTGGGGAACAGTCATCCTGTTGTAGTTTGCTCAGAACTATTCAATTAAGGACTCTTACAGTTGGAGAGCTAGAATGTTACCCATCAGCACTGCTGAAGCAGCAAGTTGCCTTTTCAGGGGGGTGGAATGTATGCAGGGGGTGAGAATGGGAGGTGGGGACAGGGCGTTGCCTCAAGATGGAGGCTTTACCTGCTGGACCACCAATGTGAATCCCCTCAAAGTGTGGCTACAACCAAAACCAAGCAACCAAACAGGTCTTCAGGATTGCCTGGAGTGCTGACCTACTGCACACCTCTCATCTGCCACTGGGAGTTCACCTCCAGCCAGCAATATATCTGTGTCTACTACTCTTGGGACCGAGAGACTAGCAAAAAATTCACAGGGTTGAGCTGGGGAACTGGCACGCCAGCCAGTTGAAATAATTTACATATCAACCTGCTTTCACGCTTGTCACATCAGGCCCTAACTACATAGCCCATGGTTTCCGCAGTGAACACCTCAAGGTCAGGGATATCACAGTTAGATATAGAGTAAAGCTTTCTTTATCTCAGATGCGCCGACCTCGGTGCAAATCAGATTTGTATTTCTGGCTCTCAACTACCACCTTGCAGTTATTTCTAATCAAAATGTTCAGAGGTATTACTACCCACCTGTGAGTCATTAACCCAGATCTCCTAGCTGCGAGGGAGTGACGTTACCACTGCACCACAAGAGCCCTCTAACTTCTGCTTTGCAACTTGCCTGAGTGAGATTGTCAATTAATGCTAAATTAGAGACAGCTCTGTTGTATCATTAGGTTGGGCAAGAGTGGAGTTAATGCAGTCATAATAAGTAGCTACCTTTTATTCTCTGCTGTTTTTTCGTAGGTGAGTTTGGTGAAGTATGCAGTGGACGCTTGAAAATGCCAGGCAAGAGAGAGATCTGCGTTGCCATCAAGACCTTGAAAGCTGGCTACACTGATAAACAGAGACGTGATTTTCTGAGTGAAGCAAGCATCATGGGCCAGTTTGACCACCCAAATATCATCCACCTGGAGGGGGTAGTAACAAAATGTACGTCCAATGATGGCACTGAGCATAAAAGTTGCATGTATTCATCTGAAAATGACAGATGGAACATCTATTGATAAATAACAGGGGAGAAGACTCAGAATGCTAGTCATTAATCTTTATGGCAGATTTAAATGAGTTTATCGTGTAAATTGACATTCTATCCTGAGACAGCTTGTATTAAGATTTGCAGTGAAATTAATATCTAGGTCTTTGTGGGCCAGGGTATTTTTGACACACTGACAGATTGGGCTGTGTGTTGTAGGATAGGTTAGAAACAGATGGCAAAAGAATTCAGTATTCAATGGCAAAACATTTTTTTATTGTAAATTATACCAAAGACTACCCAGCCATGAGTGGATGAGAAATTGGAAATATTCTCGTAGGAGAAGTCCTTTCTTCCTCAGTGACTGATGTATAGTGAAATTAACAAAAACACCCAACAAAAACTAAATGATATTGCTTTGCCATGAATGAGTTATAATAGAAAATGATTCACTTGGAAATTAGTTGACAATGATTTAATTTTTTAAATTGTCACTTAAGTTTGCTATATATAAAGCTGACCTATTGGGAATGAGCTCAGTCTCTATATCACCTCTTCCTTTTCTAATGACTGTCATTTAGTAAAGCATTCATCTCAGCTGCTGCTGTTTATATTTTGATAAATAACAATATTTAGTAAACAAAAATGAAATGCAAATGAAGTGTCAACCATTGTTTTCAAACTTGATTCCAAGCTGTCGCTTCAGCAACCTTTGTTAGTGACTTGAATACCACCCTGGCCTTGCATTGCGAGAATTAAATGCTAAGCCACAATATGCAATCGCCGCCTTCTTCCATTGGCTTAGAGTCATAGAGATGTACAGCACAGAAACAGACCATTCGGTCCAACTCATCCATGCGGACCAGATATCCTAACCCAACCTAGTCCCGCCTGCCAGCACTTGGCCCATATCCCTCTAAATCTTGCCTATTCATATACCCATCCAGACACCTTTTAAATGTTATAATTGTACCAGCCTCCACCACTTCCTCTGGCAGCTCATTCCATACACGCATGAAAAAATTGCCCTTTAGATCCCTTTTATGTCTTTCCCCTCTCACCTTGAACCTTTGCTCTCTAGTTCTGGACTCCCCAACTGCAGGATAAAGACCTTGTCTTATCCATCTTATCCATGCCCCTCATGATTTTATGAACCTCTATAATGTCACCCCTCAGTTTCTGACGCTCCAGGAAAACAGCCCCCGCCTATTCAACCTCTCCCTATAACTCAACTCCTCCAACCCTGGCAAGTTCCTTGTAAATCTTTTCTGAACCCTTTCAAGTTTCACAACGTCCTTCTGATAGGAAGGAGATCAGAATTTCACGCAGTATTTCAAAAGTGGCCAAATCAACCGCAACATGACCTCCCAACTCATATACTAAATGCTCTGACCAATAAAAGAAACCATACCAAATGCCTTCTTCACTATCCTATCTACATGCGACTCTACTTTCAAGGAGCTATGAACCTGTGCTCAAATGCCTTCTTCACTATCCTATCTACATGCGACTCTACTTTCAAGGAGCTATGAACCTGTGCTCCAAGGTCTTTTTGTTCGGCAACATTCTCTAGGACGTTACCATTAAGTGTGAAAGTCCTGCTCTGATTTGCTTTTCCAAAATGCAGCACCTCGCATTTATCTAAATGTGGCTTAAAAAGAATTGTCTACTTATGGACTAATTGTCCAAGTAAAATCAATCATTGCTTGAAATTTGTAATTGAGGTGAAGAGTTTGCTGTACGAACAACGTATAGAAACTGAATATTTTAAAGTTCAAGCCTTCACCTCTGTTACCTTAGCTGGTCTGGTAATGGCCTATACTCCAGTGGGTCATAGTATTCCTGAACTGGGGGAGAGATAATTCAGTGAGGATTCCTAGGTCCTGTTGCCATTCAATAATTTGTACTGAATAAGGATTATGCTTGCCTGTGATACATGCCTTAGTCATGCTGGAATGCACAAGCTTCACCCACAGAATGGCTGCTTAGTGAACAAAACCTGAAAACATATCCAATTTCAAAACAGAGAAATTTGGAGTTGAAGTGGTGGATGGAGTGTATTAAAATCGTACTTATCTTCATTTAGCTGTCAGGAAGTACAAATATTTACCATTTTTGGACTTGAAGGTAAGCAGTTTCGGTCAGTGAGTGAGCACAGATCAAAATGACATCTAAATATTTACAATATTTTCTTCCTTTAGTGTTTGGTTGGGCTGGGTGTCATTTTCTCCTCCGATGTGGACAGTGCACTGACAATTATAGGTTGGCTGTCTGATGCTTTGCACTTGTTCCTGTCCCTAACTTCTTATTTATTACCCACCACAGTGAATAACGTGCGAGTAAGTAGATGCAGCTTCAACGGGGACTCGTGAATTCAATTTGGCAACACGTAATGTTCTAAAGACTTGCAATTATAATCCCTGGAGTTAGGGTAAAGTAATGGAAGGAAAACCGAGTTTCTTAAGGCAACTGAACCCTAGAGACATGCTCCAGATTACACAGGACCTTGTAAATATATGGCTAGCAAGGGTTAATCTGACAGATGGTGTCTAACATGTTATTCAATAAATCATCTAGACTACGATGCTTCTCGGGTGCAATTTTTGGCATTTTTAATTAAATTAAATCCCTCAAGATGAATGATGGTACAGACAGTGTAATTCTCTATATCTCATTTTCATCTCATTAATGGAAGCATTTGTCAAGTAATTCTGTTTTTGTTTTGAAACTCTAGGTAAACCAGTAATGATCATAACTGAATACATGGAAAATGGATCTCTGGATGCATTCCTCAGGGTAAGTCATCCATCAGACTCTGAAGGAAGTGCATTTTTCAGAAACAGCCACTTTGCAAAATGTCAGCTCTTAATTGGTAGTTTGCTGCATTGTATGTCAAAAGTGAATGTGATTTGTATTGTTTACAGAAGAATGATGGCCAGTTTACAGTGATTCAGCTGGTAGGAATGCTGCGAGGAATTGGTTCAGGAATGAAATATCTCTCTGATATGAGCTACGTTCACCGAGATTTGGCTGCACGGAACATTCTAGTAAACAGTAATTTAGTCTGCAAAGTTTCAGACTTCGGCATGTCCCGAGTTCTTGAAGATGACCCGGAGGCAGCTTACACAACACGGGTAAGCTTACGTTTAGAGAGTACCAGTTTGAAATTAGTGCTGGGGCCAGGGTAAAACATTCAGAATCCATAGGTGGAGCAGTGAATTATTTTTTCTTCCTCCTAACTGATGGCCAAATTCTAATCTACAGGGTGGTAAGATCCCAATCAGATGGACAGCACCTGAAGCAATTGCTTATCGCAAGTTTACCTCAGCAAGTGATGTCTGGAGTTATGGGATCGTCATGTGGGAAGTGATGTCATATGGAGAACGGCCATACTGGGACATGTCAAATCAGGATGTAAGTAGACTTCCTGTGATCCCATTTTTCATTTGGGACGCAATAGTTCAGGAATTTAAATATTTAGAGAGTTTAACACTGATCCTATTGGAAGGATGTTGTGAAACTTGAATGGGTTCAGAAAAGATTGACAAGGATGTTGCCAGGATTGGAGGATTTGAGCTATAGGGAGAGGTTGAATAGGCTGGGGCTGTTTTCCCTGGAGTGTCGGAGGCTGAGGGGTGACCTTATAGGGGTTTATAAAATCCTGAGGGGCATGGATAGGATAAATAGACAAAGTCTTTTTCCTGGGGTGGGGGGAGTGCAGAATTAGAGGGCATAGGTTTAGGGTGAGAGGGAAAAGATATAAGAGACCTAAGGGGCAACTTTTTCACGCAGAGAATGGTACATGTATGGAATGAGCTGCCAGAGGAAGTGGTGGAGGCTGGTACAATTACAACATTTAAAAGTCACCTGAATGTGTATATGAATAGGAAGGCTTTAGAGGGATGTGGGCTAGGTGCTGGCAGGTGGGGATATCTGGTCGACATGGATGAGTTGGACTGAAGGGTCTGTTTTCATGCTCTACATCTCTATGACTCTCTGCCTCTATGAACATTTTCCTCCTCTTAATGTACTCTTCTAAAAATTACAACCTCCTCCCGTTAACATCCATAACACAGGAGAACATTCATCTCATTTTGCTTCAAATTTACAAATTCCAATCTGTTTCAGTCCTCCCTGGTCTCATCTGATCTCTGTAACTACTGCTAACTCTACCACAATCCTGAAACTGTGTGTTCCTCCAACTCTCGTTGCTATGCTTCCCCCCATTTCTTTTTAACAATCTGAGTTCAACACTAGAATTACCAACCTAAAATAACCCAGCTTCTCCATCTCCCTTTAGCACCCAGCTTTGAAGTTAACTCTTTGACCGAGCTTTTATTCAGCTCCCCAAATATTTCCTCCTTTGGTTTTTGTCCATTTTTGTGTGGTTACATCATGGGAAATTCTACTACACTGTATGAATGCAAGTCATTGTGGTGGGTCTTACATTGTATTAAAAATACATGCCAGTGTACATCAGAAAATAGGTTCAGAATTGACTGTAACACCTTCATTTCCTTCATGTTGGAACATTGTGTTGTTTCTCCTGGCTTATGTTTCCATGTACTTGGATGAAATACCATTATTGATCTTTAGCGCTCATGACAACATAGTGTGTTGTCGACTTTGAGAAAGTAGGGTTAATGAGAAAAATCAAGGACAAGTATTTTAAATTGGAAGCAGGTACCATGACATTTGATAAATTGTATTCATATGAAATTGGAGTGAGTTGAAATCCATGAAAAAGACTCTAATGTGGGAAATATGGATCTAAATCAAACTCTTATTTCAGGTGATTAAAGCAATTGAGGAAGGCTATCGACTACCTCCACCTATGGACTGTCCAGTCTCCCTCCACCAGTTAATGCTGGACTGCTGGCAGAAAGAACGCAATGATAGACCCAAATTTGTGCAAATTGTAAATATGCTGGACAAACTGATTCGAAATCCAAGCAACCTGAAAAGAACAGCAGTGAGTGAGGTTACAAGGTGAGTATTTAAAATTCTTCGATATTTTAGATTACTTAGAGTTTGAAAACAGGCCCTTTGGCCCAACAAGTCCACACTGACTCTCCAAAGAGCAATCCACCCAGACTCATTCCTCTACATTTACCCCTTCACCTTACACTACGAGCAATTTAGCATGGCCAATTCACCTAACCTGCACATTTTTGGACTGTGGGAGGAAACCGGAGCACCCAGAGGAAACCCACGCAGACATGGGGAGAATGTGCAAACTCCACACAGACAGTTGCCTGAGGCAGGAATTGAACCTGGGTCTCTGGCGCTGTGAGGCAGCAGTGCTAACTACTGTGCCACCATGCAGCCCTCAATATGTTATAGCTATATCTGAAGTAAGGACATTATAAATTTGTTTTTACACTTCATTATTACTTTATATAATTATGTATATTGAGATTGCCATTCAGTATTGCTTATTTTTAAAGCTTGAAAATATTTCTAGTAAGTCTATATGTTTTCATGCCTACAGCCACTAAATATTCAGCTCAACAATCCGCCACACCCTTAAACACCTCAGTTCTTCAGGTACCCGTAATTTACAAAATGTTACAACTTAGATAAGTTTTTTTTATCCAGAATTAATGCATTAACAAAAGATTGAACATGTAATTACTCCTGAAACTGTTGTCTTGTATTCATGTTTCCTTGGGTATTACTACTTCAATTACCACTTGTCCCCAATGAATTGTTAGTATAATTATCAATTTCTATATTAATTGATGTCCTTATAGTACAAGAATGCACAATGAGAAATGTCACTAGGCAGACTGTTCTTGCAGATACTGTTACATTGCATTGGAGTTACATTCTCATTACTGGCTCACTGAGGCTATTATTGACCTTTACGTGATTTGAACAGGTAGCAACCACCTTGGAGCCAGTAGCTGACACATTTTTCTTCAAACTGATTTAATTGTGGCAGGGCAAAGGCCCATCATGCATCCACGTGATGCAAGTTAATTATTCAGAAAGAATGAGCAACTTATCCAGTCAAAGACTTAAACCTGTAAGCCTGGCCTCAATCCCAACTCAAGAATGCAGGTAATAAATATTTAATAATACAATACATTATTAAAATGAATCTGATCAACTTTCAGCCAAGAATTATTGCAATTCTGCTCCCGGACACTAATGATGACAGAATAGCAGCAAATGTATAGTTACATTTAAATACTTTCTTTCTCATAACCATTAAAACTGTATCTACAGTTAGGAATACATGGATAAATGTATGTAATAACTTTGGATTGAATGATTATTTCAATCAGTTTGTCACATCACACAAGTTACAATTATCTTCAGTAAAATTATAGATTTTTAATGAATCACAAATATATACAAACCACTTCATTTCACACTAATGCCTAAACAAACACAGAAGTTGGCATGCAGCTAATTAGAAAGATAAATGGCATGTTAAACTTTCTTGTAAGAAGACTGGAGTACAAAAAAGGAATTCTTCCTTCAATTGTATGGGGCCTTGTGAGGCTGCATCTAGCAGACTATGTGTAAGTTTGGTCTCCATTTGAGGACTATATATATTTGCATTGGAGGTCGTACCATAAAGATTCACTAAACTAGTTCCTAATGATTAGAAGAATAAGAGCATTTTCCCCTTGATGAGAAGTTGACTAAATTGCATATATGTTCTCAAGTTTAGAATAATGTGAAATGATCCCATTGAATTGTGCAAGGTTCTGTGGGAGGTTTGATATTACAGACGCCTGAGAGATTTTTATTCTGACTGGAGGATACAGAACATGAGGATAGTGTCTCGGAGTAAAGGATCAATATTCAGGACTGAGATGTGGAGAAATTTCTCAACTCAAGTGGTTGTGAATCTTTGGAATTCTTTTCCCCAGACATGCCACAATTGAACTTATTTAAAGTTGAGAGGGACAGACTTTTTGATGTGTCAGGGAACTGGGGAAAGTAGACAAGTGAAATTGAGGCAAAAAAATCACCAGTGATTATATTGAATAGAACAGCAGACATAAAGGTCATATGCTCTTAGAACAGAATCTCTTTTTTCAAAAGAAATGCATAAAAATAAGCTTTGTCAGAGGTACAAAACAGATGATAGCTACTGGACCAACCATTATATACTCCATATGATTTATTGAAGTTTGATAGAAAGGCAAATGGAGTAGGGATTATGTTTGATGCTGGTAATGGTTTTGAATGGTCACTGATTTTGAATCACACTCCTAAAATCTTCCATGATGTAGAAAAAGGAATTTATTTTTAGGATATTTGAGTTTTACACTCCAGTTGCTCACTGTCTCCTGCATTATCTATAACTACATGCCTTTCACTATCTTTTTGTATCCTGACCTGTTTCATTGTCACCAAGTAATTGGTAGTATTTTTCCATGGAAAATGGATTGTTGTGAAATTACAAAAAAGCAAACCATCTGCTATTTGCTTTGGTATTTAACTCATTGTTCACAATTTCATCAAGAAGTATGGAATGACACAGGAGCAAGGGTGCAGAACAAATCACCGAACATGTCCAGGAAAATAGCCAGGATCAGAAGACTGTAGGTAATTTACAAAAAAGATGACTGAGAAAAAACCAGCTAGACCACCCAACACAAACATGATGTCTTAAACATCATAATTCACAATGCTCCAACCCACCAACCTCCAAGGAATCTAAAAAAAAAATTCTTCTTTAAATATCACAGGGCATTTATAACAGTGGGAGAAATAGAAATGTCTGTCCAACCCCATGAAATGATCACCTGCAGGAGACCATTGGTAGGATGTTCCCTGTAGGCTTCCCTGTTGCCAGGCTAAGATGCAGATGAAAACCTGCACTGTGTGGGAAACAATCACTCAATGCAATTTTGTTCCCCCCAGCAGCCAATTAACGGCCCGAGGGTAGTTTGTTGATGTTGTATTGAATCAGAGGCCTTCACCAGCAGACTGCAGTGGAAGGTAAATCAGTAAGACAGTACTTCACAAATGGAGAGACCACCCCACACTTTGTTTTTCACAACAAGTCTGTGCCATTACTGTGGTTGGGGGGTTTGAGGAGCACTCTAGAAGGTGACTTGTAATTACTATACAATCAATCAGGCATTTAATCCTGCTTGGAGTAACTCCATCCTGGCCTGCCAATAGGAGACCATCTACAACTAGTTCCATTGGCGATCTCCACCTCCAGGGACTCAGAGGCTGACTGGGAAATCTAGTTTGTGCCTTGTAATTGCGATTAATTGGTCTTCCACAAGCTGTGCACACAGGTAGCACTGCCACCATCCCACTTCCATACTAATTGCCTGATAGTGGAATAAAGCTGGCAACTGGCACCTAGACAGGCCAAACTATTTTTAATTCCCACCGTCCTCTTGTCCCAGTCCCTGGGGGTGGTGGGGGAACTAAAAATCAAGCCCAGCTCATTGATGGCGTTCACTTGCTCATTTTGCCTGAAATTGGTGCAGTGCTTTATGAAGGTGTGCAACAAATCAATCTTTGCTGTGTGAACCAGCAATTTCTTCCACAGGTTTATACTACAGCATATTTGCTATTTACTATAGCTGCTTAACATTTAAGTCCACTATGTGGTAAATTATAGATAAATACTGGGCAGCAATATGGTTTCCTTAACTTCTTTTGCTTGATACTTTTTTAAAATACAGACCCTCTACTGCATTATTAGATCCAGGCACACCTGACTTTTCAGCTTTGGGATCTGTTGGGGATTGGCTTGAAGCTATCAAGATGGACAGATACAAAGATAACTTTACAGCAGCAGGATATACCTCCCTAGAGGCAGTGGTACACATGAACCAAGAGTAAGTACTGAGAAGTTATGTATAGGTCTGAACTAATTACAGATAGAATTTTGCAAAGATTTAATACATTTTACATGTTGCAACTTAAACACAAGAATATGGGTTACATCTAAAGCTTAAACCACTTGCGTAACAGCTGTGAATATCCACATAGATTTTTCTAAATTAAGAGTAATCATCCCTAACCATCTCCAAATGTAGGAGATACAAAACTAAGTTTGTAACTGTGATTGGAGCAAGATTATTTTTGTGCACACTAAAATTCTACAATCAACAATGAACTCAACTCCCAATTAATTTGTTTGTGGTGAGGTTAGTTAAGAACTAAATCTTTACACAGGACCCATTATTCTTACTGTTCGTATTCAGCTACTGCCATGGGTGTTTTAGATCCACTTTGAGAGTGGACATGGCCTTAGTTTAATCTGGCTTCTGAAGGACTGCACTTCTGCACTCCGTATTGCATTGAAGTGTCTGCCAAAATAATGCTCAAGCATGCAAGGACGAGGGTGCAAGGACTGAGACCTCAGCTCAGCATTTTGTTTAAAATATAATAACCTGATCTCATCTGGACTGCAACCATCTTCCATTTATGTAGTGTAAATTATTTCCTTATCCCTCCTTCCCCAGAATCAATGAGTAGCCTGACAAGCTGAAGGCATCCCTTATACTACTGAGGTAAAGTGAGGAGCATAATCTTGTCTTCAGTTACCTCAGACTCTACAGACTCTGAGTAAATGTGACATTTCGTCCCACTGAGCATGAATGGGTAGAAAGTGCAATACCTTGCTGTGAGATCACATTTAATTGCAAGTTTGTCAAAATTCCCAACAATGTCTACCAGTGCAAAACTCCTGCCGGTAAACACTATCATCAATGAAGCTTTATGTAAAAATATATGTTGGAACCCTGTATCTAATTTTGCTTGGGTAGAATTGGGGTAGGCAGTTCTGTTTTGTGAACAGTAAATGTGTATCACGTAGCTAATGTTCCGATGTTTATCTTCCTTTATTTGTTACCATAGTGATTTGGCTCGAATTGGAATCACAACAATAACACATCAGAGCAAGATCTTGAGCAGTGTCCAGGGAATGAGAGCCCAGATGCAACAGATGCAGGGAAGAATGGTTCCCGTCTGAGCCAGTGCAAAAACTCAATGAAATTATTTTACCTCATCCATGCACTTTAACAGAAATAAACTGCACTTTTTACTTCATTGTTGCCCTTTGATACAAGGATACTTTGTCAGCGGTTTGCCTGGTTTGAGGACAGAGTGCTGAACTTTATGACCACTGAATGGCAAATAAGAGATCTTTGTCTAAATAAGAGGAAACTGGATTACACATGTATCTATTTTCAAATTCCTGCATTTCTTAGATGAACTCATGAAGGAGCAATCTAATAATTTCATGATTACCATCAGATTTCCAGTTTGCTTTCGTAATCACTGGATTGAAGGTTACTTTCTATTTGGCGGGCTTCCTAATGAGTGACTTGTGTAAAATGATTTGAAGGTCTCCAAGGCATTCCAGTTTTCACAGTTTTGATTTAAACAATGAATAACGAAAGGTGAAGTTCTTCTGATGGACGCATCCTATGAAGGTTTCGGTAAACTGCCGCCATGTTCTTCTAGTTATTCACTGAAATGAGCAAGCAGCCTTGTGGATTACCATTTAAAACTATAATGACATTAATGTAACTTCTAGTAGTTCCCTTTACAAACATCATGGAGATTCCTTCCATCAATAAATGTTTAGGTAGATTTATGGAGTGGAAGATTCTCAAACTTTGGCGAAGGGACTACCAAATCTTTCAGTCTCTTTGGATGAAGGGAAATTACTACAACCAACTACAAAGATGACAAGGTAAAATCAAACTTGATCAAACTCTAAATAAGTCATAACACTAATTTCAAATAACCATCATTATGTGGTTGGTTGCTTTGAGTAATGTTACAATACAGATTCCCTTCCATGCCATCAAATCATTTTTTCTCCTTCCTCTTCAGCTGAAAAGTCTGATTCATGTTTCATATGGTTTCAGAGATTCCCAACAGTGTTGCTCTACCACCACAAAATGGCATTAAATATTGGCAACCTATTTAACCAAGAGGGATCAGCATGAGTATTTGTAAAATGTCTATTGAGCTGTGTACAAAGAGCGACAAGAAATTGTGGCAGGAAGAAAGATTTAAATCTACTGAAGCATTTCCTTGGAAGCAGTTCTGCCAGATTCCTGTTTAAGATTGGTCCATTGCTATAGCATATTTGTGGTGACAACTTTACATTCCATGGTGATCTCTAGAAAAAGAGCCTTCTTTTTCATATTGCAAAATCATAGAGCTGCATTCAACCAGTTGTATGCTCTCCACATTTGTTTTGCCAGGTGAAACAGGTGAACAGTCATCAAGAAATTCTATATAATTTATTTGATGGAATGTCACTTGAGTGATCAACGTATTGCATTTTTGCAAATAATTTCAAAATGTAGTTTGCTTTCTTTAGCAATAACAGCATATTTATAGAAGCAAATGCAGAAAGTCTCATTACAAGTTGTGGTTGAGGTACCAAAAATTCCAACTTGAAGTGAAACGACTTTTAAGTGAAACATTGGCTCCTACAGGAATCAATGTTAAAACTGGTGTTGCACTCAGTAAGGCCTTCAAACTGCACACTCCAATGTGAAATGCAATATTGTAAATCGCTTAATTCCTACTTTTGGTAGTGAAATAACAACATCAGCTTTAAAATAGAAAGGGAAAAAGTAACAGTCTGCTGACAGAACTTCCAGTGTTGGCCTCTCCGATACTGGAGCCAGGAGGTCTTGTTCATTGGGTTTCTGGTTGCCTGCTGGAGCCGTCACTTTTACTGGCCATGTCATGGTTACCACCTGGTGACATCTGTGGGAGGTGGGAGTGTGTGGGGGTTGGGTGGGGGGGTGAAGTGGGGGTTGGTATTGCCCGCTAACACACCTTCTTGGCTGCTGCCCCATGTCCACTTGCGCCACTATTTGGTGGTGCTGCATCTCTTGGCCTTTTTCTTTATTTCCCTCTTGCTGTTGGGCTTTTGGTCATGAGTGGGTTTGGTGGCTTCTCTTCCTTTGCCTGAACGTGCCCCCCCCCCCCGCCAAGACACCCTTCCCTCTCTCTCTCTCTCACTCACTCACTCTCTCTTTCCTCCTGTCTCTCCCTCTCTCTTCGCCCCTCTCTCTTTGGTGAAGGTTTTGCCCAGACTTCAGGGAGGGTCGTGGCACAAAGGCTGAAGACCATTTTGGTAGCTTACCTATGTTGTTCCAATGGCTGGAGGGGTGGAAATTCAGGGGTCAACTGGTTAGGAATGGCAGCTGAAATAATTGTCAATAATTACCTTTTTGTTTCTGGGAAACTTTGAAATAATTTTGGAAATTTGTCTATATTTTAGTCTGATGTTTTATAGGCACTGTTTTCTTTTCCTTCACCATGAGGTCACCCTCATGGCTGATAAACCCTCAGATGAAGTATGAATAAGTAACATAGCTCCATGAACATACTTTGTTCCCTTCTACAAAAGTCATTGATTCTTTATTGTAGTATGGATCATTGCTATGTGGCATCAAATTACCATTCTTCATATGTGACCAATAGCAGGCTACTTATTTGGCAGGACAATTACAAAAATACCTTCCAGAAGAGTTTTTGGGATGGCGATCAAGGGCATTTTTTTTTAAAATGCTCTTACCTGAAGTAAGCAGAGATGGAAAGCCACCACAGCTGAGAAGAGCAAACAAAATGCAAATCTGAAGTCAAATCTACAGCCTCAGGATTTGTACGGCTCTGCTGTCTTAATCAGCTGAGCCACTGGTAGAGCCAACTATCTACCTTTAAGAAAAGTAGCATTGAAGCTGATTTGGCTGTTTTCAGAGGAAATGGAGCTGTACGTATTTCTTACAAGTGCATGACTTATCTAATTATAACAAAACCTGGTTAAACCAAATCCGTTATTTGGTTCTTAGCTTTAAAGATGAAATGTGGAACTGTGATTTTCAAATTTGGAGATCCTTACAGGGTGGAAGGGAAGAATTCACATCTGTATAAAACATTCCTCTTTCCTCTCTCACTCCTCCACCATTCTTTCAACTTCAAGTTCCAAAAACTCTGAACCAGATACGTTTCTCAGACTGGGTTTGATGTACTGAACCTCAGCATTTTATTGCATCTGATCTGAATACATTCTACATCATCATGAAAAAATGAAGTGGTCTACTTTCTTCTCTAATTCAGTATCTGTGTAAACATCATTTCTCAGGCACCTCAGTGACTGAAACCAGACTGTTGCTTCTTCACAGCTGGATATTAGTTTTAAAACACAATTGTTTTTGTTGCCACTGCAGAGACTGAAACAAAAATCATGTGACCTGTATGCATTGTGATTAACATTAGTGACTTTGATTGATGACAATCTGGGGAATTATATGTAGATAAAATTGTTTCTAACAAACAGTATTCTCCAAATACAGACCGATTTGGAAGAAAATTAATACTAAGCTAAATAAAGTTGATTTAATCTTTTCTATGACATGTAACCAGCATTGTTACATTATGCAACAATTAAATCAATTATCCATTGCTTTACTTTAGAACTGACTGAACTGCCTAATCAACCTCAGCATGCAGCCTCTGGGAAGTCAGATCAACAATGAACATGAAAAATCCCACAGGATCAAATCCCACTAAAATCAGATCCAAGGAAGGAACTTCAGTTCTAAAAACACAGGCTTCAGACAAGCCCAAACTCAAAGCAAAAAAAAAAACTAATGCTTTAAGTATATAAAGTTCAGCATCTGTTCTGGAAAATCACTAGAGGAACGTACCGTGTAAGATAACTAACCTTTGTGGACTTCTGCATGTCACTGCTGCGCCTAGTGTGACGACCTGTTCAAAATACTATTCGGTATTAATAATGTATGGAATCTGTTATATAGGAACAGATCCCTGGACCTGTCACTGAGCTGTCTGCGTGTATTTTATTGGAGTAGCATTTCAAAATGTGCCATTGGAATTAACTTGTTTTATATGCATTTGATAATGTCAGAAAATTCTCAGTCATGTTCAACAGTCTTGGGTCATTTTCTTTTCAGATTGTTTTTTTCTAGATACTTAAAATGCACACTTTTGTTATAAAATATGACAGTAAGTCATTCATCTTTCAAAGTTTTCATGAACTGTAGCTGATATTTTCATTTGCATTTCACATCCTTCAGTCTTGAGCAATGTTCTTCTTAAATGCTAAATTTAAAGAAATGACATAGATCTATTTTTTGTATTCCTGCTTGGACCTGATTGGGTATATGCAAGACTGTGGTCTTCTGAATAAAAGTGTACAGCATATTTTAATTTAGTTCAACTGGAATTCTTCTAACAGTCCAATATCCTTTTTTTCTTTGTACCCTTTTTCAATGAGTTAGACATAGATTATTTTTTTTATTTGAATTTTAGGTACATGTAACTTATGTCATTTATTTATGGTCTTGAGAACTTTTTTGTACCTAGTTTGTACATTGTAAAATAAATAGTTACAAAATGTGCACAGAAAGTGCATTCCAAATAAAGTAGTTACAGCACAATTTTTGACTCAAGGTGATTAATGCCCACATTGATAGAGTTGGTTTCTGTGCTCTGATCTAGCAGAACAAATTTCCCTTCTTTTTGCTGATGGTTGTGGAGCGAAGGGAGATGAGGACTTGGGGAATTGATGGTTTAAGACAAGAGATGCAGCTCCCAATGGACAGCTTAAATAATTGTCTAAAGTCCAGGAACAGGTCACTGAAAGGGAATTGATCGTATGTCCAAAGAGAAACTGTTCTATTTGCAAGAGGCTTTGAATCTGATATCAGAGGCTATTGAGGAGGGAGAAGTTAAGAAACACTTTCTCATACTAAGGATGTAAAACTCTACTACAAAAAGTTGCTAACTCAACAAATAATTTCAAATCTAAAATAGATTTTTACTAGTTAAGACTGTTAATGGATTGAAAACACAGTAGAAATTGCATCACAGATCAGTCATAAGCTCCCTGAGTTACAGAATAGACTGGAGGAGCTGACTGAATGGTTTACTTCTGCACCAGACCATTCTCTTTATCAATAAACTTCATATAGCACAAATACACGAAAAAACCATTAAGATCTACTGCACAGAAGGGGTAGTCTCCTTTTTCGTTAGGAAAGTAATCCAAAACACATCCCTTAGCTGTGTATCCCCCTTGCATCAAATCTTAATTAACATTTGCTTAAAGATGCAGTGACCCCTGCATTAACCACTTGCTCTGGAAAAGCATTACATATTCTGCCTGTGTAAATAACATTCTTTTAACACCTCTCTTCACTCATTGTGACAATTTTAAATTGGTCACCAGTTATCACCAGCTACCTGATCAGAGGATCATTTATTAAAGCACTGTTTTGCTTTCTTTGCTCCAGGCGTAGTCTAGTACCTTCTCAATAAATTTGCATATGCTTTCTTGCTTGGCAACTAACAGTACCATAACTATGGCCCAACAGTGCCTTGCACAGATTTATCATAAAATGCAAGAGCAACACAACTTAAGTGTCTAGAAAATCCAAAGGACTAATGTATTGTTTATGGCTTTAACTGCACTTGAATTTTCAAGAATTCAGTTTTGCTTGTTTGCATTAGTTAATGCAGCACAATCTCAGCTGAATCAGTCAAACAAAAGCAAAAGATCAGAGAACTTTAATTGTAAATGAGTTGCATCCAAAACAATTTCCATCATACTATGTGATTTTTTAAAAACTTATTTACAGGTTCAAGATTTAATCCATTCAAATAAATCTCTCACCTACAAAACTGGCAAATTGTAGATGATGCATGTTGGTAGTGATCACTTTAGTTTTGACAAGGAAGTGACTGAGGCTAGAGGGTTTTCATCGAAGCACTGTTTCATACTCTTACCAGAGACCAGTTGATCTTTTCATCAGTTAGATTATAAATTGTATGGGTACTATCACACATCATTGCTTGACACCAGTCCAGCTTTAAGTTGTATATTTCAGATCACCCACACAAGGCAGTTGCAGTCATAGGATTGGAAGAGGTTTCTTTGACATCTAAATCTTTGAAGCACAATCCACAGAGCCTCGTTTTTAAGTTAAATTTGTCAGACCAATAACAAAATGAAGAGTTTTAAAAATTTATCAAAGTACTTAAAGTCCCCAGTTTGCTTGTTGGATAGACTCTGGTTATCAGAAAACATCCACTACATTTCTGTACTCAACAAGAACTACCATTTATTATAAAAAAATAGACTCTTACTACAAGTAAACAACTATCGCCTGTTGGTATATAACTGTGCTAATTAAAACTTTACTCCCTCTTCTGAAATACCCTGCTCCCCTAACAGACAGACAACAAAACATTGGCGTTGTTGTTGGAAGATAAAGTACTGGGAAATCAGTTCAGTGTCCCCAGTCCACAGGATTCACTGAGAGGATCACTTTGCTTGCCAGGGTTTTCTGTACTTCAATCTCTCTTTTCCACATTCTGTTCACTTCTCAGGAGACACTGGCAATTGGTGCATTGTCTACAAGTATTAGTTAAAGGCCACAGCTTACAGCAACTGTGGAGGGAAAATAAACTGGCCTTTATGAGGCTTTAGGGATTTTACTAAAGAGAAAGACAGTCTGAGGCTTCTGCCTGCATCATTCACAACCACAAGCTGTCCAGTTACACAGGAGCCAATCAGTTGTTGTCAGTATAATGGCCTTTGCCATCTCCAAGTAATCACAAGACCACAAATCAACCAGCAATCTGCTTTCACTGAATCTCTCTTTGTACATACCTCCTGTTGCTTGCTATTCTGCAAACAGCCTCCCTCAGTGCTTGAACAAAGCAGCAGTGTAGATACACCTACACTGAGTTTTAGTCACATGCTTTTTTAAAAGAGCAGCAATTCCTTCCACCTCCTTGGTTTTACAACAACCCTTTTCAGTACACAATCAAAAATGAGTCTTTACAACACATAGCAGAAATTTATGACCCTCATTAGGTGTACTTGTTCGGTATATTTGTTAGTATTGTTGCATGTAAATCAGCTGTTTGTTTTTCTACATTATAACAATGGGCTGAATCCTACTTTGGCAATGTGTTGAATTTCATGGAGGATTGTGCTCCAAGAGGCTGAGCATGTTTATTCTGCTACCAACCCAAATAATAGGAAAGTCAAATGGAATGTTACCCTTTCAAGGGAATGGAGTTTAAAAGTAGGGAGGTTTTGCTAAAACCATATAAGATACTAATCTGGCCACACCCAGAATACTGTGAATAGTTTTGGACCTCTAAGGAAAATAATATTGGCATTGGAGGCAGTTCAGAGAAGGTTCACTATGTTGATCCTGGGTGTAGAGGGCTTTTCTTATGAGGAGGAGCTGAGTTGCTGTCTGGAGTTTGGAAGAATGAGAGGAGATCTTATTGAAATAGATAAGATTATTAAGAGGCTTGTCAAGGTAGATGCAGAAAGGTTGTTTTCTTGTGGGATAGTCTACATCAAGAGAGCATGACCTCAAAATAATGTGTTGCCCATTTAAGACAGAATTTAGGAGAAATCTTTTCTCTTACAGTGTGGTGAATCTGTAGAATTTTTCAACAGAGCATTATGAAGGCTGGATTGTTAAGTATATTTAAGGTTGAGTCAAACATTCTTAAACACCAAGGGACTGAAGGGATCTGGGAGAACACAGGAAAGTGGAATTGAAAACTATCAGATCAACTATGGTCTCATTGAAAGGCAGAACAGACTTGAGAGGGCAAGTGGCCTACTTGTGCTCCTACATCTTATGGTCTGTAATGACAATTTTGAGGATTACTCCCCTTAGATATCAAGACATGGCATTTCCTTACAGTAGTATGCTTACCACATGTATGCCACATTTGGGCAGCACGGTGGCTCAATGGTTAGCACTGCTGTCTCACAGCACCAGGGACCCAGGTTCGATTCCAGCCTCGGGTGACTGTCTATGTGGAGCTTGCACATTCTCCCCGTGTCTGCATGGATTTCCTCCAGGTGCTCTGGTTTCCTCACACAATCCAAAGATGATTGGCCATGCTAAATTGCCCATAATATTGAAGGATCTGTAGGTTAGGTGCATTAGTCAGGGGTAAATGCAGAGTAATGGTTGGGTTACTCTTCAGAGGGTTAGTGTGGACCTGTTGGGCCAAATGGCCAGTTTCCACTCTGTAGGGATTCTATGATTCTATATGGCTGGCATATGACGAAAATGTGAGATGGACATAATACTGTGCAACATGTCCAATCCTTTAACTGATGATTACTGACAAGCATGACCAGTTGCCTGGCTTTGACTCTGCACTAAATTGCAGAGTCACAAGCCCAAGCACAATGAGCCTTAAAAGTACAGCTGAGGAGACAAAGCATTAAAAGACGTAGCAAGGCAAGGCAGGAATGCTGTGAGTGCAAAGTAAATGAGAGCTAAGGGAACAAGTTGTGAGATGCATCCTGGGCTATACCATGAACTATGTGTTTGTATCTGCATGTAAGTGTTAATTCAACAGCATTCCAAAGATAGTTATCAGAGCCCCATAAGATCAGTGTGGCAGTGCAGGAGCATATCTTAATTAGCTTGGAGAGGTGTCATGACATTGTAGAGGGGCTAATACATGGATATAGAGTCCATGCAGCCACTTCCCATGAAATGTGCCCTGAGCTGCTGGTGCAGGGTCCAATCCAGAGGATGAGAAGTGCAAGTGGGGAGCTGGAATCGCCAGGCTCTGGGTTTCATGTTGGGAATTGTTGCTGTCTACTCTCTATCCAGCAGGTAGTAGAACAGGAGAGTGCATATTAATGAGGTAAGATTACATAATAAAGAAGGTGATAATGTGCAATTATCCCCATTAACAGGCCTCTCACTACTCACTGGTGAGAATTTCATCTCGAGGTCTGGAACTTAATTGGAAAATTTGATTTGCTTCTCCCAAAGTCAGAAAAAGACTCACTCGACGTCTCACGTGATTCTCCAAAGTTTCTTGCCATGGCCCACGTTATTTAGGGCATGGCCCTTATATTTCAAAAATATTTCATTGGCTGTGCCGCACTTTGAATTTTCCTGAAGTCCCACAAAGAAATTTTTCAAGGAATGTTTTACTTTTCTATTTTATTTGCACGGAACATATCAAGCCTGTATGAAACATAAACAATCAAAGAAAGCTGTGGAGGGGTAACTTTGGCTTTTTAAATTAGTGAGTATACTTCAAGTTCCTATTTATACCCCACCCAATCAATGGGGGACAAAAAAAATCAGGTTTGCTTTCAAAAAGGAAGCTAATTTATTGTAATCTATTGGCTGGAAATAATAATTAAAATGATTCTCCCTGTCGGAGTCCTTTAATCAGCTTGATACTTGTATTTGATTGTGGTGATTATCTAACCAAAGAATTGCAACAGTTGAAAGCAAAATGCATCCTTAATAGTAAACAACTTTTAAAATATAAATGCAGAAAAAAATAAAAGATAGCTTTTTATTGTACTTAGAACAGGATATGTGCTAACTATGAAAATAATCAAATGATTAACATGTAACTTAGGATTATTACTGCAGGAGATATACTCTGCTCCATTTCTGAACATGTATTTGAGAAACAGGTTTAGAATTTCAATGGAGTTAGTGAGTAGAGGAAAACTTTGCCCATATTTTATAAAAAAAGGGCACCAATGACAATCATTCCTTTATGTTTTAGCAGCATTCTTGGCTGAATGATTATCGATAACATTAAAATAAGACTTTGGTTCCAATCATTATTTCTTTATTCAAAGGCAGAACTCATTTATGTTTTATTGGCCAGGTTTTCATCAAAGTGAAGGAGCTGTCAGGTTTAGATGTCGGGTCGGTAATTCTGCCAATCTCCACACCCAATTCTGACAGTTCACCAGTAACTGATTACTGCCGGCAACAAAAGCAATTCACTGTTTCTGCCAGGTATAATATTAAATGGGTGATGATTAATGCTGCATTTCACTCAGCTTTAAAGCCTCTCACTGGTCTGTGGAACTATAATTATGCTGGGATCTTGGTAACTGAAAATGCATGTAGACTGCTGGTGCAGTGGTTTAAACAGGGGCTTTTCATTTACCATTTCAAACTTAAGTCTGTGCTGCCAGGGTCATTTGTAAGATAAAGTTTGAATATTCACAAGCTGTTTTCTTGTGGGTTTGGAGTAAAAGCACAGAATTGTTTTGAATTTAACAATAACTCAGGGAGAAGAACTGAATACACAAAGGGGAATGGTTTGAGGAGGGGGTGGGGTTATCATAGACCATAATACAGAGGAGCAGTGGTAGACCTTTGACTCATCGAATCACTCCACCATTCAATAATATCATGGCTGATCTGATAATTCTCAACTCAACTTTCCTGTGTATTCCTCATAATTAAGCAACTGTATATCACATTCTTAACTACATTTCAATACCCAACCTCTACAACATTCTGAGGTAAAATTTCCACAGATTTATTACACTCCCCATCTCGGTCTTAAAATAGGTGACCCCTTACTCTGGGATTATGCCCTCTGGTTGGAGGATTTCTTCACAGGTGAAGCAATCTCTTTGTACCTGGCATATCAACCTTCCCTCCCCCGCAAAAAAGCTTACACCATCTCTTATTCTTCAAAACCAGGAGTGCAAACCCAACCTACTCGACCTGACCTCCTAAGAAAATCCTCTTGTACTTAAAATAATCTTGTGAACTTTTTTCTGGACTGCCTCCAATGCCAGTATATCTTTTCTTAGACATGAACACCAAAACTATTCACAGTATTCCAGGTGTGCTCTGATGAGTGCCTTGTATGGATTTATCAAAACCTCTGTATTTTTAACACCCCTTTCTTTTTGAAATAAAGGCCAACATTCCATTTCCCTTCCTTACTACCTGCTGAACTTGGATGCTAGATCTTTGTGATTTATGTCTAAGGACTCCCGAATTCCACTGTGCCACAGTCTTTCTCCATTTAAATAGTATTCTGTTTTCTACTGTTCCTGCCAAAGTGCATAACCTCACACTTTGACACATTTTCTTTCATCTTCCACTCAGTTAGTCTGACTATATCCTTCTGTAGGGATTCACTGAAAAAACCGCAGGAAGTGCAAGACTTGCGCCCACACCTCCCCCCTCACCTCCCTCCAAGGCCCCAAAGGAAACTTCCATATCCGCCACAAATTCACCTGCACCTCCACACACATCATCTATTGCATCCTCTGCACCCGATGTGGCCTCCTCTATATTGGGGAGACAGGCCGGCTACTTGCGGAGCGTTTCAGAGAACACCTCTGGGACACCCGGACCAACCAACCCAACCACCCTGTGGCTCAACATTTCAATTCCCCCTCCCACTCCACCAAGGATATGCAGGTCTTTGGACTCCTCCATCGCCAGACCACAACTAAACGACGGTTGGAGGAAGAGCGCCTCATCTTCCGCCTAGGAACCCTCCAACCACAAGGGATTAACTCGGATTTCACCAGTTTCCTCATTTCCCCTCCCCCCACCTTGTCTCAGTCTAATCCATCAAATTCAGCACCGCCTTCCTAACCTGCAATCTTCTTCCCGACCTCTCCGCCCCCACCCCAGTCTGACCTATCACCCTCACCTTGACCTCTTTTCACCTATCACATTTCCGACGCCCCTCCCCCAGGTTCCTCCTCCCTACCTTTTATCTTAGCCTGCTGGACAAACTTTCCTCAGTCCTGAAGAAGGGCTTATGCCCGAAACGTCGATTCTCCTGTTCCCTGGATGCTGCCTGACCTGCTACGCTTTTCCAGCAACACATTTTCAGCTCTATATCCTTCTGTAGACTATATCATCCAATGGAAGCACATAGGCAGAAAATGAGTTGAAGAGGGAATGAACTCTAGAGCACACTGTATAGCCATTGTTGAGGCAGACAGTGCAAGGAACAAGAAACTTCTTGTGTCAGTGGAGAATCCTTCTGGTTCAGAATGACTGGAGCAAATTGCTCAGGCAGGACAAGAGAAGGAATAGAGAGATTTGCAGAAAAGAAAAGGACTTTCAAATGGATTTCAAAAGATACAAGAAGGCTATGGAACTTGGCAAATGCGTGCCTATGGAAATTTGTGTGGGAGAAGATGGTGGGTGTCATAGTTTCAGTTAAGTTTCAATTTATGAAATGTGTAACATGGTGGCCAGTGAGAAGAGTTTTGGAATCTCAAGTGTTGCATTTGTGGAGTAGAATTTCAGCAGCTGTGACGGGGCGTGGGGCAGGGTAGGTAATGAGGGAATTGAAAAGGCAAAAGCAGACAATATTCCAGAAGTTTGGGGGAAAAAATGATCTTGGCAATTTACTGAATGCAAGTTAGAAAATTTAACTCAGTTGCAAAACAGAATGCCAAGGCTGTAAATCACTGGATTTTGCTTGAAGGAGACAGCCAGGCAGGTTGATTGAATCAGGGCCAGAGCTGTGCAAATTCTCACAGGAGTCACAAAGGATGGCTTCTGGTTTCTCAAGACTCAGTTAAAGAAAGTTTCTGCTATGACTTGATGTTTTACAGGAAACTGGGAAGTATTAATTCATACTAATTTAGCAACCTCGGTCAGGAGCTAGGGACAGCTGACGTAAAAAGTGGAAACCATCACAATTCTACAATAGAAAATGCTGAATTGAGGTAAATTATCGGGGCAGTGTAGATGTAACTTTCCATCAAGTTAAATCAAACAGAGCTCTCAATATTATTTAAAGCATTCAAACTTATGTGCCTTTATTCATTTTCCTAACCTGCTTGTTAGAATGTTCTATAGGGACTCAAGTTTATTAAGCAAATAAATCTGCTTTCTGTCAACAATCCTTCAAGAAGTTTTAATTTTCAGGAATTTGCTGACTGACACAGTGGACATAATATCTGTCCACAAGCAAAACTGTAATCTTAAAGATTTTTGTAAAACCTTCTTCTTTGCAAGAAAATTAAAATGTTATCATAAAAACCCTAATATTTGGACAAAGAACTTGATAGTTCTCAGAACTGTGTACTTGATTTCATGTCATGATCTTGGCAATTTATCCAGCAAACGATATCTAGCATGTTATAAGCACAATAAATACACACCCTCCTCCTCACGACTGTCTAATTTTACATAGTGCTTCACTAAAATGAAGTTGTGAGCAAAAGAATTGTCAAAGGGCCAATTTTAACTCAGGCAGGAATCAGCTGGGTCTGGGTGAAAGGGCTCCACAATGTTACCGGCCAGAGCACCAGAGCATTTTAACTCCTGGTCCTAATTACCATTTGATTGACAGGCCCTCCTGAACACATTGTGGGCCAGGTAACACTTCCACTTGGCTGCACAATTTTCATCACAATACCTGAGGCCTATCGAGAACAGAGATGCCCCTCTTCAAGTGGATTTGCTTTAACTGTATACACATCTCATTGTTGCAAGTTTAAGCACGCTCTATTGCATGGATCTTATAACAAGTACAATTGCTGTTGGCACTGCTCTCCTGCCAAATGGTTTTGCTCTACGAAGCTAGAATTGTGCAGAAAACCATTGTACAGAAATAATTCTGAGTTGATCAAGAAACAAAATATGTGGAGATCAACCTTTCTAGAGAATCTGACAGCAAAATGATCTTTTAATCTGGAACTGAGACACTCTCTATCTTTACCTTCAGTGGCTCTCATGCACAAACCTAACCAGATCTCCTGCTCCAGATTGTTATCCTGATGCTGTTGTGCTTTTGTGGACTTGTGATTAAGGCATGATTGGGCTTGGCTGTGTTACTGTCAAGGTTCACTTGAGTGAGACAGAGGACTTTATTTGTGGAACTGTATCACAGATAGGAATTGATGACTTGAAGAGAGAAAAGGGAAAGAAAAGACTGATGAATAAAAATCTTCTTGTTATGTCATTATAATTAAGTATTGTTCCAAAATGGCAAGTTACGAGGAATAAATATACACCATACTAAGTTATTCTGTATATACAGCATTATGTAGAAGAAACATTTTATGAGGAAAGGACCTGGCACTGAGTCAATGCTTTGTCACTCTCTCCTAACTTTTTGATCTATACATAAGAGCTCCGGAGCCAAGAAGGAAAAAAAAGTAATTTTGCTTGAAGATTCCCTGTAGAGAGGCAGCAGCAGATGTGAATGCTGTGATGTGGCGCAGCTGAGTGCAAGTTAGATACAAGGCCAGTCAAAGCATAAAGTCTGACTAAACCGCAGTCGTTGTTAATAAATTTGGGCAAATCCACATTCTAAAGTAATTGAAGACTGTCTTAGTGGTCATTTTCTAGCATCTGTTAATTCGCCTGTGTTCTGGCTCATAAAAACTCGATTATTCTGGTATTCTTAGAAGGGCTGAAACTCAGCAAAATCAATGTGAATGGGCAGTGGTAGCAGCCTCAATTTGATATCTTTACTGCTCCACTAATTTTGTTGCATCAATTAAAAGCATTCTAGAAATTGGTCAGCCCTTAGCCAGTCGGAGTACCTATTTATGGAAATTGTTTTTTTATCACCCTCCCACACCCAGCAAATTTGCGTTCTAATTACAATATTGAAGCAAATGGAATGGAAACATCAGTCAAGATGAACTACTACCACCAAGTTTCCCCCCATCTCAATACAGCGAACCCCCACTCAACAGGCAGTGATGTTGAGTAGCTTAGCCAGTTCAGCCCACGTACAGTTGGCAAAAAGTGCATTGCCAGTCCTTTAGACTCAAAAATGGAGAGTAAACACTTGGCCCAAGGCTGGATAGTTGCAGACACCCATGGAGCCACAATTCAGCATGTTCAAGAAGGTTAGGAAATGGGAGGGGAACAGTACAAAAGCCTGGATTGCAATACTAATTTTCCCAAAGGTCCAGCCTTCTAGCAGAGCTTTCACTTTAGGTTCACCATGGCATTTTGCCCAGAACTGAACATTTCCTAATGATTCAGTCCCTTCCCTCGTTAGCAGGGAACTTAGCCAGAACACAATTTGGATGGTTGTCATACAGACCTTGATTTTCTCACTTACCGTATACATTCATAATAAAATGCACAAACAATCACCTGGTTTATTTAAGTAGGATAGGATTCAACTGACTAATCTAACTGCATCAAAGTTGCAAACTGTTTGTTTGAATAAAAAGCAGAACTTCCTTTCTGTTCTTGTTGGAATACCAGAATTGCTATGTTTGGATACCTTTATGATATTGTGGTTACATACTAACATGCTTAAAATATTAGTTAGTTATCAGCAGCTGCCTTTTCAATAATTAGTGAATAGATCTCATTATTGAAGCTCTTGGAATGGTGGTCAATGACCAATTAATGAATCAGCTGATCACTTGCATCCCGACAGAATAATGTGTCTTAACTGAACAATTACAAGGCCAAAAAACTAAATTCAAAATAATACTCCTCTCCAATTCCTGCACCATCTGGTTTTTACATTATCTTCAGAACTGGATAATTTATTTCTGCACACTAATGGAAAACAAGCATAAGTGAATTTAAAGGAGATGAGAATAACTGAAAGGAGAATGTATTAATGAGGGAACAAACTTCTTCAGCTTTTAGAGCAGTTTAGACATTATCACAGTCCATTGTCAGTTTATGCTTAGAAATGAACCTGTATGCATTCCTGTAAGATCTGGAGTGTTCAATCTAATTTTAATTGGAAAACTTAATTCAATTACAATCACAGACATAGTTGGGACAGCCAATGTAGGTCTTACAGTGCTGACTAATTCCAAGACCACTCGAGGTACAAGCCTGTTTTCACCGAATTTATTAAGTTTATCATGATAACCTCAAAACAATGATACTTGGGCAGTGAATAGTCAGTCCACTTTATCATGATAACTTCAAAACAATGACACTTGAGCAGTGAATCAGGCAACATCCAAGGAGCAGGAGACTTAAAGTTTCGTGCATGAGCCCTTCTTCAGGAATGAGGAGAGTGTGCCAAGCGGGCTAAGATAAAAGGTAGGGAGGAGGGACTTGGGGGAGGGGCGTTGGAAATGCGATAGGTGGAAGGAGGTTAAGGTGAGGGTGATAGGCTGGAGTGGGGTGGGGGCGGAGAGGTCAGGAAGAAGATTGCAGGTTAGGAAGGTGGTGCTGAGTTTGAGGGTTGGGACTGGAACAAGGTGGGGGGAAGGGAAATGAGGAAACTGGAGAAATCTGAGCTCCAGTTTCCTCATTTACCCTCCCCCCACCTTGTCCCAGTCCCAACCCTCGAACTCAGCACCACCTTCCTAACCTGCAATCTCATTCCTGACCTCTCCGCCCCCACCCCACTCCGGCCTATCACCCTCACCTTAACCTCCTTCCACCTATTGCATTTCCAACGCCCCTCCCCCAAGTCCCTCCTCCCTACCTTTTATCTTAGCCTGCTTGGCACACTCTCCTCATTCCTGAAGAAGGGCTCATGCCTGAAACGTCGATTCTCCTGCTCCTTGGATGCTGCCTGACCTGCTGTGCTTTTCCAGTAACACTTTTTCAGCTCTGATCTCCAGCATCTGCAGTCCTCACTTTCTTCCAATGAATCAGTCAGTCCACTTTAGCTTGTGACTTCTGGCTAACTGGGTGCTTGTGATTTATTGACCAGAATCTTTTTCTGTTTCCTCTTCTTGCTGCACATCTGTCTGCTACAACCATTGTTTACATGCTTTACAAGAAATCTCATTACAGCCTACACAATTACCAAGAATCAAACTTGACCATGGGGTTGAATCTGTGCAGCCTATGTTGTCTGAGAAGGAATTATTATATTGTTAATTAACTGAAAACAAAATAAGGTAACATGGTACCAATGAAAGACATGCTTTTGAAATATAACAAGTCAAATATCAATATTCAGGGGATTACCACTGACCAGAAACTGAATTGGACCAACCATACAAATAGATACAAAAACGGGTCAAAAGCTAGGAGTTCTGGAGCAAGTAACTCAACCTCTGCATCCACAAAGCCTTTACACCATCTGAAAGACAGAAGTCAGGCATGTGATGGATGCAACTTGGATGAGTACAACTCTAATAACACTCAATAAGCTTGATATAATTCAGGAGAAAGCAACTAGTTCGACTGGCACCATCAAAACACCTTGAACATACACTTCCTCCATGACTGATGCAGCATGGTAGCAATGCATAGCATCTACAAGGTACACTGCAACAATTCATTGAGGCTCTTGCCAAACTTTTAAATTCTATCACCGAGAACGACATGAGTAGCAGATCCATAGGAACAAAACTACAGGTAAGTTCTCTTCAAAGCACTACCATCTAGACTTGGAACATCATTGCCATTCTTCCACTTTCGTTGGTTCAAAATCCTGCAATTCCTTTCCTAATAGTAGTATAGCTCTACCTAGCCACAGGAACTGCATCAATTCAAGAAGACAGCACACCACCAAATTCTCTAGGACAATTAGGTAATAAATTTTAGCTGAGTCGGCAATAAACACATCATGTGAATAAATCATAAGCAGTCAAAACTAATTATGTCATTTAATATATTTGCTTATCACATGTTTCAAAAAAAGTTGCAATTTCTCTTTAAGTGCTTTAAATTTGAAAAAAGCCAAGCCAGTTTAGAACATAGATATATTTTGAAACCTTAAGCTACTTTACATAACACAATAGGCTTTTAAAGAACTACAGCGTCAACTCACTTCCCAGCATCGAGTTTATTTTCACAGCATTTACTTCACTGAGTATCCTCCACAATTGGTTATGTTGTAAAAACATGAACTCATAGAGTCATAGAAATGTACGGCATGGAAACAGACCCATGAAACCAACCTGTCCATGCCGACCAGATATCCCAACCCAATCTAGTCCCACCTGCCAGCACCCGGCCCATATCCCTCCAAACACTTCCTATTCATATACCCAACCAAATGCCTCTTAAATGTTGCAATTGCACCAGCCTCCAACACTTCCTCTGGCAGCGCATTCCATACCCGTACCACCCTCTGTGTGAAAAACCTATGCCCTCTAGTTCTGGACACCCCGATCCCAGGGAAAAGACTTTGCCTATTTACCCTATCCATGCCCCTCATAACTTTGTAAACCTCTATAAGGTCACCCCTCAGCCTTCGATGCTCCAGGGAAAACAGCCCTAGCCTGTTCAGCATCTCCCTACAACTCAAATCCTCCAACCCTGGCAACATCCTTATAAATCTTTTCTGAACCCTTTCAAGTTTCACAATATCTTTCCGATAGGAAGGAGACCAGAATCGCACACAATATTCCAACAGTGGCCTAACCAATGCCCTGTACAGCTGCAACATGACCTCCCAACTCCTGTACTCAATACTCTGACCAATAAAGGAAGCATACCAAACACCTTCTTCACTATCCTATCTACTTGTGACACAACTTTCAGAGAGCTATGAACCTGCACTCCAAGATCTCTTTATTCAGCAACACTCCCTAGGATCTTACCATTAAGTGTATAAGTCCTGCTAAGACTTACTTTCCCAAAATGCAGCATCTCGCATTTATCTGAATTAAACTCCATCTGTCACTTCTCAGCCCATTGGCCCATATGGTTAAGATCCTGTTGTAATCTGAGGTAGCCCTCTTCGCTGTCCACTATACCTCCAATTTTGGTGTCATCTGCAAACTTACTAACTGTACCTCTTATGCTCTCATCCAAATCATTTATGTAAATGACAAAATGTAGAGGACCCAGCACTGATCCTTGTGGCATTCCACTGGTCACAGCCTTCCAGTCTGAAAAACAACCCTCCACCACCACCCTCTGTCTTCTAACTTTGAGCCAGTTCTGTATCCAAATGGCTAATTCTCCCTGTATTCCATGAGATCTAACCTTGCTAATCAGTCTCCCGTGAGGAACCTTGTCAAACGCCTTACTGAAGTCCATATAGATCATATCTACCACTCTGCCCTTATCAATCCTCAAAAAACTCAATCAAGTTTGTGAGACATGATTTCCCACGCACAAAGCCATGTTGACTATCCCGAATCAGTCCTTGCCTTTCCAAATACATGTACATCCTCTCGCTCAGGATTCCCTCCAACAACTTGCCCACCACTAAGGTCAGGCTCACTGGTCTACAGTACCCTGGATTGTCCTTACCACCCTTCTTAAACAGTGGCAGCACGTTAGCCAACCTCCAGGCTTCCAGCACCTCACCTATGACTATCGATGATACAAATACCTCAGCAAGAGGCCCAGCAATCACTTCTCTAGCTTCCCACAGAGTGCTCGGGTACACCTGATCAGGTCCTGGGGATTTATCCACCTTTAACCGTTTCAAGACATCCAGCACTTCCTCCTCTGTAATATGGACATTTTGCAAGGTGTCACCATCTATTTCCTCACATTCTATATCTTCCATATCCTTTTCCACAGTAAATACTGATACAAAATACTCATTTAGGATCTCCCCCATTTTCTGCAGCTCCACACAAAGGCTGCCTTCCTGATCTTTGAGGGGCCCTATTCTCTCCCTAGTTACCCTTTTGTCCTTAATTTATTTGTAAAAACTCTTTGGATTCTCCTTAATTCTATTTGCCAAAGCTATCTCATGTTCCCTTTTTGCTCTTTTGATTTCCCTCTTAAGTATACTCCTACTTCCTTTATACTCTTCTAAGGATTCACTCGATCTATCCTGTCTATACCTGACATATGCTTCCTTCTTTTTCTTAACCAAACTCTCAATTTCTTTAGTCATCCAGCATTCCCTAATACCTACTAGCCTTTCCTTTCACCCTAACAGGAATATACTTTCTCTGGATTCTTGCTATCTCATTTCTGAAGGCTTCCCATTTTCCAGCCATCCTTTTACCTGTGAACATCTGCCCCCAATCTGCTTTCGAAAGTTCTTGCTTAATACCGTCAAAATTGGCCTTTCTCCAATTTAGATCTTCAACTTTTAGATCTGGTCCATCCTTTTCCATCATTATTTTAAACCTAATGGAATTATGGTCACTGGTCCCCAAAGTGCTCCCCCACTGACACCTCAGTCACCTGCCCTGCCTTATTTCCCAAGAGTAGGTCAGCTTTTGCACCTTCTCTAGTAGGTACATCCACACGCTGAATCAGAAAATTATCTTGTACATACTTAACAATTCCTCTCCATCTAAACCTTTAACACTATGGCAGTCCCAGTCTATGTTTGGAAAGTTAAAATCCCCTACCATAACTACCCTATTATTCTTACAGATAGCTGAGATCTCCTTACAAGTTTGTTTCTAATTTCCCTCTGACTATTAGGAGGTCTATAATACAATCCCAATAAGGTTATCATCCCTTTCTTATTTCTCAGTTTCACTCTTGACTTTACGTTTGACCTGAGACCAGATGGACATTGGTGGAACTTTGGAAATGGTGGTCATTCTGTGCTCTGTATTGGTGGTGAGATCACATTTTCCTGACCAGCTACCTGCAGTAAAAGAACTGAATTTTTAGCTTATACTCATGTCTAGCGTCAAAATTTATTATTTAATTCTCGCAGAGAATTTGGTGGTGAGCTGTCTTCTTGAATTGTTGCAGTTCCTATGGCTAGGTACAGCTATCATGCTGTTTGGAAAGGAGTTGGTTATTCACATTCACCACATATGATTGAGATGACAACTGCTCAATACAGGTTTCAATTTGTAATAATGGCAGCCTTTTGCTGAAAGTGACCTCATAGAGGTTTTTAAAATCACGAGGGGCATGGATAGAGTAAATAGACAAGGTATTTTCCTGGGATGGGAGATTCCAGAACTCAAGGGCATAGGTTTAGGGTGAGAGGAAAAAGAATTAAAAGGGACCTAAGGGCAACTTTTTCATGCAGATGTTGATGTGTATGGAATGAGCTGCCAGAGGAAGTTGTGAATGGATATATGAATAGGAAGAGTTTAGAGGGATATGGGCCAAGTGCAGGCAAATGGGACGAGATTAATTTAGGATACCTAGTCAGCATGGACGAGTTGGACCAAAGGATCTGTTTCCATGCTATATATCTCTATGACTCTAATTGCACTCTGCCTGGCTCTGGTACTAGTGTGGCAATTTGAAATTTTGCTTTCTGTCATTTTGCTTTTATTTTGTTGCTCATGCCTTTTGCTAAATCTGCCTTCAGTTTTTTTTTGCTATTAGAAGTGTAGTTCCCATGTAGCATGACACAAGTCTTTGGTCTGGACTATTTCCCACGCTTTTAGATGGTATGTTTCTCTACTCATGGATTGCCCTTGTACAAGTCTGTGCTCGATTTGCTTGATTCCTTTAGGATTCAGCAGCTATAGAGATGGTCGAGCTTGTGGGCCCATGGGCCGTCAGTTTTGTAGGGGGGCAATGATAGCCGCGCCTCCGGCCTGGGTATCCTGTTGCGAGGAGGCAAGTTCACCATCTCCGAGGTTAAGGAGGTGGTGGGCGGGCACCTCCTCGTCACCGACGTCATGTACAGGAATGCTCCCCTGAGACTGACGAATGTGTACGCCCCAGTGGGTAAGAGTGAATGGTTGGCCATCCTGCAGCAGCTTCCAGGCCGGTCATTCTGGCCAGAGACTTCAACTGTATTATTGATGCAGATGGACAATCCGGCAGGGGGGACAGTAAACTAGATGCCACGTCCAGAGCCCTGATGGACACGGTAAAAGATGCCAAGCTGCACAATGTCTTCAGCACCCCTGCAGACGGAGCGCAGCATAGATACACCTGGTCATGGGCAGACGGGTCTATCCGCTCAAGGATAGATTACCTGTTTGTGTCCCGAACGCTCTCGGTCAGATCCACCAACGTCAAGCCGATATTCTTCTCTGACCACTGCCTCCTGCTGGCCGACTGACACCTACAGGACGAGCAGCGGGCTGGTAAGGGAACGTGGAGCTGAACACAAAGCTGCTGACCCCGGGAAACATTGAGGAGCTCAAGAGGGACTACGCAGGTTGGAGAACCGTGAAGCCCCTCTTTGAGTCACCAGCGGACTGGTGGGAAACAGTAAAAGAGAACATCAAGAGGTTCTTCATCCTCAAAGGTGTTCAGGAGGTGAGAGAGAGGCGGGGAAAACTGTCCCAGCTCCAGGAAAATATGCAGAACCTGCTCCTGCTGCAGACGATGGGGGTGGATGTCACAGAAAACCTCAAGGAGGTGAAGGGCCAGCAAGCCTCACTCTTTGCCTCAGAGGCCTCCAAGATAATCTTCCAGTTCAGGGTCCGCTCGATGGAGCAGGACGAGATGTGCTCACGTTTCTTCTTCCAGAAGGTGCACAAAGAGAGCTCTGTGCTCAGCAGTCTGAAGGAAGAAGATGGCTCGATAACGTCATCTCAGGCTGACATCATGAGGATCAGCAAATCCTTCTATGCCAGTCTGTATGACGCAAAGCCAACTGACAGCGCGGCCTCCCAGTCGTTCCTGTCCTCTATCACGGAGGTCTTCGACGACAGAACAAGTGAGAGGCTGGACCAGCCGCTATCTCTGGACAAGCTGACCAAGGCCCACGAGTCCTTCGAAAAGAATAAAACTCCCGGAAGCGACAGCTTACCGGTCAAGCTCTATTCTGCTCTGTGGGACTTGATTGGCCAGGACCTGCTGGAGGTGTATGTCAGTATGCTTCGGGCAAGTACCATGAGTGAATCCATGAAGAAAGGCATCATCACACTAATCTACAAGCGGAAGGGGGAAAGGGAGGAACTCAAAAATTGGAGACCAATCTCACTGTTGAATGCAGATTACAAAATTCTGTCAAACGTAATCGCCAACCGGGTCAGGTCTGCTCTGGGGTCGGTGATTCACCCTGACCAAACCTGTGCTGTACCGGGCAGGAAGATCGCTGAGAGTCTTATACTCCTCAGGGATACGATCGCCTATGTGCAGGATAGGGGGGTGGACACTTGCCTGATCAGCCTGGACCAGGAGAAAGCCTTTGACAGTATATCACACAGATATATGAGAGATGTTCTCTCCAAAATGGGCTTTGGGGAGGGAATCTGCAATTGGATCAGACTGCTCCACACCAACATTGTCAGTGCAGTCTCAATCAATCGGTGGGAATCAGATAGCTTCCCAGTCAGATCTGGAGTCAGGCAGGGCTGCCCTCTCTCTCCTGCCTTGTTTGTGTGCTGCATAGAGCCATTTGCCGAGTCCATCAGGAAGGATGTGAGCCTGAGAGGGGTGACTATTCCTGGGGCAGCGGCGGCCTGCAGGTTAAGGCCTCCCTGTACATGGATGATGCCGCCGTTTTCTGCTCGGATCCGCTGTCCGTGCGCAGACTCATGTGCATATGTGACCAGTTTGAACGGGCCTCAGGGGCCAAGGTAAACCATGGCAAGAGCGAGGCCATGCTCTTCGGGAACTGGGCCAACCAATCCTCAATCCTCTTCACTGTCAGGACCGACCACCTGAAGGTGCTGGGTATTTGGTTCGGGGGGGCTGGGGCGTGCGCCAAGTCTTGGGAGGAGCATATCAGCAAAGTGAGGCAGAAACTAGGCAGATGGAAGCTACGGTCGCTCTCCATCACGGGAAAAAACCTGGTCATCAGATGTGAGGCACTGTCATTGCTATTTAATGTGGCACAGGTCTGGCCTATTCCCAGAACCTGTGCCGTTGCAGTCACCCGGGCCATCTTCCAGTTTATATGGAGGTCAAAGATGGACCGGGTCCGAAGGGACTCGCTGTACAAAGATCAGGGCAACGGGGGAAAGACTACACCCAATGCCACCCTCACCCTGATGGCCACCTTTGTGTGTGGCTGCATCAAGCTGTGCGTGGATCCCCGGTACGCAAACACCAAGTGTCACTACGTACTGAGGTTCTATCTGTCCCGGGTGTTGCGAAAAATTGGCCTGGCCTCGCTGCCGCAGAACGCTCCGAGTAGTTGGACCATTCTGTATCACCTGTCCTTCATAGAGAAGTTTATGAAGAAAAACACCTTTGACCACAAGTCCGTCAGGAACTGGTCAGCATGTAGTGTCCTTGAGACCCTTTGGGAAAAGGAGAGGGCGGATCCTATCATGCGGTTCCCTGAGCAGACTGTCAAAGCCATTTGGCAGAATGCCTCATCGCCAGAACTTTCCAACAAGCACCAAGACATGGCTTGGCTGGTGGTGAGAAGGGCTCTGCCTGTGAGATCCTTTATGCACGTCCGGACTCTCAGCCGCACCGCACGATGCCCTTGAAGCGGCTGCGGGGGGGACGAGACTGTCACACACCTCCTTCTGGAGTGTGCCTATGCAGAAGAAGTCTGGAGAGGAATGCAGTGGTGTTTGTCGAGGTTCGTCCCGAGCAGCGCCGTGACGCGGGACTCCGAGCTCTACGATCTGTTCCCTGGGACGCACACCGAGATGAACATCAACTGTGCCTGGAGGATCATCAACTCGTGAAGGACGCTCTCTGAGCAGTCCGAAACCTGTTGATCTTCCAGCTGAAGGAGTTGACCCTGACTGAGTGTTGCAGACTGGCACATTCAAAGGTCCAGGACTATGTGTTGAGGGATGCGTTGAAGCTTGGGGCATCTGCCGCCAAGGCACGGTGGGGAAAGACCACCATGTAATATCTGCCTGCCTAATGAAGAACAGGGGCCCCACGCAGTCATTTGGGCTCTCCTGACGCCTCAGCTAAAAATGTAATCGTACAGACCCGTAAATAGGAATGATTACTCTGTTTCGGTATGCAAAGAAATGGAATGTTTACATATGTATGGCATGTCCAACTGTACAGACAATCAAAGTATTTTATGAATAAAGTATATTTTTGAAATTAAAAAAAGATGGAGTGCCTTAAATGAAGAATGCATAACAAGCTCTAAATTGAGGATGCCTGGGAGAACCTCACTCTGAAGAAACAGATTAGAGGAAACTTCTGTCTGAAGGGACACAATTATTTGATATCAGCCATTGGCCAGTTCGAGGGTTGAAAAGGAACTTGAGAAAGGAATGCCAGTGATCTTGAAGTCATGGAGTCATAGAGATGTACAGCATGGAAACAGACCCTTTGGTCCAACCAGTCCAAGCCGACCAGATATCCCAACCCAATCTAGTCCCAGCTGCCAGCATCCGGGCCATATCCCTCCAAATCCTTCCTATTCATATACCCATCCAAATGCCTCTTAAATGTTGCAATTGTACCAGCCTCCACCACATCCTCTGGCAGCTCATTCCATACACGTACCACCCTCTGAGTGAAAAAGTTGCCCCTTAGGTCTTTTTTATATGTTTCTCCTCTCACCCTAAACCTATGCCCTCTAGTTCTGGACTCCCCGAACCCAGGGAAAAGACTTTGCCTATTTACCCTATCCATGCCCCTCATAATTTTATAAACTTCTGTAAGGTCACCCCTCAACCTCCGACACTCCAGGGAAAACAGCCCTAGTTGTTCAGCCTCTCCCTATAGCTCAAATCCTCAACCCTGGCAACATCCTTGTAAATCTTTTCTGAACCCTTTCAAGTTTCACAACATCTTTCCGATAGGAAGGAGACCAGAATTGCACGCAATATTCCAACAGTGGGTGAACCAATGTCCTGTACAGCTGCAACATGACCTCCCAACTCCTGTACTCAATACTCTGACCAATAAAGGAAAGCATACCAACTGCCTTCTTCACTATCCTACCTACCTGCAACTCCACTTTTAAGGTGCTATGAACCTGCACTCCAAGGTCTCTTTGTTCAGCAACACTCCCTAGGAACTTATCATTAAGTGTATAAGTCCTACTAAGATTTGCTAGACCAGTTCCACTTCTCAGAAACACCTATGGCTCTAGGACTGAGTTAATCAGCCATGCAAGGAGCCTATGAAACCATGAATGGTAACATGAAGTTTCCTAGATAGTCAATCATGGTCATTGCAAGTGAAACAATTTGAGAAGCAAAGAGATCTTGGAGCTAGATACCTCAGCTTATTAGGTTCCTTCTCCCCTCCACTTTACTAAATCTTTTGCTGCAGTGTTCAAAACCTTGACCAGCTCCCCACCACCACCCTGCACCAACCACCCCCCAGCCACCCCCACACTCCCCTCCCTTCTGTTGCCTCCCAGCATCTAACAGTGATCTTTTTGAGCACAGCTTTGCTCTTTGCACAGGGAGGACGTCTGCTGGCAGATAGGGACTCCCACAAGGAGAGACAGCCACTAATAGGTAATGATTCTCAACCTAGAATTTGGGATAGGATAGTAGTGGGGGTGAAATGGCGAATGCTCATCTAGCCTCAAGCACATGAGAGTTAAAAAGAACTTACAGCCTAATGGTTAGAATTTAAAAGAAGATTTTTAGGGCGTTTAAATATTAGCAGAATGTCTTTTGCCACATTCTTCATCCCTGAATACTCACTCAGGTTTAACATTCTCCACATCTCAATGAGCATATAGTTGAGATATAATGTGTTTTTAAAATAGCTGTTTGCAGTTTCAAGACAGGCAAGAACCATTTCACTTATATAAATAAGAGATACAGAAGCATTTTGAATCTTGATTACATTCTGAATAAACTATACTGCAAGAAAAATTGTTTGACTGTTTTTGACTCAGTGGCATAATAGCAATTCTTTACACTAAGCCATTCCTGAGATACAAGAGTGTTTAAAATTCATGAGTTGCGCCTTGACAATAATGACAGTACTTAACATACCAGCACTTTGACATTGTCTAATTATCTGAGTGGGGGATTTGGCAATGAGAAGTTTACAGCTTTCAAAGCTGAAATTCCTGACTGCCATCTCTTTCAAACATAGAATGACCACTTAGCCTCAGCAGCTGTTAGTGACCTTGGATTCCTCATTTAAGCGTGCCCACATTCCAAGTTTGTTAACACACATTCTCATTTGAAGTGCTAAAGGGTCAGGAAGACCTGAATACAATGGAATAATGATTTACAGGATTAGATCAATCATGTTCCCACCTCATACCAGCAGGAAAAGTTTGGATTACACAGGGAGATGGCCATTGTGCAGATTTACCTGATCGAGGAAAATCATGCTGTTTGTTTTCTTCCATCTCCTCCTTCTACAACTGAAACAATAGAGAAAAAAGTTCTGGCTCAACTTTTCTTCTTACCTTTGCTGAGAGGAGATAGGGCATAAGTTAATGTGGGGCTGGATTCCCCTGAAGTAAACCACAACTATCCGATAATGGTAGGGTAGGAACTGTAAACACCTCAAACTCAGATGCCACCTACAAAAGGATAATGTTGTCATGCACTTTGGCTACATGCCTGGTGATAGAATACTTGAACCAGATCAACTGATTTGTTAAATCTGAAACCTGGATCCGCCAGATTCATCCTTCTCCAGGGCTTAATTGATGAGACACTTTGCTCATTATTGAAACCTGTTGAATTAACTGCTGGGTATTTTGATTGTTCCAAATCCACTCGAGACAATCCAGCCAGTCAAAGCTCCTCGCTGGATAAGCAGTAGAAACTTACCAGTGATGTGTATTTCCAAACAGTGTGATTTTAGTTCGATAAATCAAAGTATCTGTGTGCTCCTTTGGGTGTTTGTAAAAGGTTTCTGACACTAAGGTAAAGAAATACAGGTGAATTCTCCCTGGTGTCCAACCCAATGCTTGCTTACCCTGAAAGACAGATTATTGCAAAGATCTGGAAAGAAAATGGAAAACAAAGCTGTTTTAAACCAAGGAGGTGGTGCAGCTTTAAATATCATCTTGGCTGCAGCATTATGCATTGTACACCCAGTGGGCAGAATCTTACAGGGACCTGAATGATGTGCACAATGGCACAATCACACAATATTTTCAACAAAGTCTATCTCGAATTCTGGAACAACTCGCTGCATCTTTTCACTAAGTTCCAAGTGTTGAGGTGAGATTCTCTCTAGGAAGCTGCAAATTGCCCGTTAATGGGGATGACTGTATATTAATGACCTTTTTAAATGCACATCTCACCTCATTAATATGCAGCTTTCTCAACATGTGAGTCAGAGCAGGGATTTGGTGACTTCCCTTGTCATTTGCTCCATAGGAGTTCCATGTCTGACACCAAGAAGCGACATCTCAGTGCATATACCATCTCCACGTTGGCCTCCAACATTGTGCCAGCCTGTAAGAACCCTCATGACAGATCTCTGATCCACTTCATGCTTCAGCACTTCAACGGCAACACTTCTGGGTTGCCACAGACATTAGCATTGTAATGTTGCAACAAGGGCACTGCATATTCAGGGACACAGACCCAGCTCACAGATTAGACCAGGCTACATCTACATTAGACCAAGCCAGTTAACTTGCTGTCTTAGTGCTCACTCACTTTCAACCTACAGCTCACAGCATCCCTGCCTTGCCTTGTCTTGCTTTTTTATGCATGGTCCCTCAGCCAGAGATACCAGGTTCAAAATACAGCCATCTTGCCTTGCTATTTAGCAAGACACAAAGCCAGGGAGCTAGTCATGGTTGTCAGAAGTCTTCAGAGAAGTCAGAGAGTCTCAGTACTGCGATGTAAAGGCAGTCCTCGATACAAACCTGAAGGCTTGGACATTGTCTGTCAGCCGCTCAAGGTGGTCAGAGTCAGGAGCCTCTCCTCATAAGGGGTGAGAAGCTGAATGTCAGGCAGTCTTGAGTCTTTCTGCTGAATTGTATGCTATTTTGCTCCTGGAATGAGAAAGCAGGACAAGTATTAAGGGAGATGAAAGTCGGTGGCATAGCCGTTGCATTTGGTGCGGGGATGTAGGAAGGTGTCCTGTATGAACGAGTAGGCAGCACAGAGAGCATACAGCACTGGTGCTGCTGCGGAGTGAGGTAGGTCACAATGTGTGAAGGAAATGTGGCAGGCAATAGTTGGAGAGGTAGAGCATAAGCCTCATTGTAAGATGGTGTAGCAGTTGAGAGTGAGTGAGTTCAAGGTATCGGAGAACTTACACCAATGGTGTGAAGAAGACCTTCCTGCAGATAGCTGAGACTGCTGAAAACTGGGTAGTGACCATGGAACAGGCCATCTGGGGGAAGAGCACATCACACTCCTGCACCACTCTGTCCACTAGGAACTCAAGGCTGCTGCACACAAAGAGGAATTACAATTTGCCCTGTGTGCCATGTCTGAGGCAAGCATTAGGAACTGTGCAGGACAGCTGTGGAGTAACATTACTTGCCTGGGTATATAAAGGCCTTATAAAGGTGGCACTGATGCCAGGGATGCTGGTAAAACACGGTGAGTGATCTTGCTTGGCCTTGCGGAGTGAAATCCTCTGTGAAACTTGACAAAATTGACATTTATCCAAAACATAGAAGATTCAACCCAAAGTTACCTTTCCTGGAACAACTCAGGAGAAGTCAGACGGAACAGCATTGGTGGGTTTCTGAACTAAGGGATAACTGCCTGAAAACATTTTGTTTGGTTCCTCTGTAGGTGACCACAGCTTGTGTGTGTGTCTACGCACAATACATCAGAAGCTTACAGCCTTTCAAAGACAAAGTTCCCACATCTCTTTACCCCTTTCCTGTGTGGAGATGCAACAAAAAAAAATCCCCTCTCTGTCCTCACTCACTTTTTAATTTCTAAATTGCTCTGTTTGCAATTGCCGTTATCTCAGAGTCATACAGTTATACAGTACGGAAATAGTCCCTTCAGTCCTGGTGTTGTGTGATTTTTAACTTTGTACACCCCAGTCCAACACCGGCATCTCCAAATCATAAAAATATGCTCCTCCATTCTGAAAATCAACCCTCAACTACTACTCTCCGTCTTCTGCCGTTAAGCCAATTTGGATCCAATTGGCAAGCTCACCCTGAATCCCATGTGATTTAACTTTACTAATTAGTCTACCACATGGAACCTTGTCAAAGGCTTTACTAAATTCCAAGTAAACAATGCAACCGCTGCTGCCCTCATCAATCTCCTTGGTTACTTCCTCAAAACTTAATCAAGTTTGTGGGACATGATCGCCCTCACACAAAACCATGCTGACTATCCCTAATCATTCTTTGCCTCTCCAAATGCATATAAATCATATCGTTCAGAATCACCTCCAACAATTTACTCACCACTGAAGTCAGACTCTCATGTTTACAGTTCATTGGCTTCTCCTTAAATTCCTCCTTAAACAAAGGCACAACATTAGCCTCTCTCCAGTCAACCGACACCTCACCCATATCTATAGATGATAAAAATATTTCTGCAAGAGGCCCTGCAGGTTCCTCCCTAACTTCCCACAATGTCCTGGGATACAGTAGATCAAGTCCCAAGATTTACCTGCCTCTTTATTTTCTAAGACCTCCAGCACTTCCTCTTCTGTAATGTGAGTTGTTTTCAAAACACCAATATTTATTTCCCTGAATTCTATAGCCTCTACTTCTTTCTCCACAGTAAAAAGTGACACACAATATTCATTAATATTTCTTCTATCTCCTGAGGTTCAACACAAAAATTACCTCTTTGATCTTTCAGGGGCCCACCCTTTCTCTAGTTGCTTTCTTGTTCTTGATGTAGTTGTTGAATATTTTTGGATTATCCTTAACCTTATCTGTCAATGCTATCTCATATCCTTTCTTAGCTTCCTCTTAAGAATACTCTAACACTCTTTATACTGTTCAAGGGATTCATTTGAACCCAGTTATCTACATCTAACATATGATTCATTTTATTTTTGATGAGAACTTTAATATCTTTATTCATCCATTGTTTTCTAATCCTACCAGCCTTATTTTTTACTCTGAACATAATGACTTTGAACTCTCATTATCACACTTTTGAAGGCCTCCCACTTTTCAAGTCATTGAGATGTACATCACAGAAACAGAACATTCAGTCCAACTCATCCATGCTGACCAGATATCCTAACCTAATCTAGTCCCTTTTGCCAGCAATTGACCCATATTCCTCTAAACCCTTCCTATTCATATATCCATCCAGATACCTTTTAAATGTTGTCATTGTACAAGCCTCCACCACTTCTTCTGGCAGCTCATTCCATACACACACCACCCTCTGTGTGAAAATGTTGCCACTTTGGTCGCCTTTGAAATCTTTTCCCTCTCAACACTTATCAGACGTCCCTTTACTGGTGAACAGTTCACTCCAATCAACTTTTGAAAGCTGTTTCTCATATCACTAACATTTCCCTTACTCCAACTGAAAACTAAGTTTTATGGAAGACATCCTTTTCCATAACTATTTTAAAACTAATAGAATTATGATCATGAGATCCAAAGTGTTTCACTCCTATCACTTGCTCTACCTTATTACCAAAGAGAAGGCCAAATTTTGCTCCTTCGTTAGTAGGAACATTTAAATATTGATGAAGAAACTTTTTTTGAAGACATTTAACAAATTCTTCACCATCCAAACATTCGGCATTATGGTAATCGCAGCCAATGTTTGGAAAATTAAAATCACCTACTATATATCCTTATTATTCTTACATATATCTGTGATCTCTCTACATATTTGTTCCTCAATTTCCCTCTTACTGTTGTGGGGGGGAGGGGAGGCTATAGTATAATCCCATCAAAGTGACCATTCCTTTCCTTTTTTCTAATTTCAACCCACACATTTGCACTCTTTAAGAGTTGAGAGAGGTAGTTGCTCAGGATAGGGAAGAATCTGCCATGTGGTCATTTCCACCAATGCCTTTCCCATCGACCATTGAATGCCCACTTAAGTAGGCTCCTGCTCCTGAATCCATGAGCAATGTTTACTAACCAGACTCCCCACATGGCACATTGCCCATCTACCTTTGGTAAAATGCAAGCAGCAGCATACGGAACTGTTTAATTGGCCTCTGGTCAATAGGTCTCTCCTCGACCTTTCCGTCCATTGGTGGGGTGCACTAACAGCAGGTTGAATGACAGATACTCCAAATCCTCACTCTCTTCCCTTGTGTTTTTTCTGATTCCACATCCTCCTCCTCCTCAACTCCACAACCTCCTAAGTTACTCCTGCATGTCTCATACATCTTAGCTCTATAAGCACAAATCTCTTTATAAAAATTCCAGCAGTTTTGATGTGTACAGGTGGGGAGATTTAAGCTTTTACTGTTGACAAGCTGAACCAAAGTCTCTGGTCCAAGGTAAGTAGGTAGCATTTTTACAGAATAGAGGATAGTCCAGAAGGCAACTTAAGATTCCACATGCATAGATTTGTCAATGCCTTAATTTGAAACTTCTTAAACATAGCCAGTCATTCTCAGACTGAATCTGCAATTGTCAAGGAACAGGAAGTTTGAGCTTCTGTGCTATGCTTCAGTCACCCTTTCCAAATCTCAGAGAAAGAGTTTCTGGCCTGGCTGTACAGGCATTGCTGAAAATATCCACCCCAGCAGACTGAGAAGATAGATTGACCATTAACTCTTCTGGTTGCTTGAGGGGTGGGAATCTGAGTTTAGACCACTCGCTGAAGGTCTGCAGTCTTTTAAACTCATGCTCTATAGTAATATTGTTTCCATCCTAATCCAGATAGCAAGTGATTCTGTTGAGTTCAATTCTATCCACTTTGGGATCCTCACTTATTTCTGCATCATTGTGACTTTTTAATGCAGGTGAAGTTACTGCTGGCCACAGAGGAACTTTAACTGGAAACAATTCTGGGGTAATCTACTGACAATGGTAAACACTGAAATGCAACTTTGTTGGCATGGTGTAATAATCTTTTACAATTTATGAATTAACTCAAAAATTGAACCCCACCCATGACAATAGTGAACTGATATCTCAATTGGCTACTTGTAACAGAGATTTTGGCAAGGTTCTAAAATACTTTTTAAACAAAAATTATAAAATAAAAGTAGCTTCCATTGAACCCAGGTCCAAGTCATTTAAGACTCCTCTACAAATATCACAATTTGGATTTCAGTTCTGAGGCTTTTCTATTTATTTCTATCTTTCAATGTCCTTCCATTCAGAATGCATTCCTAATCTTTCTTTTTCTGCTTTAAATATTAGCTCACTCTAATCATCAATCAATTACATCTGTCTCATGCTAACCAATTTCACTATCTTGTCCATTTCCGCGAGTTCCCTTTTGCAATGCCTCCATCCTGCTTTTAAAGTTTCCACTTATATATCATGAGTCACATATTAGATTGCGTTCCCGATATACAGGCTCACATATGAGATTGCGTTCCCGATATACAGGCTCACATATGAGATTGCGTTCCCGATATACAGGCCCACATGGTTCAAGTACGTCAAGAGAAAGAGTGGTCCCTGAACTCACCAGGGTGCTTCGAGAGTTAATAGTCTCCATCCTGACTGCTAGCTACGTGGACTAACTCATCCATCATTTTGTTAGCTTTTCATAAATTCTTTTGATTCAGCAATATTATATATATGCCACATACCATTTCTATAGGTGTTTAATTATGAGCAACATATTGAAGAAACATAGTTAGGATTTAAACATTATGCTCAATATTATGACAAACATTGAATGATTTTGAGTCAATATGAAAGTTCCTTTAATTTTCTATTGAATTTGGCAATGTAAAAGATTAACAGTATTTTCATTCTTTTCACAGTTTAATTCCAGCCGGGGCTGATATTTTGTTATTCAGAGAGAAATATTTCTACGTCTCTCAAATGGCATTCCAGCTGGGTTCCCTGCAGTTTTCATACCTTACAATATGGCAGAGGGCACATGTCAGTAGGAAGCTTTAGGAGAAAAAAATTAAAAATTTCATTTGAAAAAGCTGATGTCAGCTTTGCCTGCAAATCCTCTTGACAAGGGCTGCAAAACTGATATGGCATAAGTCACCTCACGTGTAATATTTTAATTTTGCCATTTCAGAATGCCACAAGCAATGACCTAATGACATATTTTACAAAGGCACATTTTACTCCAGACACCCAAATCTTCCTTTTATTCTTATCAATAATTTTAACAATTATCAGTTTTGAGTAAAACCTGGTACAATATTGATAGAAAGCAACAATTGACCAATTTTGTGTTTAAAACCGATGTGTGGATTAGTATTCCTCCATAAATTAATTAAGCAACATTAGTAACAACTTTCAGTGCTAAAGGGAACTTTTGCTGATTAAGGCATTGTTAAGGTTCATTAATCAGAAATTTGCACAAAATAAACTGCCACATAGTCACAACTAAAAGTGAGCATATTACTCCAAGATATTTTTATAGTGACTTTAATCACCAAACTAGTCACAGCACGAGGAATGTTACACCATATGACAGTTCTATGCATTGTTTGCTGTCCTTTACATAAATGCAAATTCAACACTACCAACACATGGAGGGTAATTTTAAAAAAAATCATTGATCACAGAATTGCACAGGAAAACTAAGAATTGAGCAATGGCATAAATCAGAAGAGTTTACTAATAGAATGGAAGAGAGGGAAACATTCATCGAGTAGGATTAATAAATAAGTGGGAAGGTAAGATCAGAGTATTTTACAAAATGGTGTGATCCACTGATGTGCAAAGAAACAAGCTGAGAAGTTGGTTGGACAGGGAAGCATAAAAATCAGCATGTTATTGAGAAACAAGCACTGTAATAACACATGATTGGTGCAAGAACAAATTGTTGATTTAGTGGAGTGTGGATGATGTTAGCCCATTGGAATGGGTAATGATTGGTAAAATCACAATGCAGTTTGAGGAAAGAGTGGTCTGGTGGTATCAAACATAGATCAGGAGGAGACCATGGTATTATTCATGGAGACAGGGTGATGAACCAATCCAGCCAAAGGAGGCAGTTCATGGTTGAGTGCAGGTCCAGAAGCGGGATGAGGCAAACCTATCCAGTAGACGACAGTGGTTTACATACTTTTGTGAGATTAGGGACAGAACTAGCATTATAAAAGGTTGGTTAAATTGCACTTTGACATAAGCGGGTGGAGTGTGTACAGTGAATGCTTTGCTCAGTTGTACTTGAAGGTACAAATAGAGTCCTAAGACTGGTGTGGGACCCCCACTTTTCATAAGTAGCATGCGTCCTAGTGTTTCTGGAATGAATGCTTGGCTTCTCAGATCTCTAATGTATGGTCTCTGCTTCTCTACAATTTTCTGCAGGATGAGGTGAGTGACAGCTGCAATTTTTCTTTAGTGAATTTATTATTTTTGCCTATGGTGATAACTGGGAGTCAGACAGTGAAATTAACTCCTCAAAGCTTTTACTGATGTGAAAATATGTGCCTTTATTGTATGAATATTAAAACATGCAGACGCATTTTAACAGATCAGATCAAACACTTTCTAAATTTTGGCCTTAGCCATGGTTTTAGTAATTCAAACCACTGAAACACCATGAATTGGCACTGATTCAGTAATGTATATTCACAAACCCTCAGTCTTTGGCCTGCAGAAACAGTCCAATACTTCTGCAGGAAATGAGGTTATTTTGAGAATGGGTTGAGACACAATCAGATTGTTGCTTTGAACTTTGAACACAATCAGATCAATGAAGATACGGTCTGGTCCCTGGATGACCCAGAAGTGCTTAGTATTATCATTATATGCAACATAAGAGGCAAAGAGCAGTAGCCTGTTGCGTACTTGTGTCAACTGCCAGTGTGAGACAGAAGTCATTTTATTTTGCAGGCCACATTGGCATATTGATGTTTGTCTGCTTGAACCAAGCAGGAATCATAAGAATGGCAATGGTCAAGTGTTGTGGAATGCAGCAGTAGGCCATTATGGGGGAGAACTATCCTTTGGCAGCCATATCATTACAGTGCATTTGAAATCGGAGGAAGCACTGAGTAGAAAAGGCCAAAGATTTTCTGTTGTGATCTGGAGTCTGCTGTCTTGCTCTTCCTGACCCACAAGGAAACATTGAAGAATATGAAAATTGACTTAACTTATTGGCGATCTTCTGGACAGCTGCTCTTCAACAACTGGTGTTCTTGGGGAGGTGATTACCTACAATCAAAATCAACAATTCTATCACACAGCAAGGCCAATCAGGAGTCAAAATACTGGTCAACATGTGCATACAGTGCCAAGTCAGAACAAAGCAAGGCACACATTTAAATTCCATTATCATCAAACATACACACAAGTGATTTTGATGCGTATAAGTAATTCAAATAAGTGTATTTTCTCTTAAGTTCAAAAATGGTTTGCATTTTATGTAGCAAGTTGCCATTTGTAACAAAATCAAATGTATGTGTTTTTGTATGATGACAGCAAGAGTATAAATCAATTTGCTAACACTCTCTCAGATGTACTACACAACAAATGGAGTGCTAGTAGGGATCTTTATTTGAAAGAAATAGAGACAGCCACTATACACAATACATTAGTTTAGCAATGCAACAGTCATTTAAACAGAACTCTTCAGGTTTGGCATTGTATCAAAGTTTCCAAAAATTGAGCAAATTAATTTTGATATTTTACAACATATGAGAACAACAAGACAGTGTAGCAAGAATATGTAAATACAAATCAATTCTGTTATGAGGAAATTTATGATCAAATTTGCCAAAGTTTAGCTTATGTAGGAAGGCCCCAAAGGAGCTTTCCACATCCATCAAAGTTTTACCTGCACATCCACTAATATCATCTATTGTATCCGTTGCTTCCGATGCGGTCTCCTCTACATTGGGGAGACTGGGCGCCTCCTAGCAGAGCGCTTTAGGGAACATCTCCGAGACACCCGCACCAATCAACCATATCGCCCAGTGGCTCAACATTTCAACTCCCCCTCCCACTCTGCCAAGGATATGGAGGTGCTGGGCCTCCTCCACTGCCGCTCCCTCACCACCAGACGCCTGGAGGAAGAACGCCTCATCTTCCGCCTCGGAACACTTCAACCCCAGGGCATCAATGTGGATTTCAACAGTTTCCTCATTTCCCCTTCCCCACCTCATCCTAGCTTCTAACCTCCAGCAACTCGATCCCCTGACCTGTCCGGACTTGTCCGAACTGCCCAGCTCCTTTTCCACCTATCCACTCCACCCTCTCCTCCCTGACCTATCACCTTCATCTCCTTCCCCACTGACCTATTGTACTCTATGCCACTCTCTCCCCACCCCCACCCTCCTCTAGCTTATCTCTCCACGCTTCAGGCTCTCTGCCTTTATTCCTGATGAAGGGCTTTTGCCCGAAACATCGATTTTGCCTGTCCTCGGATGCTGCCTGAACTGCTGTGCTCTTCCAGCACCACTGATCCAGAATCTTAATGCCCAGAGCGCAGTTAGGGATGAGCAATAAATGCTGGCCCTCATCCTGTGAATGAATTGAAAAAAAATTGTCTGAACTCAGGATAGTTCATGAATATACCTCTCTACAATTTTAATTAGACTCAGGCTTGTTTTTAAAAAAATGCACAAATGGCTTTAAAAGGAAATAAAACTCATCTTGCACTGAATTTATTTTAATATAATTTACATATATATCATTAATGGATCTAAATGGCATATATCCATCTAAAAATTTAAATGAATCTGGAATTATATTTTTCAAATTAATTAACAAATTGTAGAATACATTATGGTGAATTCATAGAAAAGTTTATTTAAGAAAACATTGAAGAATGTTAAAGTGTTCCTTTTCTCATTTGTTCTAAATCTCTCTAAGTACAGAGGAAATTCGATTATCCAAATACCAATTATCCGAAAATCGGATCATCTGAAGGAGATCTGGAGGTCCCGATAGAAACATTACGTCAAAAACATGTTTCCAGCAGTGATCGCGTCTTTTGTTTACAGTGATTAAACAGGCACCGTCTCCAAATGACTGACCTCCTGCCTGCTCTCTCTACCCAGGCTTTCCCTGGAGTTCTCCACAGGGGTGTACCCTAACCCGCCCCCCCCCCCCCGCCCCCCAACTCGCACGCTGTGTGTTGCTGCAGTCTCCTGAATAGGGAGCAGACTTTAAAACTTTGAGCTCCAGAGGAAAGGCATTTAATCGATTTTCCAAAATATCGATTATCCGAAAAAAATAGTGTCAGCCATCTCATTCGGATAACCGAGTTTCCACTGTATATGCTACTATCTGGCCCTACTCTCTGGCAATAGCTCAATAATACTAGTGATTGGAATACAAAAAGCACAAGCCAGTGTAACACACTGTCCAGGTAGGCTTTTCTTGGGAGCTTCAGGATTCCATATTCAGGCGCAAATGAGCATCAGGAACTGGCACTGTGTAGTGAACAGAGACTCAACTGTGACTTTCCCTGACTTAGCCAGAGGCAGGGCTTAGACTCATAGAGTCATAGAGATGTACAGCACGGAAACAGACCACTTGGTCCAACTCGTCCATGCTGATATTTGAATCTAATCTGGTTCCATTTGTCAGCACTTGGCCCACATCACTCTAAACCTTTCCATTCATATACCCATCCAGATGTCTTTTAAATATTGTAATTGTATCAGCCTCCACTACTTCCTCTGACAGTTCATTCCATACCCGTGTGTGAAAAAGTTGCTCCTGAGGTCCCTTTTAAATTTTTCCCCTCTCACCCTAAACCTATGCCTTCTAGTTCTGGACTCCCCCACCCCAGAGAAAAAATTTTGTCTATTTACTCTATCCATGCCTCTCATGATTTTGTAAACCTCTATAAGGTCACCTCTCAGCGTCCGGCACTTCAGGAAAAACAGCCCCAGTCTTTTCAGCCTCTCCCTATTGCTCAAATCCTCTGGGCAACATCCTTGTAAATCTTTTCTGAACTTGCTCAAGTTTCACAACCTCCTTCTGATAGGAGGGAGACTAGAATTGTACACATAGAAACCCTGCAGTGCAATTAGAGGCCGTTGAGTCTGCACTGACCATCCGAAGACCATCCAATCCAGATCCATCTATCACCATAACCCCGTATTTACCAACTAGCCTGCACAACCCTGGACACTACAGAGAAATTTAGAATGGCCATTCCACGTAACCTTTGGACTGTGGGAGAAAAGTGGAGGAGAATGTGCAAACTCCATACAATCTCCCAAAGCTGAAATCAAACCCGGGTCGCGGGCACTGTGAGGCAGTGAGCTACCATGCCGCCCATGTCTTCCAATTAAGAAAGAAGTGTTAACAGAGTCCAAACCGACTGATCAGGTACACACAAAGGCACATTGGGTTAATTTCTTTTTCCATTTTCAGTCAGTGTTTTCTTCAGTGAGATCCATGTGCCTGGTCCACCATGGTTTACTCAGTGACTTTTTTCTTGCAATTCTTTGCTCTTCACCTCATTAATTGTACATTTGGGCTTCATGGTGTCTTCTTGTGGAACCACGCAACTGGAGAGGCAGATGCACTCAACCACCAATGGGATCTTCTGCCATTTAGGCAGCTGGTGCCATGCTTAATTCCAGCAGCACATAAATTCACACACTGCAAGCCAAGCAAGCTTTTATACTGAGGTGGAATAAAATATCCTTCATGATTACAAGACCATAAGGTGTAAAACTAGAAGTAGTCTTCATCAGTCAATGAGATCATGGCTGATCTGACAGTCTCAACTTCATTTTCCTGCCTATTCCCCAGAACTCTGAAATCCCTTTCTGATTTAAAATCTGTCTAACTCAGCCTTGAATATACTTAATAACTCAGCATCAACAGGCTACTGCAGTAAAAGATTCTCTACCCTGGTAGAAGAAATATCTCCTCATCTCTGTCTTAAATGGACATGCATGAGTCTGAGATTATGCCCTCTGGTTTTAGAATCTCCCACTTTGGAAACAAGCGTTCTGCATCTAGTCAAGTCCTCAAAAAAAATGTTTCAATAAGTTTGCCTATCATTCTTCTGAATTCCAATGAGTACAGTACAATGAGTATTTGACCTCTGTATTAGCCCAATTAACTTTCTCAGGACTGCCTCTGAAGATCAAAGCTTTTCTGAGTATTCCAACTGTAATCTAACTAGTGCCTTATATAGTTTTAGCAAAACCTCACTATCTTTATACTCCATTCCCTTTGAAATAAAGGCCGACATTCCACTTGCCTTCTCTATTATCTACTGAACTCTTTGTGATTCATATGCGAGGACTCCCAAATCCCTCTTTGTGAAGTCTTTCTCCACTCAAAAAATAATACGTATTCAGCTTTCTCTTTTCTTCCTGCCAATGTGCATAACCTCACATATTTCACATGTTATATTCCATCTGAGTGTTCATGTGTTCTGAGGAAGGGTCATTGAACCTGAAACGTTAGCTCCGATTTCTCTCCACCATTGCTGCCTGACATGCTGAACTTTCCTCGCAATTTCTTTTTTCCAGCAAACATTGTTCTTTCAATTTTATATTCCATATGTCAAGTTTTTGCCCCGCTTACTTAACCTATCAACCGTATATCCCTCTGCAGACTCTTTGTGTCAGCCTCACCACTTGCCTTACCGTGTCATCTGCAAACTTGGCAATAGTATATTTACTATTAAAAAAGTTGTAAATTCTTGGTGTCTTAGCACCGATCCTTGTGGTACTCCATTAATTACAGATTGTCATCCTGAAAATGTCCCCCTTATCCCAATTCTACATCTCCTATTAGTCAATTCTCTAATTGTGCTCATTATTCTATCTCCAACAACATGGGCTTTCATCTTACTGAGTAGTATCATGCTGTTCCTTAACAAAACTTTCTGAAAATTCAAATATATTACATTCACAGCTGCCTCATTATCTATTCAACTTGATGCCTCCACAAAAGAATTCTAGTAAATCTTTTAGTCATGATTTCCCCTTATGAAGCCATGCTGAGTCTGCTTGCTCATATTAAACATTTCTAAAGGTTCTGGCATTACACCCTTTACAATAGACTCTAATATTTTAGTTTCGTCTTTTTTTTAATGAAGGTATTAAATTGGCAGTTTGCAAGATGACCTTCTGTGCAACCACTATCTCTGTAGCTACTTCTTTTAATATCCTAGATGGTATCCTATCAGGTCCCGGTGACTTATCAATCTTTCTCTTGCAATAGTTATTATATTTATTTCCCCCACTCCTTTTGCCCTTCGATTACTTAGAAAAATTGGAATGTTATTAGAGTTCTCTATTATGAAGACCACTGCAAAGTATTTATTTAACTTCTCTGTCATTTCCTGGTTTCCCATTATTATTTCTTCAGCCTTTTTCTCTGAAGGACATACGTTCACTTTGGCTTCTCTCTTCCTGTTCATATATCTAAAGAAGCTACGTTGTCTGTCTTATCACCTCCAAGTTTATTTTTAAAGTTATTTCTCTTTAGTATTGTTGAATGGTACAAACGATTGGCAGCTCAACTCAAGTGACACCAATCTGCAAATAGTCTGCTGGCTAGGGAGCCAAGTTTACGATGGATTGAATGTTATGTTTTCAATTGGCACAGTGAGAGTTGCATTTAGATTTTTGGAGGGTTTAGCCCCACAAGGTCATGATTTCCTCACCTTCAAGAGCTGCCTACCCCATTCCAATGACACCCTCATCAGATCCGATCCCCATTTTTCCACACACTGTTTCTGGAGCGATACACTGAATCGATAGATATCCGCTAAACCCACAATATCCTTAGAGCTTATGCCATCTTTGAAAGGTCATGGTGCACCCATACAAGAATTCACAATCCAGTGTCATCCCTCACTAGCAGAGAAATAGCACACAAAACAAAAAACAAAAAACACACTGCTTATGATATATAGCCAGCATACAACCCGATTCTCTCACCCTCCTTAATCACCAGGCTACACAGATTAAACATACATCCCCGGTTTCTCACCCTGCTTAATCACCAGGTCACACATTTTATTTGTTCTGGCCTGCATCCCATCAAAATATCCTCTCCAAGTCAACACTCTCTCGCCAATGTCCACTGGGCCCCACATTTTGCCTTCATGTGGAGAAGATCACATAAAGGCAAGCAACTGACAATTCCAAACATAAACTTTTATTTGCATCTGTTAAAATCAAACACAAACTAAAGGAACAGATTCTGCATATCACGCCAAGGAAGCAAACCAAATATTGGCGTCATGACCAACGACCAGTCTATCCTCCACGATGGTCTGCTGCCCCAAAACTTATCGACTGGAACCAGGTGTCAATCAGGTCCAGTGTGGCTTGTAGTGCAAACACATCTGGGGTCTGCCATGCACAGGAGAGCTTTCTCCTTCACAGTGTCCTCCTCCTCCTCTTTGCTCACATTCCCCCAGTTCCTCAACATCCAGTGTATCACCTCATCACCTGTTTCAATTGTGCAGGATGCACCATCTCAAGATGTCTGCAATACATTGGACGGACCCCAAAAAATTATTTGAAGTGGCAGAACTGCATGCTCACCAGCCCTATCTTCTGCTGCACTGTTGTCATAGTTGATGCATGGGGAGCATTGTATCTGTACTAGAAGGTTGTGCATGGTCACAGTGAGAAGCCCAGTAAGGCATCTGGATCTTTAAAGACACAATATGCATGAGTGCTCCAGGATGCAGTAATGGCAACTACCAGGATAGTGGGCACACCCCTCCAGGAAGTCATAATAGTGATCACAGATCATGTGGACATTAATGAAATGACAGGCCTTACTGTTGATGAATTCTGCAGTGTTGTGATAGGTCAGTGCCATGTGTGTAGAGCCAATGGGCATCCTGCACCTGGGGAACTCAGTTACAGTCCCGAGTCCCACTGCCCTGGCTAAACAAAATGAGCCAGTGTGATTTGGCACAGGTAGTATTGGTCATTGTTCTGATGCATTGTGGGAGTATGTTTGAATGATCCCATATAGTTCTCTCATCACTACCTGGAAGAAGCAAGTCCCATAAAAAAATTAAAGGAGTTGTCAACTTGCTAGCCACTGGGAGACAATGGCTTTTCACCCGTCAACCCTCAGATTCTGCTCCAGCATCCTTCGCAGTTCCAGCACAGTGATCGGGGACATAACAGCCTGCATGGACATTGCACCTCAGTCTTCATCAGGAAATGGAGTCAGGGTTGAAAATCTCAGATTTTCCTGAATGCCTCATACATCATGCGGTCATGTGATGGGGGCCTCTCCCCATGTTGGGTGTTCATCATCCTTAACAACAGCCTACTGCTACCCCAGGGCTTGAGGTTAGACCAGCTTCTGTCTTCACCTTCTTAAATGGGGTGGCATGATGGCTCAGTGGTTAGCACTGCTGCCTCACAGTGCCAGGGACCCAGGTTTGATTCCCAGCTTGGGTTACTGTCTGTGTGGAGTTTACACAGTCTCCCCGTGTCTGCATGGGTTTACTCCGGGTGCTCCAGTTTCCTCCCACAATCCAAATGATGTGCAGGTTAGGTGAGTTGGCCATGCTAGGTTGCCCATACTGTTAGGTACATTAGTCAGGAGTAAATGGGTTTGGGTGGTTGCTCTTCAGAGGGTAGGAATGGACTTGTTGGGAATCTAATCTAATTTAAATAGGCGGTCATAGCCAATAACCCGCCAGTTGCAAGGCGCAGGTCTCTCAACTGAAATGGCCTACATTGGGGATATATAAATGAAGGATCTTCTCAGGTCTCAGAACACAGTCTTTGCTGGCATAGCTTGCAGATGAGGGCAGCATACATTCCTCCTTACACTGAGACAAGCTGCACCCTATAATGAGGACTGCGTTTCCATCAATCATTCAGCTTCAGCCTCAGTTTGTGCACCAATTTGTTCAATATGCTGCACTGGCTTATTTTACAGCACACATAACAGAAAAAGAGAGTGCCAGCTGCACTTTGAATCCATTCTCATCAAGGCCCACTTCAATCATTGCATTTGGTACACACCATCGTTAAACTTATCTAAGAGACGATGAAGCAATAGTCTCCAACTTGCATAGAAATCTTGAGAAGTTGCACATGGAATGGTTCATCTTTGGCTAGTATTGGCATCTTTTTATGTCATTGGTGCTCAGTTCAGATCTTAACAATTTGGAGGGACCAAGGCATGGTACAAATTGCCTTTGACCAGCATCTGAACTGTCAGCACCTTCACTCTGCATGCATTGCAAATGGATGATGAAATAATTGAAAATTAAATATAGTTGCAGTTTACAAAAGCCTGTGTTACATATTTGCCCCTTCAACATCCTAGTGTCCAGCAAATGTAGATCCTGTGTTCACCTATCAAAGTGACACCGACTCGGCCTAGAATGGGTTATGTTGCAGCATTTTCTACTGGCATTTCACATCTAGAGAGTGAAAAGAGATGATAGGGAACACAGCCCGTGGGAACACCATCAGCTGTCGCCTCAGAGCCTCCATTTCCCCTTTTACTTTGCACTACACCAACAGATTTCTATCCATCTTCCCGATACCATGTGGAGACCCAGCACAGTGAATTTCATCTCCAATCATCTTCACTGCCCCTGAACACCTCAATGATGCCCACTCTGGTCCTCTTCACTCCCCTGTGGAGGTCACAGAGCAACCTCTAGACATGAGTGACCAGACTCCAACAGCTGTGCTTGCAGCTCCTTGACTAGCAATCCCCTGACTGCTGTCGCTGGTCATCCAAAACTGACCATTGCCCTGTCAGACAGATCCACACACCCGAGCGAATAAATGACTGTGGCTAAACCTGTGTGCAGACTGTGGCCATGACTGATGGTACTGATAGATATAGCTCACCCCTGTCCCCACACATTGAATGGACTGATAACTAGAACTCACCCACTTTTAGCCATGGCCATTTGATTGAATAAATATACAGTATGTTTGCCATGTTGACAGCTGGCATATGTTATAGGTGTTAGATTGACATCTCTAAATTCCATAGAGCAAGATGTGCCCTCACCCTTCGCTGTGCTGAATGATTCCTATTGGCATTCTGTGTCTGTGTGTTTGTGTCTGTGTAAATGAGCATGTCATTACAGTAGAACTGATAGCTGTTCACTCTGGCAGAAGCACCAAGATGCTAACTGGCACAACACAGCATGGCAAGGAAAGGCATAGATGACACTTAGCAGGTACTAAGTGCGCAAGTACTAAAAACAAATAAACAGCCCTGAGATGTAACTTGGTTCAATCCATGAACTGGGTGCCAGTTTCTGTGTTCAAAGTGTCCTTGCAGTAGCCCTTTCAATGCTCATTTCCAGTGTGCCTTGCAATGCAGATCTATGCTTTCTAAATATCCAACAAGTGGATTGGAGTGATTCTGTGATGGTCATGAGGGGTGGGCAAAAATCAGATGCCATTGTCTGTGTATGAGTGTTATGTGTGTGGCTGATACCCATCAACTGTGCTCTGAGACTCTGTTCATTGCTGAGCAGTACGGAGGCTCTCAACATCTAGCTTGTTTGACGTATTTGGTAAGAGAGGTAGCTAAATATTACTGAGGCAAATTGTGGCTCTAGCCAGGCTTTTAACAAGCTGCCAGGTAGACAAGCAGGAGGCTGGAAGAACACAGCAAGCCAGGCAGCATCAGGAGGTGGAGAAGTTAATGCTTTGGGTGTACCCCTTCTTCAGGACTGAAGAAGGGTTACACCTGAAATGATGATTTCTCCAAATCCCGATACTGCCTGGCTTGTTGTGTTCTTCCAGCTGCCTGCCTGTCGACCTTGGATTCCAGCATCTGCAGTTTTTTTTTGTCTTTAACAAGCTGCCAGGCCCCTTCATTGGCAATTTGCCACAGCCAGTGAGATACTTGCCTTGTCACTCGGCAAGTTCATTAAAGATACTCTGAGTTGCTCCTGACATCGAGATGGGTCTCGGCTTCCCGCATAATTCTACCATAAATCTTATCATAGCCCAAGTTGCTCAGGTCCATGTAAGGTTTCGCACAAGGTCTTCAGTCTTCTTTACATTTAGTTGAAGGAAATACAGCCCCAGATAACAGCGCTCTGGTAACTTAGAGTTATTGAAGAGCTTGAGAGAAGTAATAGAGACATGGATTTGGGCGTTATTAGAGTATGCATGGGAACAGATGCTTTGCTTTTGGATGCTGCTGCAGAGGGCCAACATTTTGCTGAGGATATGAGGGGATTATGAATAAAATTGAGACTTATTATAAGTAATAGCCGAGGTGAAGGAATAAAAGACACTGCAACTAATTTTCTGCCTATCTCAGATTATGTGGCATTCTGGGAAAACTGGGCATCATTCTGCAGTATACAAACCCGAGGACTATGCCATCACAACATATCCAAAATAAACTCACAATCAAGCAACATTTCAGATCTTTTTAGGTGCTTCATATAAATGTTATGACAAGGCATCCTGCAGATACTTCTTGATATCAATAATTGTGAAACCCATCAGTTAAGGAAATTACGAAAGCTAACTGTATTTCCTTTGTAATCATAAATACTAATCTGATAAAAGGTACATGTAAGTTGCATTATTCTTTCTAACAGATTAGTACCTGTAGTACATAGAAGAATACATAGAACATAGAAGAATACAGCGCAGTACAGGCCCTTCAGCCCTCGATGTTGCACCGATCCAAGCCCACCTAACCTACACTAGCCCACTATCCTCCATATGCCCATCCAATGCCCGCTTAAATGCCCATAATGAGGGAGAGTCCACCACTGCTACTGGCAGGGTATTCCATGAACTCACGACTCGCTGAGTAAAGAACCTACCCCTAACATCTGTCCTATACCTACCCCCACTTAATTTAAAGCTATGCCCCCTTGTAATAGCTGACCCCATACGTGGAAAAAGATTCTCACTGTCAACCCTATCTAAACCCCTAATCATCTTGTACACCTCTATCAAGTCACCCCTAAACCTTCTTTTCTCCAATGAAAACAACCCCAAGTGCCTCAGCCTTTCCTCATACGACATTCCTACCATACCAGGCAACATTCTGGTAAACCTCCTCTGCACCCGTTCCAGTGCCTCCACATCCTTCCTATAGTATGGCGACCAAAACTGCACACAATACTCCAGATGTGGCCGCATCAGAGTCTTATACAACTGCAACATGACCTCAGGACTCCGGAACTCAATTCCTCTACCAATAAAAGCCAGTACACCATATGCCTTCTTCACCTCACTATTTACCTGGGTGGCAACTTTCAAAGATCTGTGTACATGGACACCAAGATCCCTCTGCTCATCCACACTACCAAGTATCTGACCATTAGCCCAGTACCCCATCTTTTTGTTACTCTTACCAAAGTGAATCACCTCACACTTAGCTACATTGAACTCCATTTGCCACCTTTCTGCCCAGCTCTGCAGCTTATCTATATCCCACTGTAACCTGCTACATTCTTCCTCACTGTCTACAACTCCTCCGACTTTTGTATCATCCGCAAACTTGCTCACCCAACCTTCTAACCCCTCCTCCAGGTCATTTATAAAAATGACAAACAGCAATGGTCCCAAAACAGATCCTTGCGGAACACCACTAGTGACGGCACTCCAAGATGAACCTTTGCCATCAACTACTACCCTCTGTCTTCTTCCAGCCAGCCAACTCCTAATCCAAACCTCCAACTCACCCTCAATGCCATACCTCCGTATTTTTTGCAGTAGTCTACCATGGGGAACCTTATCAAACGCCTTACTAAAATCCATATACACCACATCTACCGCATTTCCCTCATCCACCTCCTTAGTCACCTTCTCAAAGAATTCAATAAGGTTTGTGAGGCACGACCTGCCCTTCACAAAACCATGCTGACTATCCTTGATCACATTATTCCTATCCAGATGTTCATAAATCCTATCCCTTACAATTCTCTCTAAGACTTTGCCCACAACAGAAGTGAGACTCACCGGCCTATAGTTACTAGGGTTATCCCTACTCCCCTTCTTGAACAAGGGAACCACATTTGCTAGCCTCCAATCTTCTGGCACTACTCCTGTAGACAACGAGGACATAAAAATCAAGGCCAATGGCTCTGCAATCTCCTCCCTTGCTTCCCAGTGAATCCTAGGATAAATGCCATCAGGCCCAGGGGACTTATCTATTTTCACCCTTTCTAGAATTTCCAACACCTCTTCTCTACATACCTCAAAGCCATCCATTCTACTTAATTGTGACTCAGTATCCACATTGACAACAATGTCCTGTTCCTGAGTGAATACTGACGAAAAGTATTCATTCAGTGTCTCCCCAATCTCTTCAGCCTCCACACGCAACTTCCCACTACTATCCTTGACTGGACCTATTCCTAGCCTAGTCATTCTTTTATTACTGACATACCTATAGAAAGCCTTAGGGTTTTCCCTAATCCTACCAACTAAGGACCTTTCATGTCCCCTCCTTGCTGCTCTTAGCTCTCTCTTCAGGTCCTTCCTGGCTACCTTATAACTCTCAATCGCCCCAATTGAACCTTCACGCCTCATCTTTACATAGGCGCCCTCTTCCATTTAACAAGGGATTCCAATTCCTTATTCAAGCACGGCTCCCTCACACGACCCTTTCCTCCCTGCCTGACAGGTACATACTTATCAAGGACACTCAATAGTTGCTCCTTGAACAAGCTCCACATATCAATTACGCCCTTGCCTTGAACTTACTTTTCCAAGCCACACAGTCCTAAGTCATGCCTCACCGCATCATAATTTCCCTGCCCCCAGCTATAACTCTTGCCCAGTAGTGCACACTTATCCTTCTCCATCACTAGAGTAAAAGTCACCGAATTGTGGTCACTGTCCCCAAAGTGCTCACCTACCTCTAATTCTAACACCTGGCCTGGTTCGTTACCCAGAACCAAATCCAGTATGGCCTCACCTCTTGTTGGCCTATCTACATATTGTGTCAGGAAACCCTCCTGCACACATTGGACAAACACTGACCCATCCAACGAACTTGAGCTATAGCTTTCCCAATCAATATCAGGAAAGTTAAAGTCCCCCATAACAACCACCCTATTACTTTCACTCTTCTCTTGAATCATCCTCGCAATCCTTTCTTCTACGATTCTAGAACTATTAGGAGGCCTGTAAAAGACTCCTAACAGGGTGAGCTCACCTTTCCTATTCCTAACCTCAGCCCAAACTACCTCAGATGGCGAGTCTTCATCCATCGTCCTTCCCACCGCTGTAATACTATCTTTGACAAGCAATGCCACACCTCCCCCTCTTTTACCCCCACCTCTGACCATACTAAAACTTTTAAACCCTGGGACCTGCAACAGCCAATCCTGTCCCTGTTCTACTCATGTCTCCGTAATAGCCACGACATCGAAGTCCCAGGTACCAACCCACGCTGCAAGTTCACCTACCTTATTTCGTATACTTCTTGCATTGAAGTATACACACTTCAAGCCACTTTCCTGTTTACAGGCACCCTCCTTTGAAATTGATGCCATGTTCCTAACCTCGCTACACTCCAGGTCCTGCACCCTAAAGCTACAGTCTGGGTTCCCATGCCCCTGCAGAGTTAGTTTAAACCCCCTCCCAAGAGCACTAGCAAACCTCCCACCAAGGATACTGGTGCCCCTCAGGTTCAGATGCAGACCATCCTGTTTATAGAGGTCCCACCTTCCCCAGAAAAAAACCCCAGTTATCCAAATACCGGAATCCCTCCCTTCTGCATCATCCTGTAGCCATGCATTTAACTGTTCTCTCTCCCTATTCCACGACTCTCTATCACGTGGCACGGGTAACAAACCAGAGACAACAACTCTGTTAGTTCTAACTCTGAGCTTCCAACCTAGCTCCCTGAAAGCCTGCCTAACATCCTCAGCCCTCCTCCTACCTATGTCATTGGTGCCAATGTGGACCACGACTTCGGGCTGCTCCCCCTCCCCCTTAAGGACCCGGAAAACACGATCAGAGACATCACGTACCCTTGCACCTGGGAGGCAACATACCAAACGTGAGTCTCTCTCGTTCCCACAAAACCGCCTATCTGTGCCCCGAACTATCGAGTCCCCAATTACTATTGCTCTGCTCTTCTCCACCCTTCCCTTCTGAGCAACGGGGACAGGCTCCGTGCCAGAGGCCTGAGCCCCATTACTTACCCCTGGTAAGTCGTCCCCCCCACAAGTATCCAAAACGGTATACTTGTTCTTGAGGGGAATGGCCACAGGGGGTCCCTGCACTGGCTGCTTCCTCCCAGTCCCCCTCACTGTCACCCATCTATCTGCCATCTTTGGAGTTACTACTTCCCTAAAGCTCCAATCTATGACCCCCTCTGCCTCCCGAATGATCCTAAGTTCATCCAACTCCAGCTCCAGTTCCCTAACACGGTCTTGGAGGAGCTGGAGATGGGTGCACTTCCTGCAAGTGTAATCAGCAGGGACGTCGATGGCATCCCTCACCTCAAACATGTTGCAAGAGGAACATTGCACTGCCTTCACTGCCATCCCTCTGAAAGTAACCTTTTTTAAAAAAAACTGGGTCTAAAGAATACAACAAGCAAAATGCAGCACTTACCTACTTACCACAACGGGTCTTATTATTTAGGTTAGAGGAGGAGGGCGGGTGGGAGACACTACCTCTGTAGTGCCTCGGGTTCTTCTCCTGCGCGCTTTTAAAGGGAAAAAACCTACCCAGGTAAGCTTACGCTCTACCTGCTTCCGGGTCCCGGCTGCCCCTCTAGTCTTCGTCACTTCCCCCTGCTGCTCCCGCTCTTTCTGTGAAGAGAAAAAAAAACACCGCTGCCCGTAGTTACATAGATTTGGCTTTTTTTTCAGAAAATCAATGCATGTTTTCAATTATAGAACAGCTACAAGGCTGTATGTTAAGATATAGGGTAGGTTTACTGAAGTGACATTGACCAAATTAATTTCTTTAGAGCTCATCCATTTCCCAAACTTCATGCCAATTTGAATTGTCTGATTGCAAATCAATTACAGGGAGTTTTCAATATCAATGGAACAGATAATAGTCCAAAGCATATAAAGATATTTTATGATCAATATTAAATGCACCAATTGCACAGTGCCTCAAATATTTTCCTATATAATTCTATGTAATATTACCTCTTGCATATTGTTTTGTGCAATTTCTGACTTTTGCTAAACTAGTTAAGTCTAAATCATCAGAGCATTTTTCATCTGTGAAGCTGGTGCTTGTATTCTTGGATGTTTGTGCATTTTTACTGGTAAATTATACAGTTGTGAAGCTCGCTATTCTTGTCTCACCTTAATGTACCTCCAATCATTGAAAATCACCACGGTGTGTTTACAATTTCATGCTTTCACCATTTCATCAATAGTTGACAATTCATGCCAATTTAGTATTGTGGACTTGAACTATTTTCTCTTCGAGACTTCACTGCCAGCTGATAGACATGTCAATGGACAGAGATGCATCACCTTCCCTCTGTACAGGCAAGTCAGAGGTAACAGATAAGGGAGAACATGGAACAATCCACATTTACAGGGAAAAGGTTGTGAATCTGTGGAATTTTCTACCCTCAAAGTGCAGTGGATGCTGGGCCAGTAAGTAAATTTAAAGAAGAGTTAGACAGATGTTTAATTGGTAATGGGTTGAAGGGATATGGTGAGAAAACAGGAAATGGGGATGAGGAGCACATCAGCCACGATCAAATGGCAGAGCAACTCGATGGGCTGAATGGCTTAGTTCTGCTTCTAGATCTTATGAACTTATGTATGGATTGCTTGCAGTGCTTTACATACCAATAAGAAAGTAATGTACAAACTAATGGTACTTATTATAAAGAGGGGTCTTCTCCAAAGTGATGCTTTCTCCCCATCTTTGTCAAGCTAACTGAAAGTGGGTTAAGAATTCAGTGCACCTTTCCCCATCACCCTCCTAAATTTCATTCACAAGCCACCTTTATCCTTTTTCAATCCATTTATCTGAACAAAGTTATCCAAGTTTCACTGATATGTGCTATTGCAGAGTTTCTGACTGATATTATGCCATGGTAGAAAGCAAATTGTTTCATAAAAAGCCGATGCATGTTTCCCAATGCTTAAAGACCATATAATAAATCTAATCCACCCAAGTTAATGAAATGTAATCTGAAATACTACTAAGACTTTAATATTTACAAATAATGAAACTCAACCTCTAAACTCTGCAATGTTTTTTGAAAAGCTTAAATGAAAAATAATTTTGTTCTCAAAGTTCTTCGGAGTGTATCCCACAAGAAGCATAATCTGATTTATTTTGAAGGGATAATTAATGCTTCTGTACTAGTATTTACACTGTCAGCTATGAACTAGGTGGGCCTGCATTGGTTCTGATCTCTTCTAGAATCATAGCCACTTTATTTCGTGCTAACAGCCACTCTAGAATGTACCACAAACTGCTTATAGTGGATATAAAGTAATAAAGCTTCACTGATTGTGATTTTTGCAATGTTGAATTTTCTCCAGTTGCCACATTAAGCAGAAAGAAAGGTGATCCAGTGTGTTATTGCTTTTTTAAGACAACAGCTTTGCAAGAACTTAAAATAATTTGTTGCCGTGGGGAAACTTAAATAATTAACTGCTAAAATTTTACATTACTTGTTCTTCTGGATTAAATCAGAGTTTTACTGAATGGCACTTTATAGTTGAAACAAGGTCCAAATCCATAAATTCGATTCCAGTCCGCCCTCCAAGGTAACACAATCTTTAGGTAAGATTAAGAGAAAACAAATCCTTCTTTTCAATAGATCTTTTAAGCTGTATAAAGTTTTACAATGGTTCATGTTATCTGTAACTTAATAGATTCAACTTGGCTCTGTCAAAAGTTTGACTAATTCAGGCAAGAGAAGAATTCTGAAATCATAAATTTTAAAGGAGTGGTTAATTTCAGAAATACACTGATACAACGTTACTTGGGTGATTGGGCCAGGTAGAAGTATAAATGATTGTCAGGTCTCCGCACTGACAGAAATTTCCCAGAAATCCTGCCCCAGTGAACACTGAGTACTTATAATGACTATAGTTCCACTCTCCTGTCTGCGCTAAAGGTGATTGTTGTAATCTCTTTACTTAAACCTGAATTAGCATTGCTTAACTCAAACCTGTTATGAGCCTATTGTTCAATTGTTGTTACTGGGTTAATTTCACTTGTTTTAAGTATTTGTACACACTGTCCTGCAGAGCAATACAGTGATATCGTTCATGATTTCTCTCTTATCTGAATTCCACTGAAATTGTCAACATTACCATTTACCTGTTCCAGAGATTACAATGATAGAGATTCATGCTTGGGTCCTTGCAGTGCAGTGGTAGTGACCCTACCTCTGAGCTAGAAGGCCAGGATTCAATTCATTTCCATTCCGAGAAGTTTCATAATGTCTCCAACAAGTTCATCAGAAAATAGAACATAGAAGAATACAGCGCAGTACAGGCCCTTTGGCCCTCGATGTTGCGCCGATCCAAGCCCACCTAACCTATACTAACCCACTATCCTCCATATACCTATCCAATGCCCGCTTAAATGCCCATAAAGAGGGAGAGTCCACCACTGCTACTGGCAGGGCATTCCATGAACTTACGACTCGCTGAGTGAAGAACCTACCCCTAACTTCAGTCCTATATCTACCCCCCCTTAATTTAAAGCTATGCCCCCTTGTAATACCCGACTCCATACGCGGGAAAAGGTTCACACTGTCAACCCTATCTAACCCCCTAATCATCTTGTACACCTCAATCAAGTCACCCCTAAACCTTCTTTTCTCTAATGAAAACAGCCCCAAGTGTCTCAGTATTTCCTCATACGATCTTCCTTCCATACCAGGCAACATCCTGGTAAACCTCCTCTGCACCCGTTCAAGTGCCTCCACATCCTTCCTATAGTATGGCGACCAAAACTGCACACAATATTCCAGATGCGGCCGCACCAGAGTCTTATACAACTGCATCATGACCTCAGGACTCCGGAACTCAATTCCTCTACCAATAAAAGCCAGTACACCATATGCCTTCCTCACCGCACTATTTACCTGGGTGGCAACTTTCAGAGATCTGTGTACATGGACACCAACATCCCTCTGCTCATCCACACTACCAAGTATCCGACCATTAGCCCAGTACCCCATCTTTTTGTTATTCTTCCCAAAGTGAATCACCTCACACTTAGCTACATTGAACTCCATTTGCCACCTTTCTGCCCAGCTCTGCAGCTTCTCTATATCCTGCTGTAACCTGCCACATCCTTCCTCACTGTCAACAACTCCTCCGACTTTCGTATCATCCGCAAACTTGCTCACCCAACCTTCTAACCCCTCTTCCAGGTCATTTATAAAAATGACAAACAGCAATGGTCCCAAAACAGATCCTTGCGGAACACCGCTAGTGACGGCACTCCATGAAGAAACTTTGCCATCAACTACTACCCTCTGTCTTCTTCCATCCAGCCAATTCCTAATCCAAACCTCCAACTCACCCTCAATGCCATATCTCCGTATTTTCTGCAGTAGCCTACCATGGGGAACCTTATCAAACGCCTTACTAAAATCCATATATACCACATCTACCGCTTTCCCCTCATCAACCTCCTTCGTCACCTTTTCAAAGAATTCAATAAGGTTTGTGAGGCACGACCTGCCCTTCACAAAACCATGCTGACTATCCTTGATCACATTATTCCTATCCAGATGTGCATAAATCCTATCCCTTACAATTCTCTCTAAGACTTTGCCCACAACAGAAGTGAGACTCACCGGCCTATAGTTACTAGGGTTATCCCTACTCCCCTTTTTGAACAAGGGAACCACATTTGCTATCCTCCAGTCTTCTGGCACTACTCCTGTAGACAAAGAGGACATAAAAATTAAGGCCAATGGCTCTGCAATCTCCTCCCTTGCTTCCCAGAGAATCCTAGGATAAATGCCATCAGGCCCAGGGGACTTATCTATTTTCACCTTTTCCAGGATTTCCAACACCTCTTCTCTAAATACCTCAAAGCCATCCATTTTACTTATTTGTGACTCAGTATTCACATCGACGACAATGCCCTGTTCCTGAGTAAATACTGACGAAAAGTATTCATTCAGTGTCTCCCCAATCTCTTCCGCCTCCACACGCAACTTCCCACTACTATCCTTGACTGGACCTATTCCTACCCTAGTCATTCTTTTATTCCTGACATACCTATAGAAAGCCTTAGGGTTTTCCCTAATCCTACCGACTAAGGACCTTTCATGTCCCCTCCTTGCTGCTCTTAGCTCTCTCTTCAGGTCCTTCCTGGCTACCCTATAACTCTCAATCGCCCCAATTGAACCTTCACGTCTCATCTTGAGATAGGCCGCCCTCTTCCATTTAACAAGGGATTCCAATTCCTTATTAAACCACGGCTCCCTCGCACGACCCTTTCCTCCCTGCCTGACAGGTACATAATTATCAAGGACACTCAATAGTTGCTCCTTGAACAAGCTCCACATATCATTTACACTCTTGTCTTGGAGTCTACTTTTCCAATCCACACATCCTAAGTCATGCCTCACCGCATCATAATTTCCCTGACCCCAGCTATAACTCTTGCCCTGTAGTACAAACTTATCCCTCTCCATCATGAGAGTAAAAATCACCGAATTATGGTCACTATCCCCAAAGTGCTTACCTACCTCTAATTCTAACACCTGGCCTGGTTCGTTACCCAGAACCAAATCCAGTATGGCCTCACCTCTTGTTGGCCTGTCTACATATTGTGTCAGGAAACTCTCCTGCACACATTGAACAAACACTGACCCATCTAACGAACTTGAGCTATAGCTTTCCCAATCAATATCAGGAAAGTTAAAGTCCCCCATAACAACCACCCTATTACTGTCACTCATCTCCTGAATCACCTTCCCTATCCTTTCTTCAATGATTCTAGGACTATTAGGAGGCCTGTAAAAGACTTATAACAGGGTGACCTCACCTTTCCTATTCCTAACCTCAGCCCAAACTACCTCAGATGACAAGTCCTCATCCATCGTCCTTTCCACCACTGTAATACTATCTTTGACAAGCAATGCCACACCTCCCCCTCTTTTACCCCCACCTCTGACCCTACTAAAACATTTAAATCCTGGAACCTGCAACAGCCAATCCTGTCCCTGTTCTAGCCATGTCTCTGTAATAGCCACAACATCGAAGTCCCAGGTACCAACCCACGCTGCAAGTTCACCTACCTTATTTCGTATACTTCTTGCATTGAAGTATACACACTTCAAGCCACTTTCCTGTTTACAGGCACCCTCCTTTGAAATTGATGCCATGTTCCTAACCTCCCTACACTCCAGGCCCTGCACCCTGAAGCTACAATCTGGGTTCCCATGCCCCTGCAGAGTTAGTTTAAACCCACCCCCAAGAGCACTAGCAAACCTCCCCCCAAAGATACTGGTGCCCCTCAGGTTCAGGTGTAGACCATCCTGTTTATAGAGGTCCCACCGTCCCCAGAAAGAACCCCAGTTATCCAAAAACCGGAATCCCTCCCTCCTGCACCATCCCTATAGCCACGCATTTAAGTGTTCTCTTTCCCTATTCCTCGAATCTCTATCACGTGGCACGGGTAACAAACCAGAGACAACAACTCTGTTCGTTCTAACTCTGAGCTTCCAACCTAGCTCCCTGAAAGCCTGTCTAACATCCTCGGCACTCCTCCTACCTATGTCGTTGGTGCCAATATGGACCACGACTTCGGGCTGCTCCCCCTCCCCCTTAAGGACCCGGAAAACACGATCAGAGACATCACGTACCCTTGCACCTGGGAGGCAACATACCAAACGTGAGTCTCTCTCGTTCCCACAAAACCGCCTATCTGTGCCCCGAACTATCGAGTCCCCAATTACTACTGCTCTGCTCTTCTTCACCCTTCCCTTCTGAGTAACGGGGACAGGCTCCGTGCCAGAGACCTGAGCCCCGTTACTTACCCCTGGTAAGTCATCCCCCCCACAAGTATCCAAAACGGTATACTTGTTCTTGAGGGGAATGGCCGCAGGGGGTCCCTGCACTGGCTGCTTCCTCCCAGTCCCCCTCACTGTCACCCATCTATCTGCCATCTTTGGAGTTACTACTTCCCTATAACTCTGATCTATGACCCCCTCTGCCTCCCGAATGATCCGAAGTTCATCCAACTCCAGCTCCAGTTCCCTAACACGGTCTTGGAGGAGCTGGAGATGGGTGCACTTCCTGCAAGTGTAATCGGCAGGGACGTCGATGGCATCCCTCACCTCATACATGTTGCAGGAGGAACATTGCACTGCCTTCACTGCCATCCCTCTAAAGCTAACTTTTATTTTAAAAAAAACTGGGTCTAAAGAATACAACAAGCAAAATTCAGCACTTACCTACTTACCACAACAGATGTTATTATTAGGTTAGAGGAGGAGGGCGGGTGGGAGGCACTACCCGTGTAGTGCCTCGGGTTCCTCTCCTTCGCGCTTTTAAAGGGGGAAAAAACCTCCCCAGGTAAGCTTACACTACTGCTTCCGGGTCTCGGCTGCCCCTCTGGTCGTCGTCACTTCCCCCTGGTGCTCCCGCTCTTTCTGTGAAGAGAGAGTGAAAGAGAAAAAAAAAACACCGCTGCCCGCTACCGGTACGTACTTTTAAAACCAAACGGTCTTACCTTCGCTGCTGCTCGCACTGGAAATGACCGACGGCTTCGAAGGGTGAGTATAAATACTCACCGCTTTCCTTCCCGGCTGCCCCTCTGGTCGTCGTCACTTCCCCCTGGTGCTCCTGCTCTTTCTGTGAAGAGAGAGTGAAAGAGAAAAAAAAACACCGCTGCCCGCTACCGGTAAGTACTTTTAAAACCAAACGGTCTTACCTTCGCTGCTGCTCGCACTGGAAATGACCGACGGCTTCGAAGGGTGAGTATAAATACTCACCGCTTTCCTTCCCGGCTGCCCCTCTGGTCGTCGTCACTTCCCCCTGGTGCTCCTGCTCTTTCTGTGAAGAGAGAGTGAAAGAGAAAAAAAAAACACCGCTGCCCGCTACCGGTAAGTACTTTTAAAACCAAACGGTCTTACCTTCGCTGCTGCTCGCACTGGAAATGAAAATATCTAGAAATTTGTGCACAATGGTATCTGACTGTGCCCTATCCAGACAATTTATGGCCTCACTTTTACTGTTATGAATTTGCAGCAAATGAATGATTCAAAATTTCAAATGTGAGTAACATTGAATAGGTCTTCTTGCTATTCTTCAATCATAATAGAATCGAGGGACACTGCTTAACCAATCATTTGTTTCTGCTGGTTAGTAATTATATAGTAATCCTTATTCAACACTTGTATATGATTATATACTTTGCAGAAACTAAAATGTATTCCTTGCCCCATGTTAGTACACAAAAAGAAAGGAAGAAAGGAAATCTGCCATCCTCACCTGGTCTGGCCTACATGTGACTCCAAACCCACAGCAATGTGAATGACTCTCAACTGCCCTCTGAAATGGCCTAGCAAGCCACTTAGTTCAAGGGCAGCTAAGGACGGGCAATAAATGCTGGCCAGCCAGTGAAACCCATGTCCCACAGGTGAATAAGAAAATAACATCCTGATTTTGTTACCTCACTATAGTTAATATGATATAACACATCTTTAAAGCGGTGAAGTTAAAATAAGATCTACTGTCCAGGTGACTTGTACTCGGTGAATTTTAAAACTTTGATATCAGTTGTCTAAGCTTAATCTTAAATATATTATTCCGTTAATATTAACATTTTGAAGAAACTCATTAGCGTGCAATATTATTTTAAAAACTGACTAAATGAAATTGTACATTAGGGACATGATTTAGTTATCAAGCCTTGTGACTCGAGCACTAAAGTTCATTTAAATACGGATAGGTTATTTATTCTCTGACAGCATAATATTTCTGAAATGCTGGATTCTTATTACTCAGGTCTTTAGAGTTACAGCTGATCCAGCATTTATGCATTATAACAGCATTAACCTCTTCACACTACATGACAAGGTTTGTGAGCACAGAAACAGATCAATCTTTTTCTTATAGATTGCACATTAATCAAAACAATCGCAGCCACATTATCAGTACAGGTACAGTTTTGGGCATTCTTCAGCATGCCTATGTGCATACTTTAACCTACACAGATTGATGCATTAGCTTTCTGTTTTCTTTTATTTTGAGGCTGGTGAACTCTTCCTCATTTCAACATATGGATGAAATAGTGTTAACTTTGCGTAACACCACACAAGGACACCTCATCATTAGTGCGGCTCTGAATTCCATGTTTAACAAAGTACCGAGCCAAGGTATAATCTGTTGCAATGATTTCCTTATCGACTAATAACTGGAAGTTTAAATTTATTTTTGAAAATTAATAGCTGGAAAAAATGATAAAACAAGTTTTCACATTTTAGAACTTTTACTGTAACAAAAGACTAAAAGAATTATTTATTAAATATGATATTTTAGGCAATTTATACCTTAAAAAAAGACCATTCCACTTTTTCTTTAAGGCAACTAAAAGGTATACTTCACAGATATACCTTTTACAGTCCTTCAAGGAGATATTTAATTGTAGTGGAGGTGATTCTTTGCTTCTGAGGGTTTATTTCTTTCCATTCTCAGCCTGGTAACTTGTAACCTCAGGAGTGGTCTTTCACATTGAAGCTTCTCCCTTGGAGATTCTTCCTCTGGTGCAAGCTAGACAAATTTCCCAGTCTCATTTTAACACTTCATGAATTTTATCTTTCAATCTAAGATTGAGCTCTGACCCACATTCTCATATCTTCCTCTGTCTAGCTACTCTTCCTTGCCAGGAGGGCTCTGGCTGACTACATTTGTCTTTGCAAAACCTTTCTCCTCTCAAAGCTTATCTCCATGGCAACGTGAATCACTTGGGCCTTGCACCTAACTAGAAATGATGATCTATCAAGGAAATCCCAATTCTCTTTCAGCTTGTAAATAAATGGACAATTTACAATACAGCTGTTTAAAACCTAATATTCTTAACATTTTTCTTGAACTTTGGTGACTCACAATATATCCTCTAGTAGATGGTGCAACTGTAAACAACATGCACCTTCTTCCAAGTGAAAAAATATCTGGGCGCCTTTTAATCAAACTAGCCATGATCTGAGACTGAAAGAAACTACAGAGAATTGTGAACACAGACCAATCCATGATGAAAACCAACCTTGCATCCATAGTTCCTGCTAGGAAAGCGACCAACTAAATCAAACACTCCTCCTACTCCGGTTATATTCATTCCACCTTCTTCTGCTGGGCAAAAAAAAAAACAATAATTTGAATGCATGTACAAATAGATTCACTGCTTCTTCTCCAATATTATCAGACTTTTGAATGGATTTCTAAAATGTTAACTCTGATCTCTCTCTCTCTCTGCACCTTCTCTGCAGCTGTAACACTATTCTGCACTCTGTTCTGCTACCCTGATGCACTTTGTCTGGTCTGAGCTGCCTGTATAGCATGCAAAACAACACTTTCACTGTATCTCAGTACATGCAACAACAATAGATCAAATTCAAATGTTGCCTGCAAGAACAGGTCACAATATCCTCTTCATTTTTCCCTAAACTAAGACACAGTTCCAAATAGAACAACCTTACAGTTTGCATACATGTAACATTGCACTAACTTAATGATTCTTGACAACAAGCCATATTGCAATGGGTCCAGAATTTGATGTCTAGTGACTTTAGGCCTGACTTTAGATGCAAGTAAGAAGCAGGCAGATGGATGGACTGAAGTACATGTGAATAATCCCTGACATTGTACCTTGATACTTCACGGATTTTAACACTAGAGTCTTATTTACATACCATTGATGAACTTCTGGCCTAAATTAGATGGGAAGAGGGAGTTACTCAGAAAGTTGAATTAGAATTCCAAATGGCAGAAGGATCCGATGGTAATAACATAACTGTCAGTTGTAACCAAGTCAAAGGTTTCCTTTAAGAAACCCATTCATGCTCCACTTGTTTGCACTTTTCTACCCTGGATGCCTTGTCTACCTTGGTCATCTAATGGGGAAACCACACCAGCTTTCACACTCAGCTCCCTCCTAGTTATAATAGAAGGGTAATTACATCTTTGCACTCTGATTTCCATCAAGGACCCCACTTAGTCAAATTTGCCACTCAGGTGAGGAGGCAAAACAAAATACACTTTCAATGGCGGGGCCATCAGTCAGTACATCACCTGGTGAATTTTAAATGCCCGCCTGCCTACTTCTACTGAATGGAATGGAATAGGTTTATGATGTGCATAGCGGACTGCAGTCAGAAAACTACCACAGTCATCAAATTAATTTTCCATACAAAAAAAATTCCTGCAGGATGCTTGTTTTGCTGTTAGCCAATTATGGTCTGGATTTTTTTCCCTGTTTTCATGCTGTGGTGAACCACCTGTTTAGTTACACATGCAAGAAATTGTAACAGCAATGCATTTATCCATCTGTTCACGTGTCACTGTGTTTAACTTGGAATGATATCATTGGCACCTCATTTTATTTTTAAGCATACACATTTTTATTGATTATTTCAACGATGTGTGAAGTCCAGACAGAGATTTGGATATAACTTCCTTCAGGTGGATAATGTAACGATAAAGTTTTCAAAAAGCAGCAATCAATTTCAATGTTGAGTTTTATCAGGTTTAGTAACTCAACTGATGTATGCATGCTAACAAATGCATTTAACGCAATCCTCAGCAGTTCACAATATCATGCAGCCACTAATTTACACAAACTTAAATATATAATGTGTAGCTCAACATGGTTCAACTGGTCTGCGTAAATGGAAAAAAATTGCATGAGAGTTATTGCTTATTGCATGTTTAAGCACAATGGACTGAATTGTACAGTTCAGTGCCAAAGTATGAGTTGCTTCAAGTATATTTTTTATAAATATTTTTATTGAAGGAAAAGATTTTAAATTTTTTACAAAATTACAAACCCAGTACAAAATGGTGACAACTTTATAATATGATAACAATAATAGAAAACAAACTACTACTCTACTCCACAAACCACCAAAACATGAACAAAAGCAAAAAAAACCTACAAAAACTACAATTCAATAAATAACCAAGGAGAAAGAAGAAAAATAAATAAACAAACAAAATAAAATTAAACCAAGTTATAGCAAGGTAACTTAAATTATATTCAATTAAATTACTCATTCAGCGCAATCTCACTGAAGCTCCCCACCACTGGAGCAATAATAAGTAAACCTGTATTTGTTCAGGATTCTTCCCCCCCCCCGGGGACCCCCGAACCGACAGACACAACCCTCACGGCTACACAAAGGCCTGAACAGTATAGCCGATATATCTGCATCAATATAATTCACAAAGGGCCGCCATGTTCTGTAAAACAATTCAATTTTCTAGTGCACCATACTCGTAAGGAAGTCCAGGGGATGTGTTCCATGACTAACCTGCGCCACCTCGAGAGTCCTGGGGGATTCACCGATACCTAATTCATCAGAATGTTCTTCCTCATACAGAATGAAAGAATATTAAACAATTTCTTCCCATTCGCATCCAAGAGGGAAGATTTGGAAGACCCAAAAGGAGGGATACTGGATCCAACTTAACCTCAGTTCCCAAAACCTCTGCCAAAACACTCACTAGCTTCAAATATTTTTGAAGGATTCAAAAATACTTGAAGGACCTGAAGAAGGGTTACACCTGAAACATTGACTTCTCCACCTCCTGATGCTGCCTGTCTTGCTGTGCTCTTACAGCCTCCTGCTTGGCTGACATGTTGGTGCCAGGTGACCAACAGGAGATCCTTCAGAGCAAGTTGCCAGGTACCCACTGTGATTTCCAGGTCTAGCCTGTTTGGTGCATTTGATAAGATGGGAAGTTGAATATTAATCAGGAAAATTGGTTTAACAGGCAATAACTCCCCCCTTAATTGGCAACTTACCACTACCTAGAGAAAAACTGATTATGCAACTTGTCAAAAGCAGAAAAGGTGGAACAAGATGCTTCTGATGTTCAGGTAAGCTTCGTCAGACATCCAGCCACAAATCTCGTCATAGCCCACATCACTCAGACCTATAAGATTCCACCCACTATCACAACAGCACGTCTAATCACACTATTCAGTTTGTGCAAGTTCTCATTGGTCACAAAAATAATCATTTTTTTTCATACCTAACGATATCACATACACACAACGGAACAGAAAGTTCTCTTTTCAGTATCCTTACAAACAGGGAGATAAACAACAATATGACAATAAATAGCACCAAAACAAAGATGGGACTTGTAACATGATTTTGAGACCTTCATTGCAACAGCTTTTTGGTAAATTGCCCTTGAACATGCTTATCAGTGTTGAGAATTTAGAAAAATCTGGAAAAGTTCTTATAGGTAATACTACACTTGACTGGAGATCTGATGTCCTTTCCTATGCTCTTCTGCAGTGCCTTTATTTACTTAAAACCCTGTCACCAGTCATTCTGAAACAACTGTGACATATCTTGGTACCAGGAATGTTTTGGAATGAACATAGTGCCTCTGGATCCCAATTTGATTTATGTATCTGTGTAAAATAAGATTGAAAAACTGCTGCATGTAAAACAAGATTTTACATTCAAATATCTCCAACTTCAAATGCACTGGAGACATTTATTTGGTATAAAATTTTATGAAAATAACACAGTTTTCGAATTTACAGCAATTTGAAGTCAGTCCCCAATAGCAGATTCTTTACCAACCACTGACTTTGTGATGTCACCAGTGTTGTGACCAATCGAAGAAGTGGGTAAGTCACCAACAGGAGCCATTTCACCCCTCCTCATCCAGAAGACTTCCTCCAGGACATTATGTAATACCTTCTAGTTTGCTAACCTGAAAGATGCTGCTACCAACCTCTTCATCATATGCAGAAGCTCAAAGATCTGATAGATCAGGCTACAAAGTAGAAAGTGTTCAAAATACTCAACAGGTCCAGCAACATCAGAACAGTTCTGATAAAAGGTCATAACCTGAAAAGTTAATTGCATCTCTCTCTCCATAATTTCTGCCAGGTCAGCTGAATATTTCCAGAACTTCCATTTCCAGTTTAAGGTGTCCATAAACCAGAGTTCTTTTTTTAAAATAAAAAATTGGATTTATCTCTTCTCTCCAAAAAAAATCTTACTCCAGGATCAACCAACAAAGGTAACCTATGGCCTTTTCTGATTCAAAGATGATCTGATTAAACCCAACTCCCCTTAATTCTAACAACAATGGCTTTTATATAAAAGCTAAGCTGCTAGCTTTCCCAGCTGTCACCTTCCCTAAATCCTACAGCTTGACTCCTGGCTTTACATTTTCTGCATGCCATTTCAGACTTCATCTTGTCAATGAGACCAGTCTTGTGCTCCTTCGACTCCATTCCCAGTAAACGACTGACGACTCAAAATTATTTCATGGTCCCTATTTTAGCTGACTGCTTTCTCCCCAAGTTCTCGCCCCAAAACATTAGTTTCAGCCTGCATTGTTCTTGGAAAATTCAGGCCTACCTGCAAACCTTTTGTTGTCTCCACAGACCTTGAACATGTTCCAGCCTCCTAAACGTCTGCCTATTTTATCCACTACTTAATTCAAATATCTTCAATCAAATTTCCATCTCCATCATAGCATTACAATTTATATAAACAAATACACCATCTGTAACTATGGATGGGATACATTTTCTTTCCCCTTTCTCCACTAATTTTAATCACATGGCAGACTAATCATTTCCCGTTCAGTGATCCGATGTCCAGCTCACTTGGCTTGATTTACAACAATCCAGGAGCATCTCTCGAGATAACTCTGTTATCTGCTGAGACCCATGATGATTGATACTTAACCTCTTGTCTTCCTCAACTACATATGCTGTCCCTTTTTGACATCATCTGCACTACTGTTAATAGCTACCACATGTATCCTCTTGACACCCAACATTCCCTTTCTAACAGGTTAATAGATTCCAACATTGCCACTATGTTGCCAGGCTTCTGGTTCATCATACAGGCCTGGATGAGGTGCAGTATCCAATTAAGATGACTAAAGCCACTTTATTGCAGGAGTGTGCCCCAATATTTTATTTTGCTTCCTGGAAAATGGAACTAAAAGTGAAGGAAAATGGATAGGTTTGGCTTCCAATTTGCTATAACTGATGAAACCAGTTCATAGAGTCATAGAGTTATAGAGATATACAGCATGGAAACAGACCCTTCAGTCCAACCTGTCCATGCTGACCAGATATCTCAACCCAATCTAGTCCCACCTGCCAGCACGCAGCCCATATCCCTCCAAATCCTTCCTATTCATATACCCATCCAAATGCCTTTTAAGTGATGCAATTGTAGCAGCCTCCACCACTTCCTCTGGCAGCTCATTTCATACATGTACCACCCTCTGTGAGAAAAAGTTACCCTTAGGTCTCTTTTATATCTTTCTCCTCTCACCCTAAACCTATGCCCTCTAGTTCTGGACTCCCCTGCCCCAGGGAAAAGACTTTGCCTATTTACCCTATCCATGCCACTCATAATTTTATAAACCTCTATAAGGTCACTCCTCAGCCTCCGTCACTTCAGGGAAAACAGCCCCAGCCTGTTCAGCCTCTCCCTTTAGCTCAAATCCTCCAACCCTGACAACATCCTTGTAAATCTTTTCTGAACACTTTCAAATTTCACAACATCTTTCCGATAGGAAGGAGACCAGATTTGCATGCAATATTCCAACAGTGGCCTAACCAATGTCCTGTACAGCCACAACATGACCTCCCAGCTCCTGTACTCAATACCCTGACCAATAAAAGAAAGCATACCAAACACTTTCTTCACTATCCTAACTACCTGCGACTCCACTTTCAAGGAGCTATGAACCTGCACTCCAATGTCTCTTTGTTCAGCAACAATCGCTAGGACCTTACCATTACGTGTATAAATCCTGCTGTGATTTGCTTTCCCAAAATGCAGCACCTCGCATTTATCTGAATTAAGCTCCATCTGCCACTTCTCAGCCCATTGGCCCATCTGGTCAAGATCCTGTTGTAATCTGTGGTAACCCTCTTCGCTGTCCACTACACCTCCAATTTTGGTATCATCTGCAAACTTACTAACTGTACCTCTTATGTTCGCATCCAAATCATTTATTTAAATGACAAAACGTAGAGGACCCAGCACCGATCCTTGTGGCACTCCACTGGTCACAGGCCTCCAGTCTGAAAAACAACTCTCCACCACTTTTTTCTAGTTTGGTTATGCTGTAGCAGTGAGAAGCTGCTTATAGTGGAGAAAGGTTCCAAGCCTCCGCGCATGTTCCTGACTCCTTGGAAGCTGTTTCCTCCTGCCTGTGAGAACCTATGTTTGAATTTATATAAATTGTATTGCTGTGATGGAAATGGAAATTTGATTGGAGATATTTGAATTAAGTAGTGGATAAAACAGGCACATGCTTAGGAGGCTGGAACATGTTCAAAGTCTGTGGAGACAACAAAACATTTGCAGGTAGGCCTGAATTTTCCAAGAACAGTGCAGGCTGATGTGTAGAAATCTCCTTCATCTAACGGCAGATTCAAGCTCACATTGGAAAAGGGGAAATCCATGCCACAGAGATTACTAGATCTTGATGGACAGCTTTCTCCAACGCCATGGCAAACAACTTACCAGGAAATCTGAGCCAATAACACACAATTATGTATCTTGTAGCTAGCTACCAGACCACACTCACTGTTGTGTGTGCATTTAAAAAAAAAATTTGCACAAACATAACACTCACCAATTACATCTGCGGTTTGTTTTTAAAACAAGTTACAATTTTTACGCGCCATATATCAATCTCTCTGCAAAATATTCACTTGAAGGATAGGCATTATTGAGAATATCCAAACTGTTTTGACATAACATTTGGAATAATTTCCTGCTGATTTTCATTTAAAATGCTGTGATGGACACCAATATTACGTAAACACACTTCAAATTTTCCTTCTGTTGAAGGATGTCAGAGTGTGTTGACATTGAAAACCTATCGAACCTTGGCTTCAAATTGGCAGACTAATGCTTTGATGGTGGCTGTCAAGGAATGTGTTAAGCTATGTAAGTAACTGCCTGAGGAAATGATAACAGACTGATTTCCTGATTGTCACTCTATATAATCAATGGGTTGTCTTTATTAAGATGTCTGGATGGTTGCCGGGATAAAATCTCCATCTCAGAACTGCAAACTGAGAAGACTTTATGCTTGATCCTCAGTTTATACTAAATTAGTTGTTCTCAGCTGTGACATAGATTACACTCTAAACTAGGTCATTTTATTCCCAGGTTATATTGGAAGGACAATCAATTCGGATTTTCACTGCACTACCTTCCTTCTTCTACTCTGCCTCCTGGTCACTCCTGCCCTTTTTGGCTCTTCAGTCTGCACCTGTGATGTGATAACCTCAATGACAATGCTATTCATGACAGGTCCTCATTAGAAGAAAGAATACTTAGGAGGAAAAGTACTCAGGTGTTTCCTTCATGGTGGCTTCATTTCACATTAATAGACACATAGAGTTGGTGGTCCAAGCACGGGACCTTCGGAAATATTACCCTCTGCCACTCTATAGTCTGAAAAATGTACACTTCCCAACACGTATTGCTGTCTGCCCTTAAGGCAATTCAAATTAACAATGATCCCCTATTGCCACAAGCCTCAGTTTTGTTAGCTAACCACTTGTTCAAAAACGTTATTAAAATCCGTACAGACAACAGCATTTGAGTTCCCTTCATCAATCTTCATTGAAACTTCATCAAAAAAATTAAACTATTCAAATAATATAATTTAAAAAAAAATTCACATTGGCTTTCCTGAATCAATGCAAACCTTTCAAAGTGCCCAATGATCTATTCACTAATTATTGTTTGTAGAACCTTTTACACCACTGATATTAAACTGACTGCCTGCAGTTACAAGGGGCTTCCTTTCTTGAATAAAGGGTGACACTTTTGCCACTCTTAAATCCTTTGATAGCTCTCGTGTATCTATGGAGGTTTGGAAAATTAACTTAAGCTCTTTCATTAGTTTCACCCCAGTTCATTCAGCAACCTAGGATGTCTGCCGTCTGAATCAGGATACTTGTCCACTCGAAGCACAGCAAGTCTTTCCAGTAATATTGAGCTGAGAATTTTCACTACACTCATTAAGGCCACTATCACTGTTTCCTTTGATATTTTGCCAACACTCTCTTAGTGAACACCAATGCAAAGTAGTAATTTAAGATTCTAGCCTTGACTTTGTTATGAAGATATGGGTGTACTGTAGATTTAAGAGAGTTAAAAGCTAGCAGAACTACCTGACAGCACCAAATGTTCTGAATAAAATACAATGTAACATGTGGTCCAGCAGCTAGGGTAGCTGGTTGCCTGGAGACAAAAACAAATTTGAATTAGGCCTATCAATTTAAATTATACCTAAAAAATACCAAGCTCCAATCAAGTTTGAATCTAGCATATTGACAATATTAAAAGCCAATGCCACAAGCCAATTATTTGGGGGTATAAGAGCGGGAAAAATTGAATAGCTGAGGGAGAACTGCCTAAAGACCAATAGATGTAGGCTGTTAGTAATAACACTCTGAGTGGTACCTGTCTGGAGAAGGAGTTTGCACAGAGAAAAAACATCAACACCAACCTAGAGACCAAATCTACAGAGGAAAATATGAAAGCTGGCTGGTTTTGAAATTTGAATTTTTCAGTAAATCTTAATTGGAGGTTTATTGGACTAGTGTTATAGAAGGGAAAGTAAAAGATAGGTTAGAGGAAGCAGTTGTAAATAGTTGTTAGTTAATTATTCTCTGTTATACTTTAAGAAATAAAGTTGTTAATTTTTACTTTAAATAGTTCTTGGTCTCTCGAATTTTCACAGATTACTGCCCGGGATAAACCTTTTCTGTGTTGCTGGTTTAAATTACGCAGGTAGGTTTACCCTGTGTTGTAACAGTTTGGGAGCTCGTTGCTGAGATTTAAATGGTTTGGGAGACTTTTGCCCACAATTTGAATAGTTTGGGTCTTGGATTTATGATTTGAACAAGTTTAGACAAATTAATATAGATTTGGGATATGAAAAAGCCCAGGAGACTTAAACACTTGCAGGTTAGTGGCCTAGATCTTTAATTAAACGTAGGTGAGACAATTTGTTTAATTTCAGTGTCTTACGGTTGATGAAATTAAATGTGAGAGAAATGGCTTTTAAAATTGCTAAAGAGGGTCTGGGCTTTGAAGACGATTCTCAAATTTGCCAGGAACATTTAGAAGGAAAGAAAAAGGTCATACTTTTAGAATTAGCAAGTAAACAAGATTTGGATTTAATCAAGGTCAAAAGTAAAGCTGCAATTGTGAGGGAAGTACTCAAATACTTAGGTATGTCAGAGAAACAGACAAGTGCAGTAGACGTAGAAAAGCTTAAATTACAATTGAGGAAAATGGAGTTAGGGGATAAACAAAGACGAGAGAGGAAAGAAAGAGAGAGAAATTTCTTGGCTGAGCACAGAGAGAGAGAAAGGGAGAGAGAAAAAGAGAGAAAGGAAAAATAAAGAGAGAGAAGGCTCATACGTGAGCAAAAAGAGAGAAAATTTGACCTTGAGAAGTTGCAGTTTAGTCAGCAAAGTCAGGTTAACAGGATGGAGATTAAAAGAGAAGGTAGTGATACATATAAATATGTTAAAGCTCTGCCACATTTTGATGAGAAAGATGTCGAAGCCTTCTTTATTTCATTTGAAAACTTGGCTAGCAGATGGAGTGGTCCAAGGATTTATAGGTAATGCTAGTTCAGACTAAACTGGTAGGCAGAGCAAGTGAGGTATTTGCTGCACTGTCAGATGATGGGTCAAAAGATTATGAAGCGTTTACATAGTGCTTATGAATGCTTTTAAGTGCTTATGAGTTGATACCAGGAGCATATAGACAGTGGTTCAGAAACACAAAGAAGGAACCAGGTCAGACTTATGTTGAGTTCAAAAGAATTAAACACAGTCATTTTGATCGATGGGTGTGTGCTTTAAAAATAGATAAGACCTTTGAGGCTCTATAAGAGATTATTCTCCTGGAGGAGTTTAAAAACTCACTTCCAGAGATGTAAGAATTCACGTGGAAGAACAGAAAATTCAGGAAGTGAGAAGAGCAGCAGAATTAGCAGATGAATACATGTTAGTGGATAAGACAAGCTTCTGGCCAGAATTTCATCCTGTGAGGGATAGAAGATGGGAGAAAGCAAGATCCTATATTATGAAAGAAAGAGTAGAGAAAACTGGTAAGAATTTACCACAGGATAAAAAAGAAACCCAAGATGGTGGAAAGGAGGCAAAAGCCTCAGGCGTTTCCACTGTGGTAAAGTGGGACATGTAAAATCACAAAGCTGGTCGTTAAAGAAAGGTGCTATGGGAAAAGATGTGGTAAAAGAAGCCAAGCCAGTGGCATTAGTGAAGGTAGGAAAGTTAACCCCAAGAAGAGCCGAGGAGCTGAAGAAGATTGCACAGCCTAGACAGGGGTTGAGTATGGAGTTAGTACCTGATCTCTACAAATAATTCACCTCTGTGGGTAAATATTACTCACAAAGAACAGGGGGAGAAGGACACAAAGTTATAATTTTGAGAGATACAGGATCTAACCAGTTGCTGATAGTAAGGGACAAGTGGAGATGCACTCTTTCTGATCTATTACCCGAGATGAGAAATGGGCCAAAGTGCACCACAATTTGTTGCTGGTAGCATATAGACGAGAGTTGTTACGGGTAGCACATGAACTACTTGTAGGAGGTCACTTAGGGATACAAAAGACTCTGGCTAAGTTACAAAAGTATTTTAATTGGCCTGGAATGCGTAAGGATGTGATTAAGATTTGCCGAACATGTCATATGTGCCAAATGATAGGTAAGCCACAGGTGGTAATAAACTGAGAACCTTTGTTACCAACTCCCACATTTGAAGAACCTTTCACGTGGATTGTAATTGATTGTGTAGGTCCCCTCTCAAGAAGTAAAAGTAGAAACCATTACTTGTTAACCATGACGGATGTGTCTACCAGATTTCCGGAGGAAATTGCATTGTGGAATATCAAGACAAAAAGGGTAGTAGAGGAGTTAGTAGCTTTCTTCACATGGTCTGGGCTACGCAGAGAAATTCAGTCAGACAAAGGGTCAAATTTTACTGATACGCTGTTTAAGGGGGTTATGGATAGCTTAGGTAAATAGCACTTTAAATCCAGTGTGTATCATCCTGAATCCCATGGAGCTTTAGAAAGGTGGCATCAGGCCCTGAAGACCACATCGAGAGCATACTGTCAGCACTATCCAAATGATTGGGATAAAGGTATCCCATTGTATTGTTTGCCATTAGAGATGCCCCAAAGAATCTACCCAGTTCACTCCTTTCATGTTAATATTCAGGTATGAAGTGAGAGGCTCTTCAAAATTAATTAAAGAAAATTGACAGGACCGAATCGGAGATCTCACACTTAGATTATGTATCGGAGGTGAGGGAGAGATTAAATAGAGTAGGTGAGTTAACTAACTGCACCTAAAGAGGGCACAGAATAGAATGAAGCAGGTGGCAGATAAAAGCTCTGAAACTTGAACATTTTCCTGAGGGGATGACGTTGTAGTACTGTTACCAGTGATAAGAGATCCCTTCAAAGCCAGGTTTAGTGGTCCCTATCAAATTGAGAAAAATTGAGTCAGGTGAATTATCTAGTAAAGATGCCAGTTAGAAAAAAAAGGGTATCAAGTATGTATTGTGAACATGTTGAAACCGTGTTATACCAGAGAGAAAGAACTGGAGAAACAGGTCTTAGTTACTGCCCCGCAGAGTGAGTAATCAAATCCTGATGAAGTGGATTTTGATGTGCCTCAAAATAGATTAAAAAATGAAGAAGTCCTTGAGGAGTAGGATAGGTTAGTAAGCTATCTGTCTCAGGAGCATAGAATGCAGTTGATAGATTTGTTACTGCAGTATAAAGACATGTGTAAGAATCAGATGGGGAGGACTAGTGCTTTTGTACATGAAGTAGACGTAGGGAATATTGTGATAAAACAACACTCCTATCAGCTTAATCCTTTCAAAGCCAGACAGGTCCAAATGCAGTTGGAGGCCATGCTCAGCAAAGACATCATCAAACCGAGCGAGAGCGAATGGAGTTCATCGATTGTCTTAGTTCCCAAACCAATGGGACTCAACAATTCTGCGTGGATTATTGGAAGTTCAAAGCCATTACAAAATCGGACTCATATCCAATTCTGAGATTGGAGGACAGTATCAAGAAAGTCGGACAAGCCAGTTACATCACCAAGTTGGAATTAATGCGTGGTTACTGGCAGGCAAAGTAAATTTCTGCATTTGTAACCCCAAATGGACTATAACAGTTTAAAGTGATGGCCATTGGAATGAAGAACACACCACCACATTCCAAAGACTCATGAACAGAGTTGTGGCTGGGTTAAAAAATTTTGCAGGCTATTTGGATGATGTAGTGGTCTTTAGTAAGTCCTAGAAAGGTCACATGGTACAGTTGGCAGAGCTCTTTGAATGACTACGAGAAGCAAATTTGTTGATAAACTTAAATAAAACTGAATTCATGAAAGCAGTGGTGACTTTCTTGGGACATAACATCGGTCATGGAAGGTTGAACCCATTGAACACAAAGACGAAGGTGATCAAGGAATTTCCACGACCAACCTTGAAGAAAGAGGTGCTTTGATTCTTCAGACTCAGCAGATTCTATTGGAAGTGTGTTCCAAACTTCAGCAGTGTCGTGGCACTGTTAACCAATATGCTGAAGAAGAACACACAGTTTTTGCGGACAGAACCATACCAGGATGCATTCGATCATTTGAAATCAATATTAACCACTGGATCAGTTTTAGCTATATACATACATACATGTATGTATATATCACACAGTTATATGGGAATAAGTTAAGTTGAACTTAAATAAAAGTTATCAGTATATTAGGCTGATGTGTTTAAAGAATTTTTAAAAATGAAGCCATGTTTTCATTTTTTCTTAAGGGATAGGTGTTAAGAAGATGTGGATGTACTGTACCTTTAAGAGAGTTAAAAGCTAGCAGAACTACCTGATAGCAGCATGTGTTCTGAATAAGATACAATGTAATACGTGATCCAGCAGCTAGGGTAGCTGGTTGCCTGGAGACAAAAACAAATTTGAATTTGGCCAATCAGTTTAAATTATACACAAAGAAAAACAAACTCTAATCAAGTTTGAATCTAGCATATTGACAATATTAAAAGCCAATGACACAAGCCCATGGTTTGGGGGTATAAGACCAGAAAAATTGAACAGTTGAGGGAGAACTGCTAAAAGACCAACAAATGTAGGCTGCTAGTTAGAACACTCTGAGCGGTACCTGTCTGGAGAAGGAGCTTGCACAGAGAAAAACCATCGACACCAACCTAGAGTGCAAATCTACAGAGGAAGATATGAGACCTGGCCTGTTTGAAATATGAATTTTTCAGTAAATGTTAAGTGGGGTTTTATAAGACTGAAACTACAGAAGGTAAAGTACAAGATAGGTTAGAAGAAGGAGTTGTAAATAGTTGTTAGTTAATTATTCACTGTTATACTTTAAGAAATAAAGTTGTTAATATTTACTTTAAATAGTTCTTGGCCTCTCAGATTTTCACAGATTACTACACAGGATAAATCCTTTCTGTGTTGCTGGTTTTAAATTAAGCAAGAGGGTTTATCCTGTGTCATAACAACCTATTTCACTAAAGTTACCCCAACCAAATTCCTCCCACATCATATGAACTGTTTTACTAATAACAAGCTAATAAATGATTTAATTAACTGTGAATCTCTTCCTACATTCCATCCTTATAAATCTCCTTTTTTTCCTATCTTGCCTTCTTGACCTATTGCAATTGGCCTTGTTCTGTTGAATAATTCAGCTAACATATATTGTATGCTTTTTTTCTATCTCATCTCCATCTTCCTCGAGCATCAACTTCAGTTCCTCTACCTTTTGTGCTTGTTGCAATATATCTAGCCTTATCTAACTTAACCTACTGAATTTGAAAATCCTACAGATATCCCCCAGTATCATGATGATTTCTATTTCTACATTTGTTATTGACAATACATCATAATCGCACATAATCTTTTTTTGTCCTTGTAGCTCACCAAGGTATTCACCAGTGTGTGTCAATTACACACTTATGTTCCAAACTATTCATCATAGCCCAGTCCTATGGAAAATGGTACTTGCTTCTCCAATTCTCCACGAATCTCACTTTTTTTTAGATTCCCTACAGTGTGGAAACAGGCCCTTCAGCCCAACAGGTCCACACCAACCCTCCGAAGAGTAATCCACCCAGACCCGTTTCTTCTGACTAATGCACCTAACACTTCCCTGACAATCGACAATGGTTTCATGGTCATCATTAGACTTTTAATTCCAGATTTTTATTGAATTCAAATTTTATCATTTGCCATGGATTCGAACCTACATCTCCAGACATTACCTGTGTCTCCAGATTAAGAGTCTAATGATAATACCATTAGGCCTTCATTTTTCCCTTGTGTAAACTTGAATTCTCTAAATGTCACAGCTTCAAGATAGCTGTTAGGCACCTTTACACTGCAGGTTAAAAAAAAAGGACACTCTTTCTCCAAGCATTGGAAGCCAGGCAAGCCAGTGAAATTACCATTAAAAAGGAAATAGGACAAAAGCCAATCTATTAACTTGTAAAATCAATATTCTTAAATCACCTGCCTCACTGGCAACATTGGCATTACCATTATCATCCAATTTTGCTGCTGCAACCTTCCATCATCTTCTCTTGACCAAATACAGAAACCTGTTCATGTATCTTTTTATTCAATGCACATTTCTAATCTGTGTGAATATATGTCACTTTTGTCTCCCCCTCCCTCCCCGTTACATACATATTCAGTAGGTAATAAACATGCCCCTTCTTTCTCTCAAGAAAGCCTGGTTAATTCAGCAACTTTTAAAACATTGGCAAAAAATTGGCAAAAAATGTACATCGAGACCTTGTTGCGACCAATTGCAAGAAGGGGCTGAATTAAGATGGAGAGCTGGTTCATTCATCTTCACCTTGAAGTATAATGATTTTGGGATATCCTGCCAAAATCCTAATGAATTATGGATCCTCAACCACAAACAAATCATAGCACTAACTATTTCCTGTTAGGCTAAAGAAATTGCCAAAACACAACGTAACATTTTCCAATGAATATAGTTTCACTACCAACTTTGCCACCCTGCTTCATTTGGGAAGCTGCTGAGACATGGTTTACAATTGGAAGCAGGGTGGTCTCAACATTGTAAACGCTTAAAAAAGTAACTGAGTACAGAAGATAAAAAAAATTCAAGATGGGAAAATCATGAATTTACAATTTAAGAAATGGTCCAGTAAAGATTAGCGTAGAAATAGATGTTTGATAGATATAAGACACCATCACATTGCACTTTCTCTCACACCAGCATCAGTAACTGCAACTGGTTATCATTTCATCTTCAAATAGTCCGTACTGTTGTGTTGAAGGTTGTTTTGGAGATGATTCCTCATGTAAAAATGACATCCCTTTCCAAGTACAGTCTGTTCTGATATAATGCGATAGTTCCGTTCTCATGCGATCTCGCGTTGCAAGAAAATCGCGCAATAGCCACGCCACTTAAACTAATGGGAATGGAATTGCATTATAGCCAATATAGGTAAGGAAAGTTCACGTTCTACAAATATCAGTGTAAATGCTTCAATTGAGTTAAAGCTAATTCGTGCTGAAGAAACATGCATTAAAGCAGAACAGACTGAATGTACAGGCAGTTCCTGGGTTGCAAATGGGCTCTGCTCTCAAGTCTATTTGTACACTAGTCCAAATACCATGCAGGAAGTGTAAAATAGCCATTCACAAGTACAAGGAAATGTTTGTATGTTGGATATATCCCTGTATGGGATTGTGGTTATAAGTATGAGCTTTTGTAAGTCAGACATTCCAAAATCCGCGACTCCTGAATTTGAAAATATAGTGCAACACTAAATTACTTACATGTTAACAAATAGAATTTAATTCCTTAATCATTAGTTACCATAATTTATTGTGAATGTTGATTTATACATGTGGAAAGAAGTGTATTTAGATAATGAGATAACAATGTGAAGTAGTTCTGATCTGCAGTTAACTGCCTTTTGTTGAGATGTCAGTTCCCCAGCCACTAAGTGTAAACTAACAAGCAGAAAGAAAGAAGGAGAATAGTTCGTCTGTCCTTTTCCTTGCTTTTCAATGTTGTTAGTTAAGATGCTATCTTGCATGACTGCTGTGAACTGTCTGTTGATAAGCTGGACAATAAGCTAGTACCCTTGAGGGAGAGATATCTATATCGGTCTATTCTGCACAAGTAAAGAACTCTTTCACAGATCAGTGGTTTTTACTAAGGCATAATCCCCACCTTCTCAGGCACCAAAACGGGAGTAGAAGCTGCTGCCACTTCCTGATTACAATAGAGCATCCCGGGAGGGGTGGAGGAGGAATGATACAAGTTCTCTCTTATGTTGGGAATTTCCAGAAAATTTGGCAACTAGTCTAGGCTAGACCTGATTCCTTTACACAAGTTGCGTTAGCAGAAATCAAACTCATCTACCCACCTAACCTCAGCTGAGATTTCTGTTCTTTTAATCCAACTCATCTCCTTTGCACCAACAGCTTTACAGTAACAATGACTTTATTCAAAAGCCTCTCTCTTTTAGTCTAACTCATGTTTAATAATGAAATTCTTCAACTTTTGTATTAAGCATCAGAATTTTGATTTTGAAAGAAATATCTCTCTTCTCTTAATCATAAGAATTATCGGCAGCTATCAGAAGTAAATGAATAAAAGAATCAGAGTTAAAAATCACACAGCACCAGGTTTATACAGTCATTAAGTCATAGGGACGTACAGCACGGAAACAGACCCTTCAGTCCAGCTTGTCCATGCTGACCAGGTATCCCAACCCAATCTAGTCCCACCTGCCAGCACCTGGTCCATATCCCTCCAAACCCTTCCTATTCATATACCCATCCAGATGCCTTTTACATGTTTGCAATTGTACCAGCCTCCACCACTTCCTCTGGCAGCTCATTCCATTTACCTACCACCCTCTGCATAAAAAAGTTGCCTCTTAGGTCTCTTTTATATCTTTCCCCTCTCGCCCCAAACCTAGGCCGTCATGCTCGGGACTCACCCACCCCAGGGAAAAGACTGTCTATTTATCCTATCCATGCCCCTCATGATTTTATAAACCTTTATAAGGTCACCCCTCAGCCTCCGACACTCCAGGGAAATCATGCAATTATTGTTGAACATACCCACTTCAGACCTTAAATGGTGGAATTATTTGGAAGCACAAGTTCGGAGCACTGCTTCTTCATCAGGTGGTTGCGCTCTGAAAACTAGTGCTTCCAAATAAACCAGTTGGACTATAACCTGGTGTTATGTGATTTTTAACTTTGTACACCTCAGTCCAACACTGGCTCCTCCAAATCATGAAAAGAGCCAAGACTGTTCAGTGGCATTATTGACTTATCCTCCTTTAAGGGCAGAGGGTAGGGGATTTGGCGCACTGAACTGTGGTCACAAGATAACATAAAATATTAATCTACCTTCTTTTCAAAAGCAATATATATAGAAATAACATCAATAATGGAATAACTAAAGTTAGCATTCATTATTCCGTATGCAAGAATTTAAAAATGATCTATGCCATCAGATTCTTGACATCCTTTAAAAATAAACTTGAGAAACAAACAAGAGACTATTTTACACATAATATTGCCTGCCACTTGTAAAATTTATTTACAGGTGGTTTTAATAACTAATTGAATTTTTGGAAATCCAAAACTAAAGTGATTATACTTCAAGAAATATTTGAATATTGATAAAAAAAACATATTTTGTCAAAACTCTACACCTTGCACACATCTGGACAATTCGCAAGACGACAATTTATTGTATGAGAAGACAGATTGATTGGCAAGTGGACTCTGGTTGGTGGAACTGTTGTCATAGCAAATGTCCTAGTTAATGGTGATAGATAGTTTAGGCTTAGTTTAAACTTTATTCCAATGTAGTTGATTCTTTTCACCAAGGTATTGCTCTGAGAAATGAATCAATGAATGGCCTGTCAACTATTTTGATTAATTGAAACAGACTCAGTGTGTACACATTTGGGTTTGCACAAAAAATGGCTTAGTATTAATACACATATCTTCCAGTACACACAAATGTGCAACACAGAGCCTACCTGACAATCCTAAATTGTCAGTATGATTCTTTGTACACTTGTTAATGTCAAGCAACATGTCTGATGTTAGGTATTGTGAGCTTTGCAAGTGGGAACTAGTTGTGTGCAGTCAGTACCCAGCAGTCAAGCAAGGTACTGAATGTACCCAATAAGCCTGTGCTTGAAAAGCATACAATACAGTGTCCAACATTAGGAGTGGTTCCACAATTGGACATCATCTGCTGAATCACCTGAAAGTGTGAAAAGTTAGGCAGGCAATCAATTTAGGATTGTCTTTCAGGTTTGCAGTGTGGTACACGTGTGTGTACAGGTAACTATATATATTAACACAGAGGACTCTATTCCTTATAGTCAGAAAAAACATGTACATGCACTACACCTGATCAATTCAACAAAGTAGGTGACAGCTATTTACCTTGAATCATTTCTCAGGGTAATGCCTTGACCAATCAGAATCATTTAGTTTAGTTTAAATGTAAACACAGCCTGACAGTTAACTGCTAATTATACTTAACAGATACATTCTCTATAGCAATGGCTCGACCAATCAATCAGCACAATCCTATCATACTGTATAAAAAATGTTGTATTTCCTATTAAATTAGTATTCTTGTAAATTGTCCAATTAATGCAAGACAAAAGTTTCAACAAAATGTGTTTCTTTCCAGCAATACTCACATTACCTATTACAAAACGAAAGCCTATTAACAATTTAAATTTTTCAGGTATAGTAGATGAAACTAAGTAAACAAGCTGTTTGTCAATGTATGGCCGTGCCACCCATTTCTGTCACCTGTCCTAAAAAACAAATTCAACTATTGCTACATTGTCTCTCTCTCTCTCTCTCTCTTTCTCTCTCCCCTACAATAATTATCAATCGAAGACCACCATTCTCAAACTGGCAAAGGAAATCCTAATATTATCTTTCAAGGAATTTCAACAAAAGATAGTAATCAGAAGGCAGAGTGGATGTTCTCAGTGAATTGATAGCAAACAGCACAACAATAAGGTGGAATTGAACAGGGTTCCTGCTCCTGATGTTGCCCTGTCCGTCTGATGGAATTAATACACAGATCTCAGGCAAGCATGTGTTCTTGACTGTGATATTGCCTTCCAAGCAAGTGGACCCACTAGCATGAGAACTGGGCACTTTGGGGAGGTATTAAAGAACTGCAGCTCTTCCAGACTCGGGGGCTTCAGGTAATATGATGTTCAAAATTATTTTGATGAATCAGTTATTTAGCTTTCTCATGGTTAGTCACACAAGGAACACAGTCCTCACCAAATGTAACATTTGCAGGTTCAAAATTGGCTTTTTCCAGTGTAGTAAGAAAAGGATTTCTTTTACCAAGCACCTTTCATGACTGAGGGTGTTCTAAAGTGTTTCACAGCCAATGAAGTACTTTTGAAGTGTCGTCATGATTGTGATGTAGGAAACACAGCAGTCAATTTGCTCAAAGCAAGCTCCCACAAATAGCAATATGCTTGTGACCAGGTAATCTGTTTTATACTGTTAAATTAAGGGATGAATAATGACCAAGGCGCCAGGGATAATTTCTCATTTGCTAATTGTCTTCTTTAAAATTGTCCAATAGGAAGTTTTATGTCTCTATTAGTTCTGCATTAAATTGGGGTCAAATGGAATAGCAAGGAATTTATTGTTACAATTATCCCTTTAGTAGGATTCAATGTATTATTAAAATGTTCCTAATTTTTATTCACCTTACACAAATACTAATTAATTATATGATTTGTGCAAATGACAATATTACTATTTTAAGTTTAAAATTAAAGTTCCCAGAAGATCATTAAAGTCCCTTTTGCTCCTAGGCTTACTAGTGGACATCTGAAATCTGTAGCTGAAGGGAAGAACTAGGCCAGAACCATAATTAGATTTGAGTGAAATAGTTCAGAACATCACAAAGTAACACTAACCACATCCTGTGTTGAGAAATGAGAAAAAGCTGAGGATAAAGTAAAGAGGCTGTTGCTAGGCACTAAGAAGTTTCTAATCAGAGTTAAACCAAACGGATTAACGTGAATAAGAGCAGTGGATATGGAGGGAGGTGTTATTATATAATCTTCTGAATCTGGTTTTCACAGGCACCAGACAAAATAAGCCTCTCATTTTTAGAGATTAGAAAATGGCAGTAAGGAGAATTAAATTCAGAACCATTTCACAAAGGGTGAAATAAAATGGAGGAAGGAAGAAGAAATATTCAACATTTGGAATGTTTTTGGTGTTTGGATCCCATCTGTCATTATTTCATCAATGTGAAAAGAAAAAGGGCAACTTTTTTCACAAACTCTTTTGGGAAACAAGAACTGTTCTAAAAGCTACCTTTGCCCTTCACTATTCAAATGAAGAAAATCTACCTCAGGTTATCACCATGTCCATTATTCTTTAATAGAGTTCCTTATATTGTACTACAAGGTTGAGTTTTTTAAATGAAAATTCCAAGTGGCAATTTTCACCGAGGTAACAGAAAAATTGCTTTGGTTGAATTTTGGCAGCAACTGAGAAAGTCATTTTGGAGCTTTCCCAGATCTGTAGTATTACTGTGATATAGATATTACCACAGTAAAGGTTATAAACGTTGGTATATTTCTAAAGCACTTGTCAGTGCTGCTGGCTGTTAACCTCAGTGGAATGACAAACCGTGTCACACAGAGAGCAATTCATGATGATATTAACACATGACAGGGCAGCCCTAAACAGTTGAGACTCAAATCCTGCTAAGGACGTTACATTGTGTAAAGTGATTAGAGCAATCAGTCAGCACAATCTTGCACACACACAATGTGATGCGAAACAGATGTCAGATTCTAACAGAAGTAGATTTGCAGTCACTTGAGTATCAGCATGCTGTACGATTCAGCTGAAGTATTTTACCAGCTGAGACTTGAAGCATTTCTTACAAGAACTAATCACTGAAAAGCTTGTACTCAGAAGAATCAAAGGCCTGAATTATGCAGGGCAATTAATACACCATCACATTTAATGAGGCTTGAAAAATTGTGGGGTCTCAAAAGGGCATTCCAAAAATTGATTCAAAATTTGAAAAGAGCAGTTGTCATAAAAAACAGTCTAAAATACTGACCTCTTTCCACAATAACTGAAATCTAAGCATTTGAATACACTTGGTCATCAGTGTTTTTACTAACAATTTGAAAAAAAACTACACTATTATTTGATTGAAATGTATGTGTACAGATTAAACCAAAAACAACTCTTTGAGCAAGTAAGTCACGCAGTACACATTTTATTTTAATTTATTTTTTTCTAATCAAAGATTTTATTAGGCAAATGTACCTCTAAAATGACATGGACGTTATTGTCTTTTTGACACAGCAGAACTACTTTTGTATTAAAGGCATTACTCAAGGGATTCATCTGCAAGAGCACCCACTTTTCTATTTGCTACATTAGTATAGCAAATAAATTTTTCATTTTACTAGTGTCAAGTGAGACTGCTTTTGAAAAAAAATTTGAAAAAAAGCCAACAACTTGCTGAGTTTGTAGCTCCAATACAGGCAAACCCAAGTATGGTGTCTATTCACATAAAGTTGGCTGATTTCAGGTTGATTGACAGAGGAGTAGTACAGTTGACCTCACTAAGGAATATAGCGTCAGGAGACAGGGAAGTGGAAATAGAAATCAGTGTTCCTGCTAAATTACTTCCCAGTGATCACTGCTGGAAAATGAACATGTGCAAATCCTGGTTCAAAAGAGGTCAGGTCCAGCAATGAAACACTTCTGCAGTTCAATAGCTCCCCAAAATTTATTGTTGAGGTACACGCATGGACAAATGAGGTTGCAAAGGTCAGGTCGTGCCTGCAGAGTTGTACTCAGCATGAGCCAGTGCCTTCAGAAACAGAAGAGGCAAAACTGGAAAGTAAATAATACATTGATGATTCTTTGTTTTAAGAGTTTATACTCAACATTGAGACACATATTGGCAACTGAAAAAAATAAAAAAGTGCCCAAGAGTGGGGCACATAGTTGGTGAAAGGTTCAGAAAAGGTTGGCTAAAAGGTGGAGATGTCTCGTCTTATTACATTTGCATTCCTGCTGTCAGCCTGAGTCTATTCAGTATGCTGGCCTGGGTCTGCCACTCCCTTTCAGTCAAGGAAACTCTGGGGTAATGTAAAGGTGCAGAGACCCAATGAAGTGGGTCCATTACCCTTCCTGATCTTAGTGTCTGAGATAGTTGATCACACCCAGCTCAAAGGTCAGGAGAATTGGCGTCATTGTGTTTCATAAAGCACAAATTACTTTTAAGGAGTTAAAGCTGTGTGGATTAGCTGCATTTGCTGGGTGCATACTGCACATATCTGTTACTCGTGAGGAAAAGCAAGAACTGTTAAGTTCCAGCGTCACTTGAGATTTGTTCTTTTTTGAATCTTTGTGCTCGTAGTCCAAGTTAAACAGCATGCTAAAACCTACATAATCTATATTTGACAGCATTTAGCCCCTGGATCATGTTCTTGCCCAATCTTTTGTCCAGAGAAAATAGCTTGAGCCTGAAAAAGTCTCTCTTCACTAATTAGAGCACTCAGCTTTGCCATTAAGCTATTTTCAAACCAAACCATCTCCATTCATTCAATGTCCTTCTCAAGGTTAGTCTCCTGGAAGGTCATTGTGTTTTACCCCACTGTGTACAGCAGCACATTTATCTACATTTATTAGATGTATTGAAGTGGGGATAGCACGGATGCCTTGTTCCTGGTGCACCAGTGCTCAAGCAAACATTAGATGCTTTCAAACAAAAAAATATTTTGAAAGCTTTTGAAGGGGCTATTTAAACTTATGTTTGATCTTGATATGATTGTTCAGTTTGCCATAGTTCTGTTGAAATTTTAATATCTGACCTTGGATTTCAGATGCTGATGTCTGAGGACTTATAAGTTATTCAAGATCTCTGTCTTACCAGCGATTGTTGCCTTATCACTGAAGTGTGGGTTTAGTCCTCTGGAAAACAATATTTGATTATTGCATGTTGCACTATCCATACCTTTCTGTTATTGTGAAAAATTAACAGTGGAATTCTTGCCGTTGTTTCATTTACAAAACATCTCATACTCCAAAAAACAGTACAGAGGAAGAGGGTCACAGGACTCAAAATGTTGCCTGTGTTTTTCCTCTCCAGAGATGCTGCCAGACCTGCTTTGGCTTAGAGACATAGTCATAGAGGTGTACAGCATGGAAACAGACCCTTCGGTCCAACCTGTCAATGCCAACCAGATATCCCATATACCTCCAAATCCTTCCTATTCATATACCCATCCAAGTGCCTCTTAAATGTTGCAATTGTACCAGCCTCCACCACATCCTCTGGCAGCTCATTCCCGACACGTACCACCCTCTGTGTGAAAAAGTTGCCCCTTAGGTCTCTTTTATATCTTTCTCCTCTCACCCTAAACCTATGCCCTCTAGTTCAGGACTCCCCGACCCCAGGGAAAAGACTTTGTCTATTTACCCTATCCACGTCCCTCATAATTTTGTAAACCTTTTATCAGCCCGTTGGCCCATCTGGTCCAGATTTTGCTGTAATCTGAGGTAACCCTCTTCGCTGTCCGCTACACCTCCAATTTTGGTGTCATCTGCAAACTTACTAACTGTACCTCTTATGCTCAGCTTGTTGCAGGAACAGTGGAAATTGGAGATACTTAACAAGCCAGACAGCAGCTGTTGAGAATAAATGAGTCATTTACCATTCCAGGTATAAAACCTTGCTTTGGAAGCAAAAGATTATAGAAATAATAGCATTTAAAGAAGAAACAAATAAAGAAGCTGAATGGAACACACACATGCAAAGCTCACACACAGACACTGTGAAGAGTCAGGAAATGGTTGAAGGTTAGAAGTGATATGTACAGGAAACAAAAAGAGACACAATGAGAAATAAAGAATACTTTCATAACACAGAGTGTAAGTAGATACAGAGAACTAGAAGTAGAATGGCAAGTAAGATAAACTGGCAAAGTGGTGAAGAATTTTTTGTGGCTAGTCATAAAGTTATACAGCATGGAAACAGACCCAAGAGTCCAACTCATCCAGGCTGACTGGTCTCTAAACTGGTCTCGTCCCATTTGCCAGCATTCGGCCCATAACCCTCAAAATATTTATATACCCATACAGATATCTTTTAAACGTTGTAATTGTACCCAACACCACCATCTCCTCTGGCAGCTTGGTCCATACACCCAACACCCTCAGCATGAAAAATTGCCCCTAAGGCACCTTTTAAATCTTTCCCCTCTCATCTTAAACCTATGCCCTCTAGTTTGGAATTTCCTTACCTTGGGAAAAAGACCTTGGCTATTCATCCTGTCCATGCCCTTCATGATTTCATAAGGTCCCCCCCCAACCTCTAATACTCCAGGGATAAAAGCTCAAGCCTATTCAGCCTCCCGCTGTAGGTGAAACTCTCAAATCCTGGCAACATCCTTGTGAATCTTTTCTGAATTCTTTCAAGTTTAACAACATCTTTCCTATAGCAAGGAGACCAGAATTGAATGCAATATTTCAAAAGTGGTCTCGCCAATGTCCTGTAGAGCCACAACATGTCCCAACTCCTATACTCAATGCACTGACTAATAAAAGCAAGTGTACCAAATGTCTTTTTCACTATTCTGTTTACCTATGACTCCACTTTCAAAGAACTATGCACCTGCACCCCTAGGTCTCTTTGTGCAGCAACACTCCCCAGGACCCTACCATTAACTGTCTAAGTCCTGCCTTGGTTTGTCTTGCCAAAATGCAACACTTCACATTTATCTATATTAAATTCGATCTGCTTCGCCTCGGCCTATTGGCCCACCAGTACTCTGGAGATAACCTTCTTCACAGTCCACTACACCACCAGTTTGATTTAAAATAATAAGTTATAATCAGGGGGTAAAACCCACTGTGGAAATGCAGTACTTTGACAAGTGTTATGCATCTGTGTGCATGTACAGCAGCGAAAGCTCCCCATCCTTAATACCAATCAATCATTTCCTCTTTCCTAAAACCATCTGCAAATACTGTACTACAGTGCAGTTTCCAAATGAATTAGTGGCAGACAACCAGTGCCATCCTTTTAACAACATCACTAAACTACTGCTGATGCTTGTAATAATAATTTAAATTGAAAACATTTTATGCACAAATTTGGAGGAAGTAATCCTTTATAATCCAATACATATTTTGCTAACAACCAAACTTTTGTTGAGTTTATCACAAGCTCATTTTTCCTATGGTGAATTAAGCACAGCCTTGACAGCTGTGCCCATGGGTACCTAGTGGTTAATGCATTAAGCCGGAGAGATCAGAAGGTCCCTGATCTAATTATCTGGTATGTCCTGAGTTACACGATCACAGTTAGAGAAGAAATAAGAATGCCAGAATTGACAGCTATTGACCTCAAAAAGAAAGCAGGAAAATTCAGCAATATTGCCTTTTTTTTAAAGTTTGCTTCCACACAGGAGATACTAGCGGAGCCACAAATAATGGCCAGAATCACATTTTTGACCCAGCACAGAAAAAGATCTTTAGGTCCAGAATTTCAGCATCACCTCTTTAAATGAGCAATTACCTTCATGCTGTTTCCCCTGCCTTTTGTCTGTAACCCTGCTCATTTTTCCTCTTCAGAAAATAATCTAGTTCACTTTAGGATGCTTCAGTTGAACACTTCTCCACCACACTCAGGCAATGTATTCCAGACCTTACAACCTCTCGCTTCATGAAAAACATTTGTCCTGTGCCACTTTCTTTTTAAACCAATTGTGTTAAATGTGGTCCCTCTGATTATTGATCCTATCATGAATGAGAACATTTCACCAGCCATTTCAAGGTTTTGAAAACCTCAATCGAATCTCCTCTCAGCTTCCTTTCCTCCAAGGAAAATGGTTCAAACTTCTCCAACCTACTTTGATAACTGAAGTTCTCAATCTCTGCACCTATCATTGTGAAACCTTTCTGCTGTCTTGGCCGGAAGTAAATATTTTTGAACCTGAAATTAGCAATCGGCATGGATAGCCTATCATTTCTCCACAGTAATGAGGGTGGATCCCATTGTTGTAACTTGTGGGGAAGCTTTACCACATGTGACACAGGATACTTGAACAAGTTGTGATGTCAACCAGTTGGAAGTGGCTGCCGTGGACTGTCAAGAGCAGTAATGGTGGGGGTGGCTAGAAAGACAGATCAATTACCTACTACTCAAGTAGTTCTGCAGTCCCATACAGGGATTGTGTGGAGTAAGGCTAAAGGCTCCTGTGCCCTAATCTCTGACCTTGTAATTTCCCGCTCATATTGGTCATCATATATGTTTTCCAAGTAGGTCTGAGATCTCACAATATGTTTGAACCCAACATCATGAATATTCTCAACTTCCTTACTTCCATTTTCATATCAATCTAACCATACACTACCTGTAATCCAGGCTATGAAAAGTGTGATCAAGCACAGACAATGAGAGCTCAATTTAACCACAAAAGGAGATGTCTGCTCCCTATGAAGCAGACACTCAGGAAAAGCTAGGGACTAACGGTTGACATCTATACTCTTATGTCAATTAGTCACATTGTTTCTGTATTGCTAAGTTTCAAGTTCTCTATAGGCCAAAAACTGATCACTCTACATAAGACTGAGCCTCTTCCTGAAGGAGCCTTCCCTTCCCTGCCTGCCTGCCTCTCAAGGGGAGGTCTAATTGATTTGATATCAGGTGAGAAGGGAAGACTGTTGCACTGGATGAGGCCTCAGTGCCTGATGGAAGTGGGTGGCATTGGTTGTTGAGGGCAGTCTCATTTGAAGTGCCCAGTGCTGTGACAAATCCAGCACATCTTTACACTGTCCCTAGATGATGAGATTTACTGTGGAGATAAAACATCAAGGAGTAGATCTGTGCTTGCTGTGTGGCAATCTGTTCCAACTATCTCTTCAGTCTGAGGACAACATTCCCACTCACACTATCTGTTGTCTCCCTGATGGTAGCCTCTTTCCTGGCCCTAGGATTCCAATCTTTCACCACGATTGATCCTGCGCAAAGAAAGACAATTGATGATTGTCACTATTAAGTCTCCTCAACTCCATGTGGATATATCTATCCCTCTCTGCTTCTGTGAGTCAGTCCTTGAGCTACTTGTCCCTGGTTGATTTGAAAGGATGATCCAGGAGGATGATGAGATCGAATTGCTTGGTAGTCCCAGGAATATGCAAACCACTACACTGACAAACCTCTGCTATAGCTGGGTCAGGCTACTGCTGACTCCAATAACTTTTGTTAGTATCTCAAAGATTTGCTGCAGATTTATTTGAAAAGTGGCACCTCTCCCCAGTGTTCCCTGCACAGATGCATTAATGATCCATTGTCCCTTGAGACCACTGGACACCAAAACCAACTGTGTGTCTTTAATCCTTCTTCAATCGCTAGACCATCAGATATCCCAGTCTTCCTCAAACCTGTGCAGATTCCTATTCATCAATAAATAGTATATTCGACCAGGAGTACTGCTTCTTTTTTCTATAGCATCAAGGGCACACACATTGGATGTCTCTGCCTAGGTTTGGCCCAAAGTCTGATTTCCTCCAATAATATCTGAGCTTTCACTGATCCCAGAGCAATTTCAACCTCTCTCATTGGACACTGGCAGTTTCAACTCCTACATCATTTGCTCCATCTTGGCCAGATACCTTTCAGTCTCTTCTTGATATCTGTGTTGTGGAATCCTGTAATCTGTGCTAAAAACATAACATCAGATCTTCCATGTGTTTAAATCTGAAGATCACGAAGCAATAATTCCTTATTCCACTGCCATCAAGTCATTACAAACATGAAAGGGAATTAAAATTAAACGTGGAAGTATTTGCATTGAATGATGCCTGTGGTTTACATTGGATCAAAAATGTTTTTGTCTGCTTGCTCCTTCTTCCCAAGCAGTCTCCTTCTCCTACAAAGACACCCTGTGGTCCAGAGAGGGTTCATTCAACTATTTCAGCTATCCTCCCTCACTGTCGCCACCTGCTGCTGGGTGTCCTGGCACAATTGCTCAAGCTCCCCGACTCATCGCCCTCCTTCAATATCATCACCTTCAGTTGGATGTTCTATCACAATAATCATGTTGCTCCAGTCCCTTTTATTCCATGAGCTGTACCTTGGCCCACAGTTGGGTTGTGTTCTATCAAACACCTTTTGGAAATCCACGTATGCCACATCAACTGCATTGCCCTCATCAATTCTGTCTGTTAACTGTTGAAAGTCTTAGCCTGCTGGACCAACTTTCCTCATTCCTGAAGAAGGGCTAATGCCCGAAACGTCGATTCTCCTGTTCCCTAGATGCTGCCTGATCTGCTGCGCTTTTCCAGCAACACATTTCCATCTCTGATCTCCAGCATCTGCAGACCTCACTTTCTCCTCAACTGTTGAAAATGGCAAGTTAGTTGAACATTATTTTCCCGAACGAAATCTCTGCCTACTTTTAATTTTTCCCCAAATTGCCAATGTCTAAAAGTTTCTCCACCACTGAAGTTGACATGTTTGTAGTGGCTGGATGTATCCTTACACTTTTTTTCCCTCAGAAAGAGGTGCAATGCTTGCAATTCTCCAGTTCTCAGGCCCATTCGCAAGTTCAGGGAAAATTAAAAGCTTACGGATGGTGCATCTGCAATATTCCCTCTTACTTGCCTCAATATCCTCAGATGTATCTGAGATGGAACTAGTGTGTTTTCCATTTTAAGTACTGACAGGCTATCTAATACTTCCTCCTTATCAATTTTAAACCTATGAAGTGTCTAAAATACCTCCTCTTTTTTCCATGGCCCAGGAACCATTTTCTTCCCTGTTGAAGGCAGATGCAAAGTGTTCAATTAATAACTGAGCTAGAGCCTTGGCCTCCATTTTTTGGTCCCAAATTGGTCTTAATTCTCCTCTTACAATCCTTTTACTATTTCTATGTCAATAGAAGATTTTGGGAATCACTTATATGTCGGTTGCCATTCCATTTGTGTATTCACTTCTTTTATGCCTTTACACCTCCCCTCTGAACCTTATACATTTGGTTTGGTTTTAAATTCTACCTGATATCTATCATAAGCATACATTTTATCTTTTATTTTAATTTCTGTCTATTTTTTGAGGTCCAGGGAGTTGTGGGTGTTCTTTTGGCTTGTCCCTTTTAATTTGCCGAGCTGCTTTTTTTTTCATGGCAGCCCATTGCTCAGTTGTGATTTAACCTGTCAAATATTGATTCTAATTCGTATCCCATTGACATTGCCTTTCATCCAGTGAATCATTTTTACTCTCGGATTTTTTTAATCCTTTTCCATTGTCGGCCTAAACCTAAAGGTATCGAGGTCACTTTTGCTTAAATGTTCTCCTAAATGCTTAAACAGCATGGCCCACCTTATACCCAATAATAAGATCTATCAGTGTCCCCTTTTTTGACAGACTGAAAAGCTACCAGTTGTAAGCTGAATATATTCTTGACCCTCTCTGCTCTTTACAGTCCTAGTCTATATTCAGATAAGTAGAAGCCCCCTTTATAAGAACCTTATTAATTTTGCCACAATCTCTAATTTGCACATTTGTTCTTACTCATCTTTCCCACCAGCTGGTTAGATTTAGATTTAGATTTAATTTATACTGTCACTTAAAACAGTGAAAAATGGATAACTTCATCATATTCCAGCGCCATCTTGGACTAGAGAATTGTAGAAATGGTAAAACACTGAACAAATTAATATGAAACTGATATTACTAAAACTGAAACCACTTCAAATGTGCACCTTTTGCTCTCTGTAGACTTCACCCTTTCTGCTCCTCCAGTTGCCACCCTCCAACATTGTCGCTGGGGTCCTGGCAATGTGCTCTTTTTCTGCTGTCACCGGCACCATCGTTTCCACATCTGCCACATCTGAGCTGGAGACAGTCACGCTGCACGGGTCCCGTACCTCCTCCCACGCTGGACATCGACGGACAGGTCCTGGCTCGTCTTCTGATGCACCAGCTGAGATCGAGCGGGGATGGCGATACAGGGGGTCTCGGCCTCCCACACGTGGAGGCCTCAGGGCAACCAAAACAAAATAAAAGCTACTGAGCTGGAAAGACAATGATGAAGCCATGTGGATGTGGCAGAACCCCCTGCATGAACCATGAATAGCTGAGCCCTGTGCTCTAGAGCCAAACACTGCCGACCCTGCTGCTGCCATTTTGCATGTTAATTGTACCTTTTTTTGCCCCTTAACTCTAGCCAAATAGATTCTGCCTTTGACCCCTTTCTTTTCCAGAATTGTAATGCTCGAGGAGAAAGTGAGGTCTGCAGATGCTGGAGATCAAAGTTGAAACTTTATTGCTGGAAAAGCACAGCAGGTCAGGCAGCATCCAGGGAACAGGAGATTCGACGTTTCGGGCACAGGCCCTTCTTCAGGAATGAGCAGAGAGTGTTCAGCAGGAGAAGATAAAAGGTAGGGAGGAGGGACTTGGAGGAGGGGAGTTGGAAATGTGATAGGTGGAAAGAGGTCAAGGTGAGGGTGATAGGTCGGAGTAGGGTGGAGGCGGAGAGGTCAAGAAGAAGACTGCAGGTCAGGAAGGCGGTGCCGGGCTGGAAGGATCCGGCTGAGACAAGGTGGGGGGAGGGGGGATGAAGAAACTGGTGAAGTCCAAGTTCATCCCCTGCGGTTGGAGGGTTCCCAGTCGGAAGATAAGACGCTCCTCCTCCGACCGTCGGGTTGTTGTGGTTTGGCGGTGGATGAGTCCAATGACCTGCATATCCTCGGTGGAGTGGGAGGGGGAATTGAAATGCTGTGCCACAGATTGGTTGGGTTGGTTCGTCCGGGTGGCCCAGAGGTGCTCCCTGAATCGCTCCGCAAGTAGGCGGCCTGTCTCCCCAATATAGAGGAGGCCACACCGGCTGCAGCGGATGCAGTAGATGATGTGGGTGGAGGTGCAGGTGAATCTGTGGCGGATATGGAAGTTTCCCTTGGGGCCTTGGAGAGAAGTGAGGGGGGAGGTGTGGGCGCAAGTGTTGCACCTCCTGCGGTTGCAAGGGAAGGTGCCGGGAGTGGTGGTTGGGTCGGTGGGGGGTGTGGATCTGACAAGGGAGTCGCGGAGGGAGTGGTCTCTACGGAAAGCTGATAGGGGAGGGGAGGGAAATATATCCTTGGTGCTGGGGTCTGTTTGGAGGTGGCGGAAGTGACGGCGGATGATGCGCTGTACATGGAGATTGGTGGGGTGGTAGGTGAGGACCAGTGGGGTTCTGTCCTGGTGGCGGTTGGAGGGGCGGGGCTCAAGGGCGGAGGAGCGGGAAGTGGAGGAGATGCGGTGGAGGGCACCGTCGACCACGTCGGGGGGGAAATTGCGGTCCTTGAAGAAGGAGGCCATCTGTGTTGTACGTATTTTGAACTGGTCCTCCTGGGAGCAGATGCGGCGGAGACGAAGGAATTGGGAGAATGGGATGGCGTTTTTACAGGGGGCAGGATGGGAGGAGGTGTAGTCCAGGTAGCTGTGGGAGTCGGTAGGTTTGTAGTAGATGTCCGTGTTGATTCGGTCGCCTGAGATAGAAACAGAAAGGTCTAGGAAGGGGGGGGAGGAGTCCGAGACTGTCCAGGTGAATTTGAGGTCGGGGTGGAAGGTGTTGGTGTAGTGGATGAACTGTTCAACCTCCTCGTGGGAGCACGAGGTAGAATTGTAATGCTCCCTTTCATCAGTACTGCGGCCCTCCAATTCTTGCCCTTTCCTATCTTTCCTAAACACCTTGTACGATTTAACATGTAATTTAAATTTGTATTTAATACCTATTCCTGCCTTTCTTTGAAACAGTTCTGTGTTATAATCACATCATCATTTTTCCATGTGGAAATCTGAATCTCATAGCTGTAACTCACCAATGTTATTTTCCAAACTCCGCACATTCACATATGTTAAGTTTGATTAAGAATTTATTACTTTTTTCCCTTACTCTGACGTCACCTACTAAAATTAATCTTCCTTATTCCATTGCTATCTCTCTCTCCCAATATTCTGGTCATCTTGGTATTGCTTTCTGATATTTCCTTTTTATCTCTATTTCCCTGCCAAATTAATTTTAACCCTTCTGAATAGCAATGGTAAAGTGTCCCAGAAGGAGCATAGCCCTGTTTGGGTGCAACCAGTCCCATCTCCCCCAGAGTCAATCCCAACATTCCAGAATCTGAAGTTCTCTCTCCTGCATCATGTTTCCATCTATGCATTCAACTAGCCTCCAGTACCTGTCATAGGTGGGTGACACTAGAAATAATATGGAGATTGCTACTTTTGAGGTTGGCCCAAATGAATTTCCTACCCAGCACCATGCAGGGTCCCATCTCTCTTTTTGCTTGCATTATTTGTACAGACATGACTGCTGGCTGTTCACCCTCCATACTGAGTTGCTGCTCAATGACGTCCTTAACCTTGACATCTGGGAGGGAACATGCAATATCAGAGCAAATTACTGCAGATGCTGGAAACAACAATGCTGGAAATTACAATGGCTCAGGCAGCATCCATGGAGAGAGAACAAGCTAATGTTTCGAGTTAGCTGATTCTTCATCAGAGCTCTACTACTCTGCTACTCAAATCTTGATACATTTTACTAATAGTAGCAAACCTTAAAGTAAAGGTATAAGTCACTAGCTATTTACTTTTTACTTCTGATTCTTACTTAACTTTTCTGATACTTTTTAACCTGTGCCAATTGTTTTGACTGGACATCTCCCTAATGGAACAAATTTCTCTTATTCTTTAGTTCACACTCTTTGGCTGTACTTAGTGATGAGATGCTGTCCTCATGCTGATTTGATATTGGTTGACCTTCTGAAAGCACTGCATTGATTTGATAATGGTGCACAGTAGGTAAAATTAGGATTTTGATTCAATTACATTTAATAATATTGTTCTGTCAGGATGGTGAGTGGTTTAAAGGGGATTCTGGTACTTTTCTGTCAAAGCCTGGATAATATTCTTGTCCTACTGTGGGCTGCCATAGGTATGGACTACAAACAGCAAACTCTCAGTGTTATGACAGAAGGAAGGTTATTCATGAACAAAATATGATGGCTAGGCCAACAATTTTGCCTTGAGAATTGCATAAAACTATGATGACTAGCTTTCAACACAATCAACTGCCTTAGTGGCAGGAATGAGCTGAGACACTGGTGCCTTTTCCTTTTGACTGTAGTGATATCAATTTTGTGAAAGCTCCTTGGTACCTTATATTTGAATGCAACTTTAATGTCAGTGACAACTACCCTGACCTCTCTCTTTCAGCACCAAGTCTGGTAATAGTGAGGCAATGGGATTGAGTTGCTCTGGAATAAATTTGAATGGAGTGTAAGTGAGAAAGTAATTGATCAATAGGTGCTGGTTGGTGAAAACTTTTCCTTCATTTTATGATAGAGGTTGCTGACCAGATTAGAGTCATCCTATTTTATGTGAATTTGGCCTATTTGGACAATGTTTCAAAATACCAGAATGTCATTGGTAAGCTAGAGCAGGTCGGCTCAGAAGCACATCCTTCAGGATTACTGTTGGGAAGTTGTCCTGTACACTTAGCTACTCTGTCCTTCTAAGATGGTGTGAAGCTCAGATGATCAATATAGCACTTTTCTTTCATCTCTCAAATTTCCCTGCTGATTTTCATTAAGACTGAGCAGGGGAATGCATGGAGGCATCTCTGTTTTTATTCCTGTTAAGTGCTTAGTTAGCTTGAGCACTCTTATTTGTGTGCAACAGGCCTACAGAGCTTTGTTTTGTTTGATGGACTTGTAAACTATGAGTCACTGGATGCAAATATTACTGACTCTCTGGTTACATCAAACTCATAGAATCCCTGCAGTATGGAAAGAGCTATTTGGCCCATCAAGTTTGCACCAACCCTCCAAAGAGTGTTCCACCCAGCTAATCCCACAGCTAACCCACCGAGCCTACATATTGATTGACATCATGGGCAATTTAGCACAGCCAATCCACCTAACCTGCACACCTTTGTACTTTGGGAGGAAACCGGACCACCTGACAGGAACTCAAACAGACACTGGGAGAACGTGCAAACTCCACACACACAGTCACCTGAGGCTGGAACCGAACTCAAGTCCCTGGTGCTGTGAGGCAACAGTGCTAACCACTGAGCCACTGTACTGTCATAGCCACCATGCCACCTGTAGCCCCTGTTCATCTGAGATGGTGCATAGTATGAATGAGTTCTATGATGATGCAGTCTCAGAAGAATGAGCTCCTTTGTGCATTTGTCACCCACATGATCCATTGACTTTTGCTCTGTACAGGAAAGGCTGGTAGACAGGAAAGATACACATTTCTACTGGGAGGGTGGGAATGTTACAACATGGTATTATGAAAGTGATCTGATTTCACGCACTGCTGTATTCAAGATGTTGTACGATGTGAGTTATTGATATTTAATGATATCACATATCACAGTAGTCAGAGGCACCAAAATGTCACCAATCTATATCTACACTTGCAGTTGCGGAATGCAGAAGAGGAAGCAATGTGTAGAGGACACCTTCAATTTTCTCTTTGTTTTGTAGTCATAGAAGTAGGTGTAGGCCGTTTGGCCCATCGAGCCTGCTCCTTCATTCATTAAGATCATGGCTGATCTATCCATCGTCTCAGCTCCTCCTACCTGCATTATCCCCATAACCATGCAAAAATCCATCCAACTATGTCTTGAAAATATTTAATGAAGCTGCTTCCAACTGCTTCCTTGGACAAAGAATTCCATAGACTACTACTCTTTGGGAAAAGCAGTTCCTCCTCATCTCTGTCCCCAGTCTTTTCCCCCAATCTTAATGCCATGTCCCCTAGTCCCAGTCTCACTGACCAGTGGAAACAACTTGCCTGCCTCAATCTTATCCATCCTTGTCATAATTTTATATATTTCTATAACATCTCGCCAATCTTCTAAATTCGAGCAAGTACAGTCCCAGATGGCTCACCCTCTCCTGATAGGGTAACTTCTCATCTCCAGAATCAACCTGGTGAACCTCCTCTGCTCTGCCTCCAAAGCCAGCATATCCTTCCTCAAGTAAGGAGACCAGAACTTCACACAATACTCCAGGTGCAGCCTCAAGAACACCTTATACAATTGCAGCAGAACCTCCCTGCTCTTAAATTCAATCCCTCTAACAATGAAAGCCAATATTCCATTTGCCTTCCTGATTATTTGTTGTACCTGCAACTCAACTTTCAGTGATTCACGTACAAGCACTCCTCAGTCCTCTGCACAACAGCATGCTGTAATCTTTCACCATTTAAATAATACTCTGACCTACTATCTTTACTTCCAAAGTGGATAACCTCACGTTTACCAACATTGTACTCCATCTGCCAGACCCTTCCCCACTCAGTTAACCGATCTAAATCTGTCTGCAGACCCTCCACATCCTCTGTAAAGTTTGCCTCTCCACTCAATTTAGTATCGCCAGCAAACTTGGTTAAGCAATTACACTCCATCTCCTCCTCTAAATCATTTAAATATATCCTGAACAGTTGCGGGCCCAACGCCGATCCCTGTGGCACCCCACTCACCACTAGCTTCCAGCCAGAGAAACACCTATTTATCCCAACTCTCTGCTTTCTATTGGTTGACCAGTCCTCTATCCACGCTAGTACATTCCACACATCTCCATGTATTCGTATCTTATGGATGAGCCTTTTATGCAGCACCTTATCAAAAGCCTTCTGGAAATACAAGCATACAACATCCACCTGTTCCCCTCCATCCACCGCACTTGATACATTCTCAAAGAATTCCAGTAAGTTTGTCCTTGTGTTCTACCTCAGACTGAAGAAGGCACAAACTGGACTTGAACCATTAACTCTGCTTCTCTCTTCATAGATGCAGCCAAACCTATTATGTTTCTCCAGCTTTTTCTAGTTGTACAAGGTTTTACCCCTTTATTAGAACAACACAGCACAGGGACAGGCCTTTCGGCCTCCAACTATTGCTGGGAAAGAGTTTCTCCTACTTATCAAAGCAATGAGCAGCTGTTGAAGTGACTACTCCAAACCCATTAAAGTTCTTGCCCTTACTTCACTTCAACAACAAATTCCAACTTGGAACTGGCTTTTTAAGTGCTTGGAGTGAGATTTAGCTATTCAGATATGCTGGCAATTATGAGGTGATCTCAATGACGTTACAAAAAATGATATGCTGAGACTACGCCTGGGATTTCCACTCAATATCACATCTTACCAATCCAACTGTTGCCTCTACTCTGAACAATCCTCAGTTACCCAGGCTGCAATGTCAATAAGGCATAAATTGACTGTGCAACATTTAAAGATTGCCTTGGGTAACTGGAAATGATTACGTCGAAACTATTTAATGTTTTGTAAAGCAGGATTTAATTTCAGTAGGGCATAATTCCATTCATGTCTGTGGTTATGGCATGGAGATTTTCAGCTAATACTTTAAAGTAAAAAAATTAATCCAATAATTTAATGCGAAAGTAAACAAAATAATAAGATGCTAAAGTGTAAACCAGCAAGAATTAATTGGTATTTTATTATTTGCCAATCCTAACTGTTGTGACATGTCGAATTAATGTGTGTTCCTGGTGAATAGAGTCTTTTTGAAAAAAAAACAGAATTCCGATTTGGATCACTACCATTTTGCTATTCTGCACAGATGGCGGGGCAGCAGATTCAATGTTACAGCCTGACACAATGTATTATACTTTCAAACAAAATAATAGCTGGATAAGTCATTTGGGTATCAGAAAGTTGCTGAGAAGTTTTCCGTCCCAAGGTTGATCATATATCATTGAGGTATGTGGAGTGATAGATTGCCAGTCTCTCGAGCTGAAGATGACATGTTCAGTCAAGGTGGTGGAAAGGGCGTCAGCAACCCAACATTGCATCAAGATTACCCTTCCTGAACATTTGCTAACCCAGCTACATGCATCTTTGCAGATATTGGGTGAGAACAACAATATCTGGTCCAGACTGAGGTACTGCAGTGGACAACTTTCTTTCATTAGAAATGATCAATTTGCTAAACTATATGCTCAATGTCTATTAAATTCTATCCAAAATAATTTTCATTTTCAAGCAAGGGTCTTTTTTTTAGCTATCTAATATCTGGTTAAAAGTGGTGCTGGCTGTGATGGAAGGTTCCTTTGCTTTGTATTCTTGGTCTGGGAAGAAGCATTCCAAACAATAGACTGGGAAGGTTAAAAAGATCAACCTCCTGAACACAACAAGAACTGAGTACCAACACTTATTGGCACAGAAGTTCCAATCAGGACCAGAACCCTGTTTCTGACTCTGATCAGATTAAAACAATATCCATATACTTTTCAATTAGTACTGTCTTGGAGTTCCTGGCCAGGAACCTCATTTTAGACACCATTGGGGATCTGTCCAGGAATCCTTATATGGTTCAACAGGAGAATTGATATAGAAACCATCTTTTCTGCAGCAGTAAATGTGCTATATTCTGAAGTTTAAATATTCTGCAGCACAGCTTGTCATTTGCACAGCTATTGTGAAAGGATAATTCTGTAAGTTAAGTGTGGAGGGGGATAGGATAGAAGGTGTATGGACCCCAGGGTAAAAGGTGGGGAATTGTGGTGGTTGGAAGTTATATAAAGAGTTATATAAAGTAAAGGCCGATAAGGATCAACTCAACCTTTGGAATATTTCTGCCCACTGATGTGCGAGTTTCTGGGAGGAGCTAGTCAGTTTTATTTTTGGCTGGTAGTCAGGTCTACTATCTGCATCCACATAGCATAGACCTAGTCACTATCTCTAGCAGATAACATTGTCTTTTATCGGCTGCTAAATATAGATGCCAGGTCTTAGCTAATGCAACCTGCTATCTTAACTGAAGACATATTAGTAGTTAATCCTTCACCACTTGATATTAGCAAACCCTGTAGAATGGTAATACAAGGATGTTTAGTGGTAGCATGCACACCCAAAGAAATCCTATCACAACCACTTGGGGCAGATGCAGATCTCTCTTAAAATGCTCAGTGATCAGGGTGGCAAATGTGTGAGGGTTTGGTTGCCAGGTGGGTGAGGAGGTAGGGTACCAGTAAGTGGATGACTGTTTACAGTTTGAATTGGGAAGGATATTTGGGGCAGTGTTGGTGGTTTGCGTCTATTCCATGGGTGGGGGGAGCAGAGTATCAGATCTGGTTGGGTGTCAGGTTCAATAGAGGCAGGTTGTAGAGGGGAGTGGGAGTGGGGACTAGTGGTAGAGGAGGATTGATGAATGGGCCTGTCCAGTCAGGATGTCAGGTCAGGGTCAAAGGGGTAGTCAGGTGGGGATTGCAATTGTAGAGTGGTCATTAGTGAGGCAGGGATTCAGTTTAATGGCTACCCAGATATTTGTGTTTCATGCTTCAGAAACAACTCTCTGGCTATCAGGTTATCTTGGCCATAATTTCCAGATTAGTTTCCTCTGTATTGCTGATGCCAGATCATTATTTGCTTTACATATGTATGAAAGAACAGTGACTCTCCAGATCAAACAGTTAGCAAGTGATGGAAGTCTTGTACAACAATGTAATTATTTTGTCAGCCTTTAATGTGGTACAGATTATACTTGAACAGTGAGATAAGGTGCAAACAATAAACTAATATAAATTTACAAGCTCTTGGCAATTGATGAACAAACAAATAGAAGTATAATCTACACCTTGTGACAGAAAGTGGTTTCATGGAAATCTCAACCTAATTAATGTTGTAGGTTCAAAGACAATTTTATTTATTTGTGACAGTGAATTACAATTTTGTCATGCTGTCTGGTTAGTACACTGCTGCCTCACATTGAACTTAATGAAACATTGATTTAATGTTCATTTAGCTTCATATATGCTGGAGTCTAGACCATCCCTGCTAGATAACTGCATTCAATTAATTCAGGCTTCTTGATTCTCCTTGCCCTCCTTGATGATTGTGATTTTAGCTTCAAAGAATCTGAGCTCTGAAAATCCCTCTCTCAACACCTCTGCCTCAGTTTGCTCCTTTAAGATGCTCCTTAATGCCTATGCTTGATCAAGCTTTTGCTGGTCTACCTGAACATTAGTTAACATGGTGCACTGTCAAATTTTCTTTTATAATGTTGCCATGAAGATCCCTGGCATATTTGATTATATTAAAAGTGACAGTTAAATAAACAGTAATGAGATCATAAGATATCGGATCAGAAGCAGGCTATTCAGTCCATTGAGTCTGTTCCACCATTCATTGAGATCATGGCTGATCTGATAATTATCAAGTCTGGAGAGGCATGCCCCATGTGATATTATCGCTTGACCTATTCATGTCCTGGGGACTTGGGTTTGAATTCCACCATGGTGGTGAAGAAGTTTGAATTTAATTAAAAGGAAATAATTGGAATTAAGATTTTAATGATGACTATGAATCCATTGTCAATTGTCAGAAGAACCTATCTGGTTTGCTAAAGTCATTCAGGGGAGGAAATCTGCCATCCTTAATTGGTCTGATCTACATATGACTCCAAACCCAGAGCAATGCAGTTGACTCTTAACTGCCCTCTAGGTAATTAGGGATGAGCAATAAATGCTGGCCTAGGCAGTGATGCCCAGATCCCATGAATGAACATAAAAATCTCCACTTTTCTGCCTTATCCCCATAACTTTGGATTCCCTTTCCGATTAAAAATCTGTCCATCTCAGTTCTGAATATATTTTATGACCCAGTCTTGACAGACCTCTGCAGTAAAAAATGTCATCATTGACTACCCTTTGAGTGAATAAGTATATCTTCATCTTTGTCTTAAATAGGCAACCCCTCACTCAGATTGGGTGGTCTGGGCCTAGATTATTCCACAAGAGAAAACAACCTCTTTGTATCTGCTCTGTCAAACCCCAGAAGAATCTTACATGTTTCAATATTGTTGCTTTCTTGATAACTTTCCAGAACTATCCTTTTCTGCTTTTAATAATAAATTAGGTTAGTAGGACAGTCAGCTATTCATTAAGAATGTAATACTTAGTTAGAAGGTTGTGGGGGAAAGTCCCTGCTGGAATGGAAATCTGCAATTCCTCACTAGTCACAGCAACAAAGCTGATTTTGTAGTATCTTGTCTCAAGTACTAGTAGAGCTGAAAATGTGTTGCTGGAAAAGCGCAGCAGGTCAGGCAGCATCCAAGGAACAGGAGAATCGACGTTTCAGGCATAAGCCCTTCTTCAGGCTTCCTGAAGAAGGGCTTATGCCCGAAACGTCGATTCTCCTGTTTCTTGGATGCTGCCTGACCTGCTGCGCTTTTCCAGCAACACATTTTCAGCTCTGATCTCCAGCATTTGCAACCCTCACTTTCTCCTCAAGTACTAGTGGAATCAACTTATCCTGAGACAGTGTTCATTTTCCATTCAGACAATTCAACGCTGTACAGAGATGTGGTGTACGGTTAGAGATGTCAAAATATTCATCCCTCTGCCTGGTGTAGTTCTAACAGATATCATGACACCATCACAAGATCTTGTGAGCTATCCTGACATTCTAACCAACATTACTTTCTCAAACAGCACCACTAAAATAAATATGAATGAGATATTCTCCTCATTGCTGTTAGTAAAATTGTGCGTTTGCCAGACTAGTTGCTTACAAACTTTTGAAAAAAATGATTATATTAAATATAATTTTGGATATTTGAGACAGAGGGGGAGAGGCTAAATAGGTTTGGATTATTTTCCCTGGAGCATTGGAGGTTGAGGGGTGACCTTATAGAAGTTTATAAAATCATGAGGGGCATGGATAGGGTAAATAGTCAAGGTCTTTTCCATGGGGTGGAGGGGTCCGGAACTAGAAAGCGTAGGTTTAAAGTGAGAGGGGCAAGATTTAAGAATGATCTGAGGGGCAAATTGTTCATGGATTGGGTGGTGTGTGTATGGAATAACCTGCCAGAGGAAGTAATAGAGGTAGGTACAATTGCAACATTTAAAAGGCATCTGGGATGGGTATATGAATAAGAAGGGTTCAGAGGAATATAGACCAAATGCTGGCAAATGGGACTAGATTCAATTAGGGTATCTGGTTGACATGGACGAGTTGGACTGCAGCGTCTGTTTCCATGCTGTGCATCTCTATGACTCTATAATAGTGCACCATATAAAGACAGATATAATTCAAAGTGATTTGCAAAGAGGAAGTAGAAAACAAAAACTCGAATTAACATTGTTTTGCAAATGATGTTCACATGGTTCCGTGGTAAGATTACTGAATAAAATATCAATTTAATAAAACTACAGAACAATCACCTAACCAGATCAGAGTCAGAATATTCTGTAAAATGTCCCTTACTGTCAAAACCTTTCTTTCATCTGGAAGTTGGAAGGACAAGAATGTGATGGAACCTTCAACGCTTCACAGGTGCAGCTTCACAGGATAAAAAGAAAGTGGATTCATTCATTCAAAAGAGATAATCAGCCGATATTTTCACGCTGCTCCAGCCACTAACCCTGCACCCCTACCCCCTCTCCCAAAACCTATCTTAATACTGTCACTCCAGCATTTCTGGATGCAGTAGGTTCATTCTGCAGAATGTATTGCAGCAATTCACTACACTAATTGGATGGCATTTCCTAGTCAATATAACTTCTGTCACTAAAGCAAGAAGAACAGGAATGTTGTCGTTTTCATGGATCTCAACGTTGTGGACATATATTGCTGTTCCTTCATTGCTACTAGGTCAATAACTTGGAATTTCTCAGCCAACAATGTTACTGTCCAGTAGCAATTCAAGACAACAGCCACTTCCACTTTCAAAGGCAACTATAAATCTATATTTTTCAGAATTAATGCATTGAAATAATTTTAAAACTCCATTGTTTAAACAAAAGAAAAAATTATTGGTGAGGTATCTTGTAAGTAACAGTTCTAAAACGACTGGCTTCAAAATTGAAATGTATCAATCAAAAAAAATCTGCATTGTTCCCAAACAGATAGAATTTCCTAATCTCACATTCACAGTAAGTTTCTGAAGACATCCTTTTGTTTTGTTTAGTGTTTCATGTTTCATTTAAACAGATTACAAATATAAGCTTCCATATAAAAATATAATATATAAAGGTAAGGGGTAAGTCCACAGATCCCTCAAGAACAAACCACGACAAGTAGACCAAACACAGCCAGAAACCCTAACCACCTTACCATACATCAACGAAGTTTCAGAAATGACTGCCAGACTACTACGACCCCCTTGGAATCCTAGTAGCACACAAATCCACCCACACTCTCAAACAAAAACTAACAAACTTAAAAGACCCAGTACAACCCATGGACAAAACCAACGTCGTCTATAAAATTCCATGCAAGGACTGCCACAAACACTACGATGGACAAACAGGAAGAAAGTTAGCCACCAGGATACATGAACACCAGCTAGCCACAAAAAGACACGACCCTCTCTCACTCGTAGCCCTACACACGGAGGAAAAAAATCACCATTTCGACTGGGACAACACATCTATCCTGGGACAGGCTAAGCAAAGACATGCCAGAGAATTCCTAGAGGCCTGGCACTCCAACCACAACGCCATAAACAAATACATAGATCTAGATACCATCTATCAACACCTCAGAAAACGAACAGGAAATGACATCACCACAAACCCCAGGAACCCCATCCAGAACAAACATATAAATAGAAAACAGGAGACAACAGCTTCGCTTCACTTGGAGGTTGCCACTGATGATGTTACCTAGCCAGGTAATGAAACGTCTGGATATCAAACCTACAGCTCAGCGAGCAAACCTATACCCTAAGGGTAAGGGGTATCATTAAGAAGAGCATTTTGGGTACTAGCTTTCTTTTCCATAAGAGTTGTTTGAATTGTGCATGTCTGAATGAGAAAATCCATTCGCTTTTAATTAATATTCTCCTACTCTTTTGTCTTTAATATCAACAAGATTCGCACTAAGAAACAAATGTTTTCTCAGGCCCCAGCCATCCTTCGCTGCTTTGATTAATGGAGAATAGCACTGATCACTTGAGCAATAATTAAAAATGGGTTCTATTATATTTAGGCAAAACTTTCAATAACCACATTCAATTCTATTTATTTGAACACTTACGGGCGAGAGACGCTGAGACAAGCCAGGAAATGGGAATCCTGCGCTAACCGACTAAGCGCCACATACGAACAACTCCGGTTCCTACACGAATGCCGAAAGAATCGAATCCTTCCACAATGTGTCAGATACAGACCACCAGTCAACAATCCACAAGCCAGGGAAACAGCCAAGCAGAACGGATTCAGGATGATCCAGGTAATGATCACAGACGCTCACAACCGACTTCACAGATACAGACATGAAATTGCGCGCCAAAAGTCGTTAATTTTAAAAACCACGAATCATGAATGGACCAGGACCATAGAACAGGCTGTCACCACAGGACAGAACAGGACAACACACCGCAAAAAAACGGCACTAAAAGAAAAAATGGCCAAACTAACACACAACAAAGAGGACACTACAACACACACCTGGGTTAAAAACCTCTCCCACAGACAGCTCACAGACACGGAAAGAACAATACTGGCCAAGGGACTCAACTACAACCACAGGGACGCCAAGACAGCAGACTTCCTAGCAGCACTAGAATGCACACTCAGAAACAATGGACTGACAGAAGAGACACAACAAACAGTGAGACAAACTGTCGTATCTATGATAATAAGGAAAAGACAAACACATAACCTCAACACCAAGGAGAGGGAAGCACTGAAATCACTAAGAAACGATAAGAACATAATCATACTACCAGCAGATAAAGGCAGAATGACGGTCATCCTAGATAAATCTGATTACATCCAAAAAGCACAACAACGACTTGCAGATATCAACACCTACCAAATGAAGGAATTTGACCCCACACCACAACTCACCAATAGGATAAATAACACATTAAGGAATCTACAAAAAAATGGACAGATAACCAGAGCTGACCTACAAAGAATGAAACCGGAAAGCAACAACACCCCCAGATTCTATGGATTACCTAAAGTACACAAACCAGACATCCCACTCAGACTCATAGTATCACTGCCAGGGACACCATCATACAAATTGGCCAAAGAACTACAACAGAAACTGAAACACCTGGTCAGCGGATCCAAACACTCTATACAATCAACACAGGAATTCTTGGACATCATCAGAAATATACACATAGACAAAGAAGAAACCATGATATCATTCGACGTGACGGCACTGTTCACTTCGATTGACAAAACCCTAGCCAGAGAAACAATAGCCAACCTGCTGGACAGACAGAACAGAAAACAGGACGCTGAACCTATCAACAAAGACGGCATACTTAAACTACTGGACTTGTGCCTCACAACACACTTCACATTCAACAACCAGATATACGAACAAATCAACGGAACACCCATGGGATCACCAATCTCGGGACTCATAGCAGAGGCAGTTATGCAAAGGTTAGAACAAACAGTCCTACCACAAATTCAACCCAAACTCTGGGTCAGATATGTCGATGACACGTTTGTAATCATTAAAAACATGGAAATAGAAAAAACACACCGGATCATCAACGCCACACTCACAGGAATCCGATTCACGAGAGAAGAAGAAAAGGACAACCAACTCCCATTCCTAGACGTGATGGTACAGAGAACACCGAACGGAGAATTCACTACAAAGGTATACAGGAAAGCCACACACACAGACCAAGTCCTAAACTATGAAAGTAACCACCCCAACACACACAAACGAAGCTGCATCAGGACACTATTCAAAAGGGCCACAACACACTGCAGTACACCAGAACTGCAAAAAGAAGAAGAGGAACACCTATACAAGGTATTCGCCAAAAACGGATACCTGCGCAACTTCATCAACAGAGAAAGACCACGGAACGAGGACATACCACAACCAAAAGGACTAGCCACACTACCATACATCAGGAGCATCTCAGAACTGACAGCCAGACTACTGCGACCCCTAGGACTCATAACGGCACACAAACCAATAGCCACGCTCAGACAACAACTCACCAGAATGAAGGACCCGATACCCAACATGAGCAAAACTAATGGTAGTGTACAAAATACCATGCAAGGACTGCACTAAACACTATATAGGACAAACAGGAAGACAGCTAACAATCCGCATATATGAACATCAACTAGCCACGAAACGACACGACCAGCTATCCTTAGTAGCCACTCACGCAGACAACAAGCAACATGAATTCGACTGGGACAACACCACTATCATAGGGCAAGCCAGACAGAGAACAGCCAGGGAATTCCTAGAGGCATGGCACTCATCCACAAACTCCATCAACAAACACATCGACCTGGACCCAATATACCAACGACTACAGCGGACAGCTGACACTGACAACCGGAAGCGGCAGGGACAGACCACTATAAACACCGGAGGAAACATCAAAGAAGCGCTTCGCAGGAGGCTCCCAAGCACTGATGATGTCGCCTAGCCAGGGGACGAAACGTTTGCAACAAAAACTTCCAGCTCGGCGAACAGAACCACAGCAACGAGCACCCGAGCTACAAATCTTCGCGCAAACTTTGAATTCTATTCATGAGTTGATAAAACTAAAGTGAGTGGCATTAGTATAACTCTGTTAAATGCAACACAAATAGTTCATTCAGATCTTGAGGTCATGGAGAATCTGGAAAGATTTTTAGCACCCTGGTTTGTACAATAAAATTGAAAAAGTGTACCATTTGTTAGGAGTGTGATACTGGAGAAAGCTAGAAACCTGTATCAGGACTTGAAAAAGAAGTCAAATGATCTTGACATGAAACCTTTCTATGTCAGTCGTGAATAGTTTGAGCACTTTAAGAACAGTACAATTCCAGAAATGACTGCTGAAGCAGTATAAGGAGATGCTGAAGCTGCAGAAGCATTTTCCACATTGCTGCAGGAAGTGTTAAAAGAATTGGCTTTTTGGGTGGATGAGGCAGGACTGCATCAGACTTACATTGCTGCTGGGGAGAAGACTGCGCTGGGATATAAGGTGGCTACAGATCACCACACTTTGCTGACGGATGGATATGCTAGGAGACTGCAAATTAAGGCTAGCAATGGCATACAACTCAGAAAGCCTGAGGCTTTAAAGGAATATTTAAACGCCCATTTTCCTGTGAAATAGCATTCTGTCAAATTGGCCTAGATGACCGCTTTTGTTGATTGGTTAATGGATATTCATTCTATTCCTGATGAAGGGCTTTTGCCCAAAACATCAATTTTCCTGCTCCTCGGATGCTGGCTGACCTGCTGCGCTTTTCCAGCACCAATCTGATCTAAACTCTGGTTTCCAGCATCTGCAGTCCTCACTTTTGGCCAGGATATTCATTCTATGCCAAGAGTTTATTGTGCACAACAAAATCTGGATTCCAAAGTTGTTCTTCTACTGGAACATCTTCCAACTCATCGGCAGCTCTAGAAGTTAAAGCTTAAGGATCATGAGATGATTCTTCTGCTGCTTTGAAGCTGGTGGGTTGCATGTCCTTGGACTTATCCGGCCTTAACTCAATCACTGACTTATTTTTCTCGTATAAGGCAAGAAACATTTAAAACATCTTTGTTGGATATCTTCACGTGCAGTTTGGTTTTTCATTTTAACTTTGTTTGTATTGTGCACTTACTTGAAAATCTGGGATGTAACCCAAACATTGACATGGATTCCTATGGGAATACATGTTTCAAAAACTTAATTTCACTTCAAACAGTATTCCAAAATGGCATCAAGTACACCCATACACACTTCAGGCCCCTGCCATATGGTGTCATATTTTCATGTACCTTTTTCCTCAATAACAACGCTAGGGCCTGTATAATTATCAGTGCTAGAGGATGGAACATTGGTGAGTCTAAACAGCCTAGGCCCTTGTCTTACTTAGCAAGGTAGTTTAATGCTTGATAACAGTAGTTTACATTACTAATCAGATAACTTCAGTAGGATTTGCGGGAGTCTGTACAAAATGCCTTTGCTTCATTCATGATTTTTGCAGAACTCAGTTGCCTCCACCCAAAGATTGCGCAACATTGTCAAATTGGGTTGAACTTAATTTAACATGAAGATTGACTCATTCAGAAATGTTAGTTTACACAAAGTACAAGGCCATGTTTTGTTGTCAGTGTTAGCAAGGTGACAGAGAGCTTACACTGCACTAGTCTTTCTGCTGGAAGTATGTGAAGAATAGACAGATTGTGACGTCATTCAGTGTACTTTACTGATTTTGGTCCTAATTTCAGAAAACACCATTTCCCAACTTCATGCTATTTACATTCAGCAGAAAGATGCATCTCTCACAATGCTGTTTAATGGGATCAACAACTATTGTCAGGTTAATTGCTGATTGATTTTTTTTTCCCTGGACTAGTGAGTTAGCACAATCACTAGTGAGTTTGTACTGCTGCTTAAAAATTTCTCATGTCTCCGGGAATGCAATATGGATATGCTTGCTCACTGCACTATCTGAGCTGCTACTCAAAGTAGATGATACTATTACCATCTGTTAAGTGTAGGACACTGCAGGGCTACTTAGTCTACTATGGTAGAGGGAAACACTTCCTGGTCTAACTAGAAGAGCCTTGTTGTTAACAAGATATAGTTTGATGACAACAACTAGTTATAGTTTACATTATTTTAGGTTTTTTTATCATGTGTACTCAAGTGCAGGAGTACAGTGAAAAGTATGCAATGTCACCATTCCTGGTGCCATTTTAGGTACAAAGGTACCTCAATACAAAAATAGAAAAATAAAGAAATAAGTTAAAATGTTCATCACTACTGTACTAAAGAGAACTAAGTTGAAAAATAAAGAAATAAAGTTAGAAGTTAAACATTATTGTCCTCTCTGAGGGTGTGTACACTCTTCCCCCTCAAAATCTGCAATGTCTTATAATGATACACATTGTTACAGAACTTTGAAGAGACCTAGATGTCTGGTCTCACTCCTTCAAGATCCCAAGCTGTATACCCACAAGTCCACATGATAGCATAATAGTTGGAAGTGCTTACTGCACTCCTTAGCATGAACCCTTTTGAACCCATGCACAAGATTGTGCTCATGGAATGGATCCTGTAATAGTTATGTTGCTAGACTAGTAATCTGGGGAACATGAGAACTTACTTTCATATCCTAGTGAAAACATGAGTTTGAGTTTGTGTGCAAATATTCCATCAGGTATATTGTATAAGTTCTGAAGTGTTCATGTGCATGTCATTTTAGCTCCACCCATTGTACTGATGTCACTCACAGTCTATGGGGAGAGCCAAGGCATTCTATTTGAGATTTGACAGGGACCAGGTGTACCTCTGACAGGTCCAGAAGGTCCTAGTAATTGCACTGAACCAAATGAAGTTGTGCTTGTTGTTATCATACAAAAAGCTTTCTTCTTATCTAACAACCAAACCTCAGCTAAAGTTATTCTATGATAGTGTATCTTCTACCACTTCTTTTTCCTAAAACTATAATTTATTAAAAAAAAATTCAAAGATAAATTACAAAATACTTCAAATGAATACTGTAATACAGAATGTACAAAATTCAACTTCTCTTCAACAGCACATTCTAATCAATGCACTTATCATAGTCTTAATATTTACAAAATACATTCCGTGCAAGTATACAGAATAAGGGCAAAACGTTTTGATTTGGAAATAACAGAAAGTGCATACATATTAAAAAAAAATCCTCTAAACACCATTTCAACTCTGAGCTGCCTCCATACAATTTCAATACTCTTGATTGACAAGGTACATCCTTTGTAAGGCACACCGCTTGATTGTTCTTTCAGTGGACAATGGCTGGAAAGCCTTCGGTAATGACCTTTTCCCTGTGGCTGCCTGCAGTGGCTACATCAAGAATCCCCAAGCACATAATCCTGGAACTTGGTCAGTCTCCAACAATTGGATGAGGTCAAATTTGAGCACTCGAGGATCAGCATGATTTATGTAAACTAAGGATGTCCTTCATGGAGTTGATGGTAATAGAGTCATAGAGTCATACAACACAGAAACAGACCCTTCGGCCCAGGCTGACCAGATATCCTAAATTAATCTAGTCCCACTTACTAGCATTTGGCCCTTTAAAGCCTTCTTGTTCATGCTTGCATCCAGATGCCTTTCAAATATTATAATAATACAAACCTCCACCACCTCCTCTGGCAGCTCGCTCCATACACACACCACCCTCTGCATGAGAACATTACCCCTTAGGTCCCTTTTAAACCTTTCCCCTCTCACCTTAATCCTATGCCATCTTGTTTTGGACTTCTCTAACTGGAGAAAAAATCTTAGCTATTCATCTTATCAATCCCCTGATGATTTTATAAACCTCTATAAAGGTCACCCCTCACCCTTCATTGCTCTGGGATAAAAATCCAACGTGTTCAACCTTTCCCTATAGCTTTAATCCTCCAATCCAGAAAATATCCTTGTAAGTCTTTTCTGCACCATTTCAAGTTTAACAACATCTTTCCTATTGCAAAGTTAAAAATTACACAACACCAGGTTATAGTCCAATAGGTTCATTTGGAAGCACTATCTTTTGAAGCGCTGCTCCTGCATCAGGTAGCTATGAAAAAAGATCATAAGACATAGAATTTATAGCAAAAGATTACAATGTCATGCAACTGAAATGATATATTGAACAATATATTGTTTCAGTTGCATGACACTAAATATTTTGCTATAAATTCTGTGTTTTATGATCCTCTTCCATAGCTCCCTGATGAAGGAGCAATGCTCCAAGGCTAGTGCTTCCAAATACCTGGTGTTCTGTGATTTTTAACTTTGTCCACCCTAGTCCAACACCTACACCTCCACATCATGGCTTTCTTGTGGCAGGAGGACCAGAATTGAATTCAGTATTCTTAAAGTAGCGTCATCGATGTCTGGCGCAACCACAATATGATGTCCCAACTCCTATAATCATTGCACTGACCGATGAAGGCAAGTGTACCAAACATCTTCTTCACCATCCTGTCTGCCTGTGACACCACTTTCAAGGAACTGTGCTCCTGCAACCCTAGGTCTCTTTGTTCGGCAATAGTCCCCAGGACCCTACCATTAACTAAGGGTCCAGCCTTAGTTTGCCTTACCAAAATGCAACACCTCACTTTTATCTAAATTAAACTCCACCTGTCACTCCTCAGCCCATTGGCCTATCTGATGGAGGTTTTCCAGCCATAATTGGTGTTTGTCTCAGCTTGTATCCATGGGGAAAGTCCACAGAACACAGGGTCTTGTCTTACGGTACAGGTTAGCACAAATTTTGACAAAAACCAATACATCTCTCTTTAGACCTTCCTTTAAAAGGCACATTCCACAAGAAGGTGGACTCTTATCCACCACAATCACATCAAGGAAAGTGTGCAGAAGGGGAGAGACTGCAAGTATTTAGGAAGGATCTGATGGAAAAATCTTTTCTCCACAAAAAGCCAAGGTTCCTCTTGATGCTTGTTTGTAAGTTCTGGCTGTTATCATTCTGCCAAATGACTTTGACAGTCTGCTGAAGAAACCATCCAACAGTATTCCTCATCTCCTTTTCCTGCAGGGTCTCAAGGATGTTATGTGCTGACCACTGCGTGGTGGAGCTGTGGGCAAAAGTGTTTTTTCTGTATAAACCTATCTATGACACAGAAGTGATAATGGCAATGTGGCTAGACCCACCTTATAAAACACTGGAGACAGGTAGAATATCAAAATGTCTTGACATGTGGTGTTTGCATACTGAGGACCTACTCACAGCTTAACATGGCTGCACTCAAAGGGGCCATCAAGATGATAGTGATGTTGGTACTTCACTCACCTCTATGTTGAGGTTCATACATCATGTCCCTCCAAACACAATCCATTTTTGACCTCCAGACAAAGTAGAAGATAAATTGCCATTGCATTGGATTGAGGAGTGGGCCAGACCTGCATCATGTATGGGCGTTTTTTCAAAAACATAAATTTTATTAAAATTCAACTTGTTCTAATACAACATGTTCTACTCTAAATAACTGTAAAGCCTTAATATTTACAAAATACATTCTATGTAAAGCATACAACCTGAGGGAAAATAAACACTTCAAAATGGAATTACAGAAAGTGCAATAGATTTGTTTTTTCTGTCCAACATGTTCCATTAAGAGGTGCCACACTACATTTTCAACACTTTTTAAAACAGTCCTAATTGTTTGATCACCCCAAGACAAAGCAATAATTAAGAAGGATAGAAAATTGAAAATGCATTGTAGTTATCTCTAGATATAGAAACTTTACTTTGATACTATGAAACATGACACAGAATTGATCAAGACTGAATTTTGCATGTATATTTGAAGCAGACAGTTACACAAGTTAGACTTCTTCCATCAATTGAGACAATGTACTGGATATTTCCAGTACTAAACATTCTGTAGTCGTTTTAGTATTATACTCATCCTGAATATGTAGATCCCTATAGCATTTTGCTTTTAGTTGATAGCTAGTCATGTTAACCTCCATTATGTAATCTGTTGATCTATCGCTACATTAATGGAACAGAAGAAGTTGGATCCTCAGATTTACTGATCTGAAACCAACTCTCTTCATTCAACAGCAGAGTCTCATGTCTGTGATGCCATTGATTCTGTGGCGTGCAGTGAATTGAAAAAGGCTCTTGTACCTCCTACCAGCTGTACTGCTATATCATAAAAAGGGCCATGGGAGAACTATGGTCTTGGCATTAAGTTTTGACAGCTGTCTAACAGGAATTCAGGACCCTCCTGAAGCAGGCACCGGGTTTGCCGTGAAACATGCCTAACATCCTTAGCATGCCAATGAAACCATTTCTTACACAGTCAAGTTAACAAGATTTAGATCCCACTATCTATGTGTAAGTCTTTGATAGCTAGTGAACAAAAAAACATTATTTTATGGAATTTGTGGAATGCTTGGATCAAAATTACATTTTATCATATCTGCTTATTACCTGCCTTATATGTAACAAGTTTCCTTCAGAATATAGATTTCCAACATTCCAGTAGATTTCTGAATGGTAAAGGCAAAACAAAAATTGGAAATATTGAAGAAATGCAAATATTTAAGAAACAGGTGTAGCTTTGAAAGGTAGGAGTATAATTTTATTCTTCTGAGGTAGCATCCTCGATTATTTGAAGACTGCTGAACTTTGGCTTCTGCCAAAGTCTTACTGTAGCTTAAGGCGAGGAGGCAGATCCCAGCCTATTCCAGACAGGCACAAATCAAACCCCATACTGTTGCCATCATTCTGAACAACACATCAGGCATCCAGCCAACTGAGCAATCTGTTGCCCAAGCATTGCCTTTGACAGATAAATTACAATCTATCATATCATCTTTCTCTTCCATAAGTATTTGTCATCTGACTGGGTTTACTTGTATTTGACTCCATTTGACTTTCTAAGTGGTTTAGTTTGTAATAATCTGATCATGGAGTTTGGTTCTATTTAACTTCATTTAAATCTATTGGAGTCTGGTCCTCTTCAAGTTTGGTCATATTGAGTTCAGTTGGCTGATGCAGAGTGATGGCAACAGCATGGGTTCAATTCCTATACTGACTGAGGTCATTATGAAGGACATTCCTTCTCAACCTCTCCCCTTGCCTGAAGTGTAGTGCCTCTAAAGTTAAATCACCACCAATCATCTTTCTCTAATGAGAGAGCAGCCCTACCATCTGGTAAGACTATGGCAACTTTCTCCTTTGTCCCCCTTTCCTCAAAACAAAAACCCTGCATCAATGGTACAATTCTAGCTAACCATTTCACCAGTTTCTCCCAGTCCTTGACATCTTTCTTGGAAGTGGGGTGCATTGAATGGAGCACAATACTCCAGTTAGAGTCAGAAGCCGTGATTTATGAAATATTTACAAACTCCATCTTCTTTTGTATTCTTTGCTTCTGATTATAAAGCCAAATAAGCCAATAATCCTTTTTAGTTGTCAATTATCATCCTGTCATCTTCAAAGCAGTACCGTCACCAGGAACTACTACCATCTAGAAAGATGAGGGTGGCAGCTACACCTACAATTTCCCCTCACAAGTCACCAACCAGATTTTAAAAGTATATCACCATTACTTTGGTGTGACTGATAACAATGCTGGAACTCCCCCATACCCCTCCCCTAACAGAATTGTGGGTGTACTGACACCTAATTGAATGTAGTGACTCAAAGAGGCAGCTCCCTATGGCCTTCTCAAGGGCAACTATGGATTGGCAAAAAAAACTGACCAAATCCAGTGAGGGAATAAAAAGGACTTTTGTTTCTGTGCAGCTATAGGTCTCAGTTCATGTACCCTTTAAAATTGTACCAGTTAATTCATATTCCCTTCCTTATTTTCTCTATCAAAATGCGTCACATTACATGGTCAGTACAATAGATCAGATGTGTTCCATGCCTGGCCATTTCACCAGTTTATTTATCTGCTCCTGAAATCAGTCATCCTACTTGCTGTTTGAGTTTTATTTCATGTAAAAACTTTGTGAGTACACCCTGGATACCCAAGTCCAAATCATCCACATAATAGTACTGAAGCTAAGGGAAAGTATACAATCCTTTTGCAAAAATAGCACTTTTAAGTTTTGTGCATTACTGTGGGTTTGTATTATTGCCACTACATTCTCTCTCAAAAGAAAATTACCACAGGGATCAGACTATTTATTGAGCAAGAAACTATTCCTTCTAAAACAGTTGACTCAAAGTTGAGTGCACTTCTTTTGAAAGGATTAATCTACTCTATCTTCTCCCAACTCTTACCAAGACAAAAAGCATTTAGTCTGATCTAGGTCATTGCCAATAGCAGTTGCTTAGACAGTACCCAAGGTTAAAAGGAGTTCACCCCTTTCACTCCTTCCCAAACCAAAAAACAGGGGTTTCCTTTCATTTGTGGTCCCCTAAATGCAAACAGTACCAGGAATTTGTCTTGTGTGCAATTATGGGCATAGATCCATATTTGTTACTTTAATTCAGCCCTTCATTACACAACTGATCTGATCTGGCTATCGCTGACTATAGAATAAATTTGCTGGCTGAATTCTGTGGGGTCCTTCTGGCTTTTCAAAATTTAATCTGTGTATATAAAACAAATTATAAAATTCCATTTTATATGTTACATAGTCATCAAATTGAAATGGATTGGTTGAATTCTTGCTGCATTTTGTTATGTAACTTGGCACATTTTGTTTAGCAGAATGCATTTGCCACATCATTGTCAGTAATATGTAAATTAGATGTGAAAGACAGTTTTAACTTGCACTAACAATCAAAATGTGAATGGGGAGCAGGTTACATTCCAATTTAACATCAGATGGAGGGAGCTTGTGATTTTGATGTATCACAAAGCCAAAAACAGTGAGTTAATCAACAATTGTTTGGCACCTCTGTTTCCAATGAAGATCAAGCAATTCAATAAGTGAGCAAGCCCTGAGGGCTACAGCAAACAGTTTTCCACTGTTCTTCATTAACTGCCCTTGACAACATTGTTCATGAAGTTATTTTGTGGCTACTTGCCTTGTGGAAGCAGAGTTGATAAATGCTGGGCTTTGCTCCCTCAGAGTGAATTATCTGACTCCCACCTTAAATTTTACAGAAACACAAGATCATAGACGGAGGTGAAAACCACAGTTTCTGACCACAGCAATTGATTTCAAAACTACTGGTTTGGAAAGGCAATTTTAAAACTTGATATTAAATGTTTGGAGTGTACATGCAGGTGGTATGGATGAAAAGATAATGCTTTTCATGCTACTTTATAAAGGAAACCAATTATAACTATGCTAGCTACGCGTAGGTTTTCAAGATTGAAGTACAGTAACCTCCCTGCACCACATTTACAGAATAAAACATATTCAAGTTCAAAAGGTTACAATGCATGAAAATTGCTATGCCACAGTGTATAAATACCAAAGCTATGGGAAGGAATATTTATTGGCATAAAAAGGCATTTAAACATTGACAGGAAAAGCTGCTAGACAGTGATTGAAACATTTGTGTTGCTCAGGTTTTAATTCCTTTTGTGAAAAATGAAACAAATTTAATAATAAAACAGAATTCAATTCCCCTAGCTATCATCTGCATTAATTGAAGAATATCCCTGAACACCAGATCAGAGGTTTAAATTAGTCTTATCATTCCATTATAAAAAAAAGTAAGGAATTTTTTTTCCAATTTGCATGTTAGAGAGAGCAGAGTAATGGGAATTGGAAATGGATAAGTTACAGACAGAATGAAAGACCACTCAGAGCTGGGAATAATTTAATAAGTTGGAAGAACTTTTAGAGCATTCCAGCCCAATTACCAATGTTGTTGAAGGAATCTCAATCCTAGATGTAACCATCAATGTCAGGGGCCCACAAAATCTATAACTGGAATCTGATTTCCTTTGGTGCCTGAACTCTTAGATTTCAATTCCTGAGGTGCAGGCATTGCAACAGCCTTTTGCAAGTTTCGAACAAGAGACAAAATAAATATTAAAAACTGATAAAGCTACATTTTAAAATACACTTAAAATGCTATGGGTTAAAATTGAACAGCTGACAATGGATACAAAGATAGCAATGCTCTGTTAATCATTGGCTTTTAGCTTCCTGCTTCCTTAAATGATAGAGGCATACAGCCAAGTGCACTAAGGTGAACTCATGCATCAACAGTGGACTCAGGTTCAAGTGAGCCAACTACCAATTCAAGTTAACTTGCACTTCTGAAAGCGAGCCTATATCTCTTAAAGGCAAGGTCCATTTTTGCTGCAGCTGGTCCTGCAAGTCATTAAATGATGTGTCTGAGCTAAATGAAGAAGAAACATTCAATACTGTGACAGAAAAAAAAGGAACTCCCAGATTTTCTGATATTGCACCTGAGGCTTTCATTCAGAAGGTGGACAGCAGGTGAGATGTCCTGTATCCACCTGGGACCAGGAAGTCCTCCAGACAGTTGTTCAGAGGTAAATGAGAGATAGCTGTAGGGATTGTAATGAGGTCAGTCAGGTGGACCTCATTGAATAAGAGTTCCCTGACTGGGACTGATAATCTAGTCCAAACAGTCAGTGCTGGCTGACAGATATAAACAGGAGTAAGCATGCAGTGTCTACCAACACCCTTGAGCTGTTCAGGGAAAGATGGGCACCGCAGGGGATGGAGTGCTTTATTTACCCCTCCCCCACCCTAACTCCATTTTGATTTAATTCCTGCCCTCCTCTTCACTTTTTTGATCATGCAGCATTGCACTTTGAGAAGGGCACTGTTAGTCACTGGCCACTCGGGTGTTTCCTTTCTTCCTGGTGGTGAAATATAAATAAAGATTTACAAACTTGTTGTTTTTCACTGTGTCCGACACCTGCACGCACACAATATGGGTCCTGGGGCAAAGTAAGCACTACTGCTGACAGGCGGTAGTGTAGGGGAAAAGTGGGATGAAATAAACAGGAGGGAATAGAAAAAAAAGAGAAAAAAGAAAAAAAGGTGTAAGCACACAGTGTCTACCAACACTCTTGAGCTGTTCAAGGAGAGGTGGGCACCGCAGGGTGTGGAGTGTTTTATTTCCCCCTCCAACTCTATTTTGATTTAATCCCTGCCCTCCGCATTTTTGATGAGAAGGGCACTGCTTCTCACGGGCCACTCTGGTGTTTCCTTTCTTCCTGGTGGAGGAAAATGAATAAACATTTATAAACAGGAGTATCCGACAACCAGACATTCTGAGAGCTAGCTCTGATGGAGCTGGATCAGTGTCAAGGATTTTCCTTGTTTAATTACAGACTGACTTGTGGCTGGATCCAAGCCCAAGTGGAGTTATTTCAGTGGTGATGAGAGCAAAGCACTCACCTGAAGAATTTCATTTGCAACAGTCGTCTTTGAATTGGGGTAAGCTTTTCTGACATCATGCTGTCATTACGGAAGGTTAACTTGTTTGATCCTGCTGAAGACTAGGCCGGTATTTGGAAAGAATGTGCTGTTTTCTTCTGGGCAGTAAAAAGCAACAAGTAATTCTCTTGACAGCTTGTGGACCTGCAGCTTTTTCTGTTATTAGGAGCCAAACTTTCTCTGAGGAACCAGACACTAAAATCTTTTCAAGCGTTGCTAGATTTAATTAAGGAATATTTTGACCCCAAGCCTCCTCTAATTCTGAGTCACTATTGTCTTTACTTGGCAATTTGAGGAGCAGGGCAATCTGTATTGGGATTTTTGACTAGTTTAAGACAACTAGCAGAGGCATGTGACTTTGGTTTCACCATTAATGAGATGCTGAAAGATCATTTCCATATGTGGAATTAATGATGTAACCATGCAAAAGTACCTACTAGCTGAATCCCAACTGGACTTCAAACAGGTACTAGAACTGGCTTCTTTACCGGATACTTCAGCACGTGGAGCGTATGATTTGCAGCATATTCTGATGGAAGTGGATACCCTTGCCAGTCCAACTGAGCTTGGGGAACACCACTTGTGTGAAGGAAAGTCTCATTCAGGACATATCTTGAGCAGAGGGACTCTTGATCAGCCCACAGCAAAACCCCAAAACAAAACCACGTCTCGGCCAAATGGTTAAAATTTTCTTCAGGATCCAGGCTGGCATGCCATTACAGTTGCAGCAAGCATGTGGACTTGAGAGAGCAAGAGTGCACAATTCTAATGCCCAATTAGTGCCATTTGCCTCTGGGAAAAAGTAGAGGCAGATGACTGGAAAGCACCTCCTTCACAAAAACAAAGGAGACACATGTACTTTTGGCTTAGTTGGAGATCAAGGAAGTACTCCAAGAAGACCCTGTGTGGATAGGCCATTTGTTAAGAGTTCTTTGCTCCTTCATCTCACCCCCCTCACCCCCAAAACACACACAGTGACAGAGCTCATCTTTTTCCTTGCTACTTTTTGCTCGATACTGTAGACCAAGGGGAATTGTCACTACTAAAATCATAGTTGAACGTACTGAATAGACCAGAACACTTTCAGTCACAACTCAACCCTCTCATGCAGAATTCATCAACTGTAAGCAACTCTTCAAATTATCCAATTCTTCCACAATAAGAAACAGAGCCAGTAGAAAGTAAAAAGCAATAAGCAAGCATTGATGCTTTCTTTAAAAAGCAACTGCTGATTCTATGGTTTGAAGGCACTAATCAACCCCAAAATGTATGAATGATTGAAGTTGTATTTGCACAGTAGATATGAACTAAATTTACCACAGGAAGTTAGAGCTGGTCAGACATGATGCAAGGATGGTGCAAGAAGCAGAATGCTTCTGAGACAGGACATCTACTTGCAAAACGGTTCAGAGAACATTTCGGGTACACACTCACAAAGCAACCCCACTGCAACTTCAACTTCAACTTCCCCCTCCCACTCCACCAAGGACATGCAGGTGCTGGGCCTCTTCCACTGCTAATCCCTAACCACTCATTCGCCTCCGCCCCCCCCCGCAGACAAAGAACACCTCAGCTTCTGGCTTGGGACCCTCCAACCACATGGGATCAATGTGTATTTCACTAGTTTCCTCATTTCCCCTCCTCCCCATCTTATCCCAAATCCAACCTTCCAACTTGGCACCACCCTCATGACCTATCCTACCTATCCATCTTCCTTCCCACCTATTTCCTTCCTCCACTTACCTATCGCACTCTCAGCTATCTTCCCCCCGGGCCCAAGCCCCTCCCATTTATCACTCCATCCTCTCGGCCCACAGCGTCATTTCTGAAGAAGATTTTATGCCTGTTCCTCGGATGCTGCCTGATCTCCAGCATCTGCAGTCCTCACTTTCTCCATGGTGCAAGGATCTTGCCTGGGAGCCATTAAAAGCTTATGCACATTTAATTACCTCAGATTAGTTATTAAAGATACTTTTAACACTGTGTTAATTGTTAATTGTTGCCAATGAAACTCTTTGGTAACAAGAAATTAACTGTTATACCCAAGAAGTTTCTCCTTTTAGATTATGAATTGTTTGAGGAGACTTTTGACATTTATTCGTTTTGAAAATAATGGTTTTCCTTTCTGCTTCTTTGTCTCCCTCCTAATTCAATTTTTCTTCCTCTGTTTATTTCTTTTTCGGTAGTGCATTGCATTTGATTCAGTTTACACTTCCATCTCATCCTTAGTGCTGTTAATGCCACCAAGTTTCAATCTGATTAATTGAAGAGATATACCTTTGCTTGCCCTGTTCACTCAAGTTTCTGGTACTAGATTCCCCTCACTGCAATGCCATCAACTCACGTTTCTCACAACCTACGGTGCAAAACTTTGTTGAAATTAACTGGGCAAGGGCCAGTCTAGCTAATGGCAGATTCAGATCAAAGTTTGTGAGAAGATTTGTAGCTCGGGTGCTCGTTGTTGTGGTTCTGTTCACTGAGCTGGGAATTTGTGTTGCAGACGTTTTGTCCCCTGTCTAGGTGACATCCTCAGTGCTTGGGAGCCTCCTGTGAAGCCCTTCTGCGATCTTTCCTCTGGCATTTGTAGTGGTTCACCTCTATCAACAAAACCCTAGCCAGAGAAACAATAGCCAACCTGCTGGACATACAGAACAGACAACAGGACGTTGAACCTATCAACAAAGACGGCATACTCAAACTCCTGGACCTGTGCCTCACAACACACTTCACATTCAACAACCAAATATATGAACAAATCAACGGCACACCCATGGGCTCACCCATCTCTGGACTCATAGCAGAAGCGGTAATGCAAAGTTTAGAACAAACAGTCTTACCGCAAATTCAACCCAAACTCTGGGTCAGATCTGTGGATAACACCTTTGTAATAATTAAAAACACAGAAATAGAGAACACACACCGGATCATCAACGCCACACTCACAGGAATCCGATTCACTAGAGAGGAAGAAAAGGACAACCAACTCCCATTCCTAGATGTGGTGGTACAGAGAACACCTAACGGCGAATTCACCACAAAGGTATACAGGAAAGCCACACACACAGACCAAGTCCTGAACTACGAAAGCAACCACCCCAACACACACAAAAGAAGTTGCATCAAGGCACTATTCAAAAGGGCCACAACACACTGCAGTATACCAGAACTGCAAATAGAGGAAGAAGAACACCTCTATAATGTATTCGCCAAAACGGATACCCGCGGAATTTCATCAACAGATGCCTAAGGGAAAGACAACGGAAAGAAGACATGCTGCAACCCAAAGGACTAGCCACACTACCATACATTAAGAGCATTTCCGAACTGACAGCCAGACTACTGACCGACTCCCACAGCTACCTGGATTACACCTCTTCCCACCCTATCTCTTGCAAAAATGCCATCCCGTATTCCCAATTCCTCCGCCTCCGCCGTATCTGCTCCCAGGAGGACCGGTTCCACCATAGAACACACCAGATGGCCTCCTTCTTTAGAGACCGCAATTTACCTTCCCACGTGGTTAAAGATGCCCTCCAACGCATCTCGTCCACATCCCGCACCTCCGCCCTTAGACTCCACCCCTCCAACCGTAACAAGGACAGAACGCCCCTGGTGCTCACCTTCCACCCTAAAAACCTCCGCATAAACCAAATCATCCACCGACATTTCCGCCACCTCCAAAAAGACCCCACCACCAGGGATATATTTCCCTCCCCACCCCTTTCCGCCTTCCGCAAAGACCGTTCCCTCCGTGACTACCTGGTCAGGTCCACGCCCCCCTACGACCCACCCTCCCATCCTGGCACTTTCCCCTGCCACCACAGGAACTGTAAAACCTGCGGCCACACCTCCTCCCTTACCTCCATCCAAGTCCCTAAAGGAGCCTTCCACATCCATCAAAGTTTTACCTGCACATCCACTAATATCATTTATTGTATCCATTGCTTCCGATGCAGTCTCCTCTACATTGGGGAGACTGGGCGCCTCCTAGCAGAGCGCTTTAGGGAACATCTCTGGGACACCTGCACCAATCAACCACACCACCCTGTGGCCCAACATTTCAACTTCCCCTCCCACTCTGCCGAGGACATGGAGGTCCTGGGCCTCCTTCACCGCCGCTCCCTCACCACCAGACGCCTCATCTTCCGCCTCGGAACACTTCAACCCCAGGGCATCAATGTGGACTTCAACAGCTTCCTCATTTCCCCTTCCCCCACCTCATCGTAGTTTCAAACTTCCAGCTCCGCACTGTCCCCTTGACTTGTCCGACCTGCCTAGCTCCTTTTCCACCTATCCACTCCACCCTCTCCTCCCTGATCTATCACCTTCATCTCCTCCCCCACTCACCTATTGTACGCTATGCTACTTTCTCCCCACCCCCACCCTCCTCTAGCTTATCTCTCCACGCTTCAGGTTCTCTGCCTTTATTCCTGATGAAGGGCTTTTGCCCGAAACATCAATTTTGCTGCTCGTCGGATGCTGCCTGAATTGCTGTGCTCTTCCAGCACCACTGATCCAGAATCTGGTTTCCAGCATCGGCAGTCATTGTTTTTACCCAGCCAGACTACTGAGACCACTAGGACTCATAACAGCACACAAACTAACAGCCACTCTCAGACAGCAACTCACCAGAACAAAGGACCCGATACCCAGCATGAACAAAACCAATGTAGTGTATAAAATCCCATGAAAGGACTGCACTAAACACTACATAGGACAAACAGGAAGACAGCTAACGATCCACATCCATGAACACCAACCAACCACGAAACGACACGACCAGCTATTCTTAGTAACCACACACTCAGATGACAAGCAACATGAATTCGACTGGGACAACACTACTATTATAGGACAAGCCAAACAGAGAACAGCCAGGGAATTCCTAGAGGCATGGCACTCATCCACAGATTCAATCAATAAGCACATCGACCTGGACCCAATATACCTACCACTGCAACTGACAGTTGGAACTGACAACCGGAAGCGGCAGATTCAAACCACTACAAATGCCGGAGGAAAGATCACAGAAGTGCTTCACAGGAGGCTCCCAAGCACTGAGGATTCAGATCATTGCCTTGCTACAGCAAATTATGAGCCTATTTGTTTTCACATGTCACAGTCTGGCACCTTGTCCGAGAGGTCATTATTCTTGAATGAGTTCCAGCAGATAAGATAATTACCCATAGGCAACACCACAGCTGAGCTCAAACTGTCCTCAACCAATGTCCACATACAAGCACTTCTAACAGTGGTTGCTGGATAGCTGTCAGAAGCAGTTAGTCTCAATGATTTCCCTTCCCCCTAATGCATGGCTTCTGAAGCCAATTATATACCCATAAGTTATTCTTGGATTGTGTGTCAGAAACAGGTCAGATCCTGCTACGCAGTAGACCAATATTACCTGGGACAAGTCTCCTATACAGCAGTCAGTCTATTCAAATTAACCAAGTTAATTTTAGCTTGGCACCATTCAAAAGGAAAGTTATATTTATGTTTTGAAATGTAGATACTGCAATATTCCTTGGCAAGGAAGTTTTATTTCATCAAATAAAGTCGTTATTTAAGAGTACATTAGGCTAAAGTGGGCAGATCAATATATCTCCAATCATATCCTTTGGTTGTTTAACGCAATTTGTCCAGTATCTTTATTTTTATATTTAATTCATTTTGTTTTTTTTCTCTCCCTTCCAGTCTGAAAATTTGTTGGTCTTCAACACAAAACCCAAGTCAGATAAAAAAAGAAAGGCTTGCATTATAAGAGCACCTTCAAGAACTGTGGGATTTCCCAGTCAGTGAAGTATTTTTGAAGTGCAGTCTTTGTTGTACTGTAGGAAACAAAGCTGTCAAATAGTGCACATCAAAGATCCCCAGACAAAACAATGTAATAATGTCTAATTAATTTATTTGTGTGATGTTGATTGAGCGTTAAATATTGGTCAGGAGATCAGGAATAGTTTCCTTGCTCTTCATCAAAATAATGTCACAGGTTCTTTTACATTGACTTAAAAGAATGACGAACTTGATTTGTTCTCTCATTCACAAGATGGAACACTTTTGACAGTTCAGCACACCCTAACCACTTCACTGGCATGTTGGCTGATAGTCTGTGGTCAAGTTCCTGGAAAGTGATTTAATCCACAGACTTCAGGCTCAGAGGCAAGAGTCTGGCCACTGAATTGATGGCTAACAAGTGTAATAGGTGATTTATTACTTAACTGCTTTCTCATACATCCATTACTTCTAAAATTATGGAATTTTCCATTTGCTCAAACAATATCCATCAGCTTGAAAGTTCAAGCCAAATTCACATTTGTTGGTGCAATGTTTGGAAGGACTGTTTAGCTGAGATTTTCATTTCCTGCAGGATGTTTGTGTTTGTGTCCGTCTCCAAAGATTTGGAGAAAGTCTGTTACTGATAAACAGCACTTAAAGCTATTTTCATGACTTTCTGCATTTCTTTGTAAATGAGTTTCTGTCTTGCAATTGATGGGTCATCCCTTGATTTTTTAGCAATTAATTCAAGATTCTGACCTCCCTTTCTAACTCAGTTCCTACTTCATATCTACCACCTCCTTCATTTATCATTTAATTGCATCCACTCTTTTGATGATGATTTCAGCCTACATTAATCAACATTCTTTGGATTGTGTATCTACAATTCACACAATCAACATCATTTTGAAGCGCAATCACTTTTTGTGCATAGCTTGACTTGCTTTTCAGAAGTTAAATTTCATTTAATTCAATGTTTACCCCATGTCATTAAATTTTACTTCCTTCAGGTAACTATAACCTATATCTCCGTTTATGAGATCCAATGAAACATATCTAAAAAGTCAACACGTTTTCATTATTGTTTTTACTCCTTTGGAGCTTTTATTTGACAGTTTTTATTTGTTGTGTTAAAGTCTATTTTAGTCATTCTCTGCACAGATATGCTAGCAAGCCATCAACTGCCATTCTTTGACAGGTCTGGAGACTATCTTAAAGTGTTAGGTAACAGAGAGGGCAATGAGGAACAATGCATTACAGAGGAGAGACAGGGGATGTTTCATTAGTCTACGTTCACTTGTCATTTTAACCAATCTCTCACCAGAGAAAAGATTCCAGCTATCTCCAATATATCACACTTGTCACACAGCTGACTTTCAAGGTTCAACTCACTTGTAGTGATATTGGAACAGTTTTGCTTCTCATTAGTGTTGCTGTATCAGAAAATTGAAAAAATCAGAATTATGTATTTCTACAAAATTGTCATTTTTGCTTCAGACATTTTCCAATTCATCATTTACTGTATGAGAATAAATTTTAGACACATGACCTTACAATGATCAGTCAAGGTCATTTACTGCCCACTGACCTGAATTTGGCCTCTCTTAAGTTCGAAAGAGATTCAACAGCCCAAGCCAAAATTAATACTATGTTAAAAGTCCAACGAATGTAACAGTGAAAATTGAAATTAAATGTAAGTAAATATACTGAGCTATACATTGACTCATGTTTTAGAATCCATACAATCCCTACATTGTGGAAACAGGCCATTGACCCCAACAAGAACACATGGACTCTCTGATGAGTAACCCACCCAGACCCATTCCCCTACCTATTAGTCTACATATATCCCTGACTAATGCACCTAACCTTCACATCCCCGAACACTATGGGCAATTTAGCTTGGCCAATCCACCTAATCTGCACATCTCTGGATTGTGGGAGGAAACTAGAGCAAAAACACACAGATACAGGGAGAATGTGCAAACTCCACACAGACAGTCGCCTAAGGCTGGAATTGAACCTGAGTCCCTGGCATTGTGAGGCAGCAGTGCTAACCACTGAACTACTGTGCCAACCATTTGTTTCATGTACATTAGTTGCTACTGTTTTTAGGTATACTGTTATATTTTAGATTTATGCAGTAATAAATTACAAGCATTGAAACTTATCTCAGATTTAAGACCTACTGATTAATAATCATGGTTTTCTTGTAAATTTACAGCAGTTGATCGACACGATTAGTGTGAAACTGCAGAGGTATCATGTGCCAACTACAGTGAAGAGGAGTTTTTTTGGTTTGTGAATTCAGATATTTGGAGTTCATTTTCTCATGCCATATCCACCACTCTGAACCTTGTCCAACAGAGAAAGAAAAGGATTGAATGCATACACAGAACGTGGGAGAGAAAATAACATCCTGAAAGGGGTTAATATTGACCAGAAATCTAACTGGATCAGCATAAGTACTAAAGAGCTGTGAATTCTGTGGTTACTAACCCATCTCCTGTTTCATGAAAACCTGTCCAAGACACAGATCATGAGGATGAATATAGCACCAAAATCAATGAAGTAGCTCGATATTATCAAGGGCAACGTAGCCTGTCGATTGGTACCATATCTGCATTGAATATGCACTGAGATGCCCCAAACAGGCAATTTCTTCCTTCCAGTATCTTGAATTATTGGACATTGATCATTCCTCAGAGTTACCTCTTCGTCTATTATCAATCTTGGACCTGAGTTTCATCATACACAGTTTAGTCAATTAGCTCAAATGGGGTGTGGTGTTCAGGTTATCACATTGCCTGTTTATCTTTACATACTTAGCTGGCTCTTGCAGTCTGACCACTTTTCAGTGCTGAGAGCCATGGAAAACCTTTATAGCAACACAGTAGAGCCATGCGTTCCTATATCTTTGACAGTATGAACCAGATTTCTCATGGTAACATAACTTAATAGATTTTGTTCAACTCCAGATTATAGTTCAACAGGTTTATTTTGTAGGACTAGCTTTCGAAGCGGAACTTCTTCATCAGGTGGTTGTGGAGCAGAATCATAAGACACAGACTTTTTAGCTACATGATCGCAGGGTCATGGAATGTAACATTAAATACATTTAGCTTCCGTAAGCAAATTTAGTCTCCAAATCATTAATGGATTTCAGTTTTTATTTAGATTCTGGGCTGACTTTAAGGAGCCTGGTGAAATTTTCTTTTGGCTGTCCTTGGGCCAATTGCTCCTGACCAGCTGCTCTTTAACTTTTACTTCCATTTAAAAAAAGATTGAGTGAAGCCATACCTTCTCACTTGATAGTAAGAATTCTTGATGGTGTTATTCAGTAGGGTTTCTGTTATTTGAGAGAGTTGCTTGTAGCATTATCTGTAATCTCAATTGATATGTCTCCTGGACTGCATAGTTGTACTGTCGTTGGTTGTATACAGACTTTTCTTAACCATGGTTCACAACTTAATATAAGCGTTCTTGCTCCAGTACCTAGCTTCAAATTTTTGAGATGACCATTGACATGTGTCACCTTGTCAAAATTGAAGATAAAGCTTCTTTTTTCCCCAGAAATATTTCAGATTTTTCTTTTGTTGTGGACTGGGCTAATGTCGCTGACTTCGTCGTGTGCTTAGCTCTTTGATTTCTTGCTTTTCTGAAATTGTGTCCTATTTCTATACATTTTCTGAAAATGACTTATCATGAAATAGATGAAGCTTCACATTTAGCAGATAGATACTGTCTGTGTATGTGAGGTTTCATTGCTCCACCCCACTGACAAGGACTTACAGAATCTGGTGTGAGTCCTAATTGCTGTATTAGTTTCTCATACCGCCATTTTCTGGTTTTGTACATTAAATGTTAAATAGATTCTCCTCTTAGAAAGGATCAGAGTTTCTTCTAGATTTATGCTTTACTCATAACATGAATGGTTTTCCCTTTATCAGGCCTTTCTTTGATTGCAATAAATCTTACAAAGACTCAGCAGAAATTCCTGTAACAAACCTGTATGGTATAAATTATGACTTGAACTCACCAGAATTGTATTTGTTCACTAATCTGTCAAAATCATAAATTAAATCATTTGTGAATTTCCGCGGATATTAAACTTTCATGTAAGCCTTACTTTTTCAAGAATGGGAGGTTGAAGTCATTATCAAAGCTTCAAAAGTATCTATGACTTCACATAGCCTATGGAAAACTATAATGTCATCAGCTAAACCCTTGCTCATGTATTGAAGTGTATTTACATGTTCAACTTCTGATTTACTGTCTAATTTCAAGTTGGCTTTGTGTCCCAAAATTTGTTTTCCCAAGATGTTTAATTTTATGTTCCATTTGGCCCATCTCGGGGATCAAATCTTTCTGGGAATATTATTTCTATTGTCAATTATTGAGCCTATTATTGCTTATGTCCCATCTCCAAAGCACACTTCCTTGAATATAATGTCTTTCCTGAAGATGCAGTATCGAAGAAGCACCCTTTTTGAAGCACCCAGAAGCTAACTAATATCAGAGACTGATTCCAGCAATAATACATGCAAACAAATGGTGTCTCAGTGTGCATTACGGTTTGTACTTCTGTAACTCAAGTTTTAATATTAATCTTGTTCTTTGTGCACCTTCCTTGCAATCGTAGCTTGCTCTGTTCCATCACCCCTATGCAGTTTGGATGGTGTGATCTACCTATACTGTACGCAAAACAAAACTTTTCACTCTACCTAGTACATGTGACAATAATAAATCAAATCAAATCAATTGGAGGAAAGTCTGAGATCTTCTCAGCTTCAATTACAGACTGCAGTCAGGAAGGAAAAACATGACTGATTTTCATTTTACTTGGAGAGACTTTTGAATCAATTGTAGCTGCATAACTGATACCACGTTTAAGACTTGCTAACTCAGCACAAGATGCAAATTGAACACTGGATTTCCTTACTAGTGTTTCCCAATTATACACTTTCTTTGTGTGCAGAATCATCGAATGAACATTTCCCTCCTGAAATAATCAAGGATATTCAGAGAGTCAGTTTATATACCATCTTCCATTATATGTTCGTTATCCAACTGTTAGTGAAAATGACATCTTCTTGAGTGCTCGGACTGAAACCAGGCCCTTGCTGATTATTTATCAAACCCCAGCAAAGTGCCTGGATGATTTTTACTGTGGGTAGGGCAAAAAAACAATCGCTTTTTCCCATTTTTAATATTATATATTTGTGTTTACAATTACATTTGTAACTACTCCACCTCCCCATTCCCCATGTCCCTGGCCTTATAAATTCAAATGATTGAACCCTGTGCTGTTGGCACTAATCTCATTCCATGCTAGCCATCTGGGCCCCCCTACTGAGTTAACTGGCCTCCTATTGAAAACTACTAATGTGCAAATGAAACTCCCAGCAAACTACCTAGTCTGAAACACATTGCAATGATTATCATAATGCCACTAACTCATATGGTATTGTTACTTTCCTAGAACGGGTAAATATTGTAGGGCCTTGTACAAACCATGTTATTATATGCTAAAGCCAACTAATGAGGCAGAACTACCCAAACCTTTTCTGGGACACACAGTACCAGCTTGAGATAATCCTACCAACCTCCCATAGGGTCTCATTAAATTGTGGTGTACAAAATTATAGTTTCGTGATGAGGCAACTGAGAATATCACTGTCAAATTACTCCATTTCCTGTTATTTCCTCTTTGAATTTGTTTTACAGGTGTTTGAATCAGTTAAAGTGTGTTTTTATTGCAGAGGATTGTAGCAATTTAAGTGGTATTTTTGAGCGTGAATTCCATGATAATGTGCACATTTGTACAGGAAATGAAAACTAGTGGTCTCAAATGTCATTTAAAAAATGAGAGGGTTTTCAACTTCAGGCAACCCTTCTGCTTCAGGGAGAATATCAAAAAAAATGAATGAAGGATGGTTTGTAAGCTTGATGCAAGCACACAGGAACTTCCTTTTAATAATTTCATTAAATTAATGACTAAAAGGAACAATCGCTAATGCAGGGGTGTGGCTGGGGTGGGGAGAGGTATTTGAGAGAGCTTGCAAGAGACAGAAACAGGACATGTGGGGGACTGAACACAGGATAGAAAGTTTCAATATCCTGATGGTCAGTTGAGAAGCAGAGATGAAGTCATTGATCCATTAGTCATGTTTCGAGCTTCATGCTGACCTGGGATTGGAAAAACTAGTAACACATTTGCAGAATCATTATTAACATAAAACTTTTTGTAATAAAGTTCTACCTTCAAGGTACATTCTGTGGCTATTGAGAATCTTAGCACATCATGCTGATGTTTATCAGGGTGGTGTGTGCTGATCCGCTTTGTGCAGTTGTGTCTGAGTTTAGCAGTTTTCTTTGTTAAACTACAAGTGAGGGGCTGGAGAAAAGACTTTTACGGTTTGGGTGGCTTTGAGGCTGGCAATTGTTGTTGGAGGGGCATGATGTGGAATTAGGTCAGGACATGGATATGAAAGTGGAAGAGGGACAGCAAAGGGTGAAGTTGAGTACATAGTCGAGTGGTGGGCATCCTGGCAGTAGTGGGAAAAGTTAGTGCAAGGTTTTAAAAAAAAGGGTTGACCTTAAAGGCAATCCAAAGTCAGGTGTTAGTTTTGCCAACACATTAGCTGGCAGAGTCCTTATGGGCCTTTGTGTTCACCCATTTCAATCATCGTCATTGTTAGCACCAGGTAAGGAGGGGTGAATCAGCTCCTCTCTTTGTAACCCCCTTAGTTGATTTCAACAAAGGTTTTAAACTATTTTTAGCTTGCAGCTATATCTCGCTTCAGTTAAACATTTGGTTAACTCAGTCCAACTAAAGGAGTCAATTACAAGGTTTTTTTTTAGTGTAAAGAGAAGAATTTTATGACATACTAAACCTGATTAGAAATAATAAATTGTGACATCAAACACAAGTACGATGTTTAAAAAGGGGAGTGGATGCAGTACAATAGAAGTTAAAGAATATGCAGTATAAAACGTTTTCAGAGTTTTTAAAGTATTAAAGATGAACCAATGATCACAGCTGCTTCATTGGTGTCTTGTGTCCTCAGCATTGGTGTGACCTGGATAATCCTTGAGTATTTGATGAGTGGATATTTCTTCAGTTTGTTTCAGTACTGATGCTGGCTTTTGAGATGATAAGAAGAAACAAGAAGAGACTAAAGTCTTCCAGTCCTTTCTATTACAAATCCATTTCCTTTCTGTTTCAATCTCTGCCAAGTAGCAATTGAATTATGATTCATTTGTATATTCCAGAGTCTGCCTTCATCGAATATCCAAGGTTGCAGACAACTTTTCATGTCTAATGTATGCAAATTCTTTGATCCCTAACTCAGTTGATTGCTTTCAATGGCTTTAGATAAAATATTAATTTCAATAACTACATTGGTTTCCAAAACTTGCCTCAAACTGTGGGCAGATGATCACTGGAGATATTTGCAATCATTATTTCTACCTTTTTAAAACCATTTTAGTCCTCTCTCAGGTCTTAAAAGCAGATGATGGAAGCTAAAAATTGGCTATCATATTTTGCTGATACAGTTGAGAGTGCAATATTGGAAAGTGTGGCGCTGGAAAAGCACAGCAGGTCAGGTAGCATCCGAAGAGCAGGAGAATCAATGTTTCAGGCATAAGCCCTTCATCAGAAGTGGGGGGGGGGGGGGGGGTGGGGGGGGGGAGGGGATGACAGGGAGCTGAGACATAAATAGGAGGATGGGGGTTGGGGTAAGGTAGCTAGGAAGGCAATAGGTAGATGCAGGTGGGGGGGGGGGGTAATTGTGAAGGGTCGGTGGGGAGAGTGGACCAGATAAGTGGGAAGGAAGATGGACATGTAGGACAGTTCAAGAGGGAGGTGTTGAGTTGGAGGGTTCAATCTGGGATGAGGTAGGGGAGGGGAGATAAGGAAACAGGTGAATTTGAAGTTGATGCCATGTGATTGTCGGGTCCCAAGGCAGAAGATAAGGTGTTCTTTCTCCAGTAATCGACCTGGATTTGGCAGGGGATGAAGCCCAGGACTTCCATCCTTTACAATGCATAGAAGGAAAGACATGTTGAGCCAGCAAGTTCAGCCATATCCCATGGAATGGCAACTATAATATTGTCACTAACATGAACGTTCTTCCAAAATAAAGGGAATAGAACAATCAATGTGTGCCAACCTCAGGATGAGGTTTAGCTCTTTGACTAAGCTGGATTCAACAAAAACAAGGTGATAATGATGCCTATATAAATAAAGTGACACCAATTTAATGCAACATCTTTACAAGTAAAATTTAGATTGGCAAAAACAACAATACAACTTTGTGCTTTCAATAAATCTTCAATTAATTGCAGTAGAGTTTAGTAGGAAGGTTGTGGCAAATGATGCAGAAGGTTCAGTTATAGTTCTCTCTTTAAGCTGAAGCATTGCTAGCTGATGATGGGCTGCACCACTGAAAAGGTTATCTTGCTATGGAATCACACGTTTCCCACAAATAATTTTAACTGTAATCATGTGGGAAGCTGAGGGAAAGCAAGACAAAGGAAGAGACACACACTTCTGGTTCTGCAAATGGGAATGATGCGACACTGACCACATCCAGTAGAGGCACACCAAGCTTAACAGAAGCATGTATACACTGTACTGGTGTCTTAAATCTCTTAGAATGCATTTCTTCCTGATCTTCCTCCTTTTCAATAAGCCTTTCCAAAATAAATTACAACAATGAATCAGCAGACACCCATCACAGACAACTGTAACCTGGGAAAAACAAATAGTTTTAGGAGGGGAGTGCGAGAGTAAAATGTGATAACAAAGAATGAAAAGCTCTCAGTAGAAATAAATACAGTGCTTCAGACCTTTAATATATTGCTGGTGTCCATTTTAGAGTGATCTCACAGTGCTGCATTAGGCACTGGAATCTCCCTGTCCTGTAATTAGGCAGTGGGATCTCTCTTTGCTGTTTTAGGCAGTGCGATATGTCTGTGCTGCATGAGGCAGTGGGATCACTCTGTGCTGCATTAGGGACTGGGATCTCTCTGTGCTGCATGAGGCAGTGGGATCACTCTGTGCTGCATTCAGCACTGGGATCTCTCTGTGCTGCATTAGGCAATGGGATCTCTCTGTGCTGCATTAGGCAATGGGATCTCTCTGTGCTGCATTAGGCAGTGGGATCTCTCTGTGCTGCATTAGGTAGTGGGATCAGACTGTGCTGCATTAGGCAAAGGGGTCTCTCTGTGCTGCATTAGGCTGTGAGATCACTCTGTGCTGCATTAGGCACTGGGACCTCTCTGTGGTGCATTAGGCAGGGAAATTTCACTGCTACATTAGGCACTGAGATCTTTCTGCGCTGTTTTAGACAGTGAGATCACCCTGTGCTGCATTAGGTAGTGGGATCACCCTGTGCTGCATTAGGTTGTGGGATCTCACTGCTGCATTAGGCGGTGGGATCTCTCTGTACTGCATTAGGCAGTGGGATCACACGGTGCAGCATTAGACAGTGGGATCTCTCTGCTGCATTAGGCAGTGGGATCTCTCTGTACTGCATTAGGCAGTGGGATCACACGGTGCAGCATTAGACAGTGGGATCTCTCTGCTGCATTAGGCAGTGGGATCTCTCTGTGCTGTATTAGGCAGTGGGATCACACGGTGCAGCATTAGGCAATGAGATCTCTCTGCTGCATTAGGCAGTGGGATCTCTCTGTGCTGCATTAGGCAGTGGGATCTCTCTGTGCTGCATTAGGCAGGGCGATCTCTCTGCTATATTAGGCACTGAAATCTTTCTGCGGTGTTTTAGGCAGTGCGATCACTCTGTGCCTCATTTCGCAGTGGAATCTCACGGTGCAGCATTAGACAGTGGGATCTCTCAGTGTTGCATGAAGCAATGGGATCTCACGGTGCTGCTTTCGGCATGGGTTCTCTCTGTGTTGCATTAGGCAGAGGGATCTCTCTGTGCTGCATTAGGCAGTTCGATCTCTCCACTCTGTGTCAGGCAGTGGGATCGCTCTGTGCTGCATTAGGCAGTGGGATCTCTCTGTGCTGCATTAGGCACAGGGATCTCTCTGTGCTGCATTAGGCACAGGGATCTCTCTGTGCTGCATTAGGCAGTTCGATCTCTCCACTCTGTGTCAGGCAGTGGGATCGCTCTGTGCTGTATTAAGCAGTGGGATCACACAGCGCTGCATTAGGCAGGGGGACTGCTCTGTGCTGCATTCAGCACTGGGATCTCTTTGCATTCCATTAGGCAGTGGGATCCCTCAGTGATGCATTAGGCAGTTGGATCTCTCTGTGCTGCATTATGCCCTTTGTGCTGCATTAGGCAGTGAGATCACTCTGTTCTGCATTAGGCTGTGGGATCTTTGTGCGCTGCATTGGTCAGTGGGATCTATTTGTGCTGCATTTGATAGTGGGATCTCTCTGTGCTGCATTAGGCAATGGGATCAAACAGAGCTGCATTAGGCAGAGGGATCGCTCTGCTACATTCGGCACTGGGATCTCCCTGTGTTGTTTTAGGCAGTGGAATCACTTTGTGCCTCATTTGGCAGTGGGCTCTCTCTGTGCTGCGTTAGGCAATGAGATCTCCCTGCTACATTAGGCACTGAGATCTCCCTACACTGTTGTAGGCAGTGAGATCACTTTGTGCCTCATTTGGCAGTGGGATATCACAGTGCTGCATGAGGCAGTGGGATCTCCCTGTGCTGCATTAGGCACTGGGACCAAACAGCGCTGCATTAGGCAGTGAGATCTCTTTGTGCTGCACTAGGCAGTGGGATCTCTCTGTGCTGCATAAGGCAGTGGGATCACACAGCGCTGCATTAGGCAGGGGGATTGCTCTGTGCTGCATTCAGCACTGGGATCTCTTTGCACTCCATTAGGCAGTGGGATCCCTCAGTGATGCATTAGGCAGTTGAATCTCTCTGTGCTGCACTAGGCAGTGGGATCTCTCTGTGCTGCATAAGGCAGTGGGATCACACAGCGCTGCATTAGGCAGGGGGATTGCTCTGTGCTGCATTCAGCACTGGGATCTCTTTGCACTCCATTAGGCAGTGGGATCCCTCAGTGATGCATTAGGCAGTTGAATCTCTCTGTGCTGCATTAGGCAGTGGGATCTCTCTGTGCTGCATTAGGCACTGGGATCTCCATGTGCTGCATTAGGCAGTGGGATCTCCTTCGGCTGCATTAGGCAGTGGGATCTCTCTTGTGTTGCATTAGGCAGTGGGCACACTCTCTGTGCTGCATTCGGCATTGGGATCTCTCTGTGCTGTATTAGGCAGTGGGAACTCTCTGCGCTGCATTAGGCAATGGGATCTCTCTGTGCTGCATTAGGCAGTGGCATCTCTCTGTGCTGCATTAGGCAATGGGATCTCTCTGTGCTGCTTTAGGTAGTGGGATCACCCTTTGCTCCATTAGGCAGAGGGATCTCTCTGTGCTGCATTAGGCACTGGGATCTCCTTGTGCTGTATTAGGCAGTGGGATCTCCATGTGCTGCATTAGGCAGTGGGATCACCCTTTGCTCCATTAGGCAGAGGGATCTCTCTGTGCTGCATTAGGCAGTGGGATCTCTCTTGTGCTGCATTAGGCAGTGGGCACACTCTCTGTGCTGCATTCGGCATTGGGATCTCTCTGTGCTGTATTAGGCAGTGGATCTCTCTTGTGCTGTATTAGGCAGTGGGAACTCTCTGCGCTGCATTAGGCAATGGGATCTCTCTGTGCTGCATTAGGCAGTGGCATCTCTCTGTGCTGCATTAGGCAATGGGATCTCTCTGTGCTGCTTTAGGTAGTGGGATCACCCTTTGCTCCATTAGGCAGAGGGATCTCTCTGTGCTGCATTAGGCACTGGGATCTCCTTGTGCTGTATTAGGCAGTGGGATCTCCATGTGCTGCATTAGGCAGTGGGATCACCCTTTGCTCCATTAGGCAGAGGGATCTCTCTGTGCTGCATTAGGCAGTGGGATCTCTCTTGTGCTGCATTAGGCAGTGGGCACACTCTCTGTGCTGCATTCGGCATTGGGATCTCTCTGTGCTGTATTAGGCAGTGGGATCTCTCTTGTGCTGTATTAGGCAGTGGGATCTCTCTTGTGCTGTATTAGGCAGTGGGAACTCTCTGCGCTGCATTAGGCAATGGGATCTCTCTGTGCTGCATTAGGCAGTGGCATCTCTCTGTGCTGCATTAGGCAATGGGATCTCTCTGTGCTGCTTTAGGTAGTGGGATCACCCTTTGCTCCATTAGGCAGAGGGATCTCTCTGTGCTGCATTAGGCACTGGGATCTCCTTGTGCTGTATTAGGCAGTGGGATCTCCATGTGCTGCATTAGGCAGTGGGATCACCCTTTGCTCCATTAGGCAGAGGGATCTCTCTGTGCTGCATTAGGCAGTGGGATCTCTCTTGTGCTGCATTAGGCAGTGGGCACACTCTCTGTGCTGCATTAGGCAGTGGGATCTCTCTTGTGCTGCATTAGGCAATGGGCACACTCTCTGTGCTGCATTCGGCATTGGGATCTGTGTGCTGCATTAGGCAGTGGGATCTCTCTTGTGCTGCATTAGGCAGTGGGCACACTCTCTGTGCTGCATTCGGCATTGGGATCTCTCTGTGCTGTATTAGGCAGTGGGATCTCTCTTGTGCTGCATTAGGCAGTGGGAACTCTCGGTGCTGCATTAGGCAATGGGATCTCTGTGCTGCATTAGGCAGTGCCATCTCTCTGTGCTGCATTAGGCAATGGGATCTCTCTGTGCTGCTTTAGGTAGTGGGATCACCCTTTGCTCCATTAGGCAGAGGGATCTCTCTGTGCTGCATTAGGCAGTGGGATCTCCTTGTGCTGTATTAGGCAGTGGGCACACTCTCTGTGCTGCATTCGGCATTGGGATCTCCTTGTGCTGCATTAGGCAGTGGGATCTCTCTTGTGCTGCATTAGGCAGTGGGAACTCTCTGTGCTGCTTTGGGCAGTGGGATCTCTCTGTGCTGCATTAGACAGTGGGATCTCTCTGTGCTGCATTAGACAGTGGGATCTCTGTGCTGCTTTCGGTAGTGGGATCTCTCTGTGCTGCATTAGACAGTGGGATCTCTCTGTGCTGCATTAGGCAGTGGGATAGAACATAGAACATAGAACAATGTAGCACAGAACAGGCCCTTCGGCCCACGATGTTGTGCCGAACATTTGTCCTAGCTTAAGCACCCATCCATGTATCTATCCAATTGCCGCTTAAAGGTCACCAAAGATTCTGACTCTGCCACTCCCACAGGCAGCGCATTCCATGCCCCCACCACTCTCTGGGTAAAGATACTACCCCTGACATCCTCCCTATACCTTCCACCATTCACTTTAAATTTATGTCCCCTTGTAACACTCTGTTGTACCCGGGGAAAAAGTTTCTGACTATATCTATTCCTCTGATCATCTTATAAACCTCTATCAAGTCACCCCTCATCCTTCGCTGTTCCAATGAGAAAAGGCCTAGCACTCTCAACCTATCCTCGTACGACCTATTCTCCATTCCAGGCAACATCCTGGTAAATCTTCTCTGCACTCTCTCCAAAGCTTCCATATCTTTCCTAAAGTGAGGCGACCAGAACTGCACACAGTACTCCAAATGTGGCCTAACCAAGGTCCTGTACAGCTGCAACATCACTTCACGACTTTTGAATTCAATCCCTCTGCTAATGAACGTTAATACACCATAGGCCTTCTTACAAGCTCTATCCACCTGAGTTGAAAATGTGTTGCTGGTAAAGCACAGCAGGTCAGGCAGCATCCAAGGAACAGGAGAATCGACGTTTCGGGCATAAGCCCTTCATCAGGAATCATTCCTGATGAAGGGCTTATGCCCGAAAAGTCGATTCTCCTGTTCCTTGGATGCTGCCTGACCTGCTGTGCTTTACCGGCAACACATTTTCAGCTCTGATCTCCAGCATCTGCAGACCTCACTTTCTTCTATCCACCTGAGTGGCAACTTTCAAAGATCTATGAAAATAGACCCCAAGATCCCTCTGTTCCTCCACCTTACAAAGAACCCTACCGTTAACCCTGTATTCTGCATTTTTATTTGTCCTTCCAAAATGGACAACCTCACACTTGACAGGGTTGAACTCCATCTGCCACTCCTCAGCCCAGCTCTGCATCATATCTAAGTCCCTTTGCAGCCGACAACAGCCCTCCTCACTATCCATAACTCCACCAATCTTCGTATCATCTGCAAATTTACTGTCCCACCCTTCGACTCCCTCTTCCAAGTCATTAATAAAAATTACAAACAGCAGAGGACCCAGAACTGATCACTGCGGAACTCCACTTGTAACTGGGCTCCAGGCTGAATATTTACCATCTACCACCACTCTCTGACTTCGACCGGTTAGCCAGTTTTCTATCCAACTGGCCAAATTTCCCTCTATCCCATGCCTCCTGACTTTCCGCATGAGCCTACCATGGGGAACCTTATCAAATGCCTTACTAAAATCCATGTACACAACATCCACTGCTCTACCCTCATCCACATGCTTGGTCATCTCCTCAAAGAATTCAATAAGACTTGTAAGGCAAGACCTACCCCTCACAAATCCGTGCTGGCTGTCCCTAATCAAGCAGTGTCTTTCCAGATATTCATAAATCCTGTCCCTCAGTACCCTTTCCATTACTTTGCCTACCACCGAAGTAAGACTAACTGGCCTGTAATTCCCGGGGTTATCCCTATTCCCTTTTTTGAACAGGGGCACAACAGGGGATCTCACGGTGCTGCTTTTGGCATGGGTTCTCTCTGTGTTGCATTAGGCAGAGGGATCTCTCTGTGTTGCTTTCGGCAGTAGGATCTCCCTGTGCTTCATTGGCACTGGGACCTCTTTTTCCTGCTTTAGGCAGTGGGATCTCTCAGTACTGCATTGGTCAGTGGGATCACTCTGTGCTGCATTGGTCAGTGGGATCCCACTGTGCTACATTAGGCAGTGAGATCTCTCTGTGCTGCATTAGGCATTGGGATCTCTCTGTGCTGCATTAGGCAGTGGATTCTCTTTGTGCTGCTTTAGGCACTGGGACCTCTTTTTCTTGCATTAGGTAGTGGGATCTCTCAGTACTGCATTGTTCAGTGGGATCTCCCTGTGCTGCATTGGTCAGTGGGATCTCACTGTGCTACATTAGGCAGTGAGATCTCTCTGTGCTGCATTAGGCATTGGGATCTCTCTGTGCTGCATTAGGCAGTGGGATCTCTCTGTGCTGCGATTGGCAGTGTGAACTCTCTGTGCTGCTTTAGCAACTGGAATCTCTCTGCGCTGCATTAGGCACTGGGATCCCTCTGTGCTGCTTTAGCAACTGGGATCTCTCTGCGCTGCATTAGGCACTGGTATCTCTCTGTGCTGCTTTAGCAACTGGGATCTCTCTGTGCTGTATTTGGCTGTGGGATTTTCTGTGCTGCTTTAGGAACTGGGATCTCTCTGCGCTGCATTAGGAACTGGGATCTTTCTGTGCTGCATTAGGCAGTGGGATCGCTGTGCTTCTTTCGGCAGTGGGATCTCACTGTGCTGCTTTAGCAACTGGGATCTCTCTGTGCCTGCATTAGGCAGTGTGTCCTCTTTGTGCTGCATTAGTCAGGGGGATCTCTCTGTGCTGCTTTCGGCAGTGTGATCTTGCATGCCGCATTGGTCGGATGGATCTTATGGAGCTGCATAGGCAGTGGGATCACTCTGTGCATCATTAAGCAGTGTGATCACTCTGTGCTTCTTTCGGCAGTGGAATCTCTCTGTGCTGCATTAGGCAGTGGGATCTCCCTGTTCTGCATTAGGCAGTGAGATCTCTCTGTGCTGCATTAGGCAGTGGGATCTCTCTGTGCTGCGATTGGCAGTGTGAACTCTCTGTGCTGGTTTAGCAACTGGAATCTCTCTGCGCTGCATTAGGCACTGGGATCTCTCTGTGCTGCTTAAGCAACTGGGATATCTCTGCGCTGCATTAGGCACTGGGATCTCTCTGTGCTGCTTTAGAAACTGGGATCTCTCTGTGCTGCATTTGGCTGTGGGATTTTCTGTGCTGCTTTAGGAACTTGGATCTTTCTGTGCTGCATTAGGCAGTGGGATCTCCCTGTTCTGCACTAGGCAGTGGGATCACTCTGTGCTTCTTTAGGCAGTGGGATCTCTCTGTGCTGCTTTAGGAACTGGGATCTCTCTGTGCCTGCGTTAGGCAGTGTGTCCTCTTTGTGCTGCATTAGTCAAGGGGATCTCTCTGTGCTACTTTCGGCAGTGTGATCTTGCTATGCTGCATTAGGCAGTGGGATCTCTCTGTGCTGCATTAAGCAGTGGGATCTCCCTGTTCTGCATTAGGCTGTGGGATCTCTGTGCGCTGCATTCAGCAAGGGGTTCTCTCTTTCTGTGTCAGGCAGTGGGATCACCCTGTGCTGCATTAGGCAGTGGGACCAAACAGTGCTGCATTAGGCAGTGGGCAATCTCTGTGCTGCATTAGGCAGTGGGATCTCCCTGTGCTGCATTAAGCAGTGGGATCTCTCTGTTCTGCATTAGGCTGTGGGATCTCTGTGCGCTGCGATTGGCAGTGGGATCTTTCTGTGATGCTTGAGCCTGTTGGATCTCCCTGTGCTGCATTAGGCACTGGGATCTCCCTGTGCTGCATTAGGCACTGGGATCTCTCTGTGCTGCATTAGGCAGTGGAATCTCTCTGTGCTGCATTAGGTAGTGGGATTTCTCTGTGCTGCATTAGGCACTGGGACCAAACAGCGCTGCATAAGGCAGTGGGCACTTTCTGTGCTGCATTAGTCAGTGGGATCTCTCTGTGCTGTATTAGGCAGTGGGATCTCTCAGTGTAGCATTAGGCACTGGGCCGAAAGTGTGCCGAACCTACGGGAGGTCAGGCCACATGGCGGCAGATTGTAAGGTGATCGACTGTCGAAACTGCAGGCAGGAAGGCCACCCGACCAAGGAATGTAAGGAGGCCAAGAACTGTAATCTATGCGGAGAGGCGGGCCACATGTACAAGGCTTGCCCAAGACAAGGGCCCACCACCACCGATGCACAGATGGCTGGAGGAGGCAACACGAGCCGTGGACCGCATAAGACCAGCAAGGTACCACAAAACAGCGCGGGAACGGTGTCTGGGGGCACCCAGAAGGAAGGGCAGGCTGTAGTGGAGCAGACAGCAGACAGCGGAGAGATGCAGCAGCCGATCCAAGCTCCTTCAAGACAGACAGAGGAAAGGGAAGAGGAGGGAACAAAGGAGGCAGAGGATTGGATTACTGTCAAAAGCAGGAAGAGGAAACCTCACCCAAAGCCACCCAGCAAAGGGGGAAGCGACACCTACACGACGAGGATACAGGCAGCTCTTCCAACGGTGAGGACAGGCGCAAGGAGGGTCGTCACCAGAGGAAGAGACAGAGCGCCGCGGGGAAAAAGGAGGGCAGCACCGCCCAAACAGGAAAAGGTGATCCCTCTGAGGGGATGGGTAAAGACCTCCCCCCACCCAGTGAGAACCAAGAGGTACCCACCGGCCCACAGCTCCAGGTAACTGGGAGCAGCGGTCCTATGACAGCCCCGCTGTCGGACAGAGAAATGGACTGTGTGGACCCTGGGCCCGACCTGAAGACACCAGAGCGGGGAAATGGCCCCAGCGTGGAGCTGGACAGCTACCTCAGCCCTGGGAGGGTCCAGCAGTTTGCCATCACCACGGGGATGCACACAGCTGCCCCAGAGAGGCAAGACCAGCAGCAAATGGACACTGGTAACCTCGTAGACTGTTAAAATGGGGATAAGAGTTGCCAGCATCAATGTGCATTGCATCCAGTCGGCTACGCGATGTGTTTCTACGATGGCCTTCCTGGCTAACGTTAAAGCCAATGTCCTGTTTCTGCACGAGTGTGGGATACCGTACCTCAGCAGCTACAGGAGATGGTCGAGCTTGTGGGCCCATGGGCCGTCAGTTTGGTCGGGGGGCAACGATAGCCACGCCTCCGGCCTGGGTATCCTGTTGCGAGGAGGCAACTTCACCATCTCCGAGGTTAAGGAGGTGGTGGGCGGGCACCTCCTCGTCACTGACATCATGTACAGGAATGCTCCCCTGAGACTGACGAATGTGTACGCCCCAGTGGGTAAGAGTGAACAGTTGGCCATCCTGCAGCAGCTTCCACTGTTGTTGGCTACGTCCAGGCCGGTCATTCTGACCGGAGACTTCAACTGTATCATTGATGCAGATGGACGATCCAGCTGGGGGGGACGGTAAACTGGACGACACATCCAGAGCCCTGATGGACACGGTAAAAGATGCCAAGCTGCACAATGTCTTCAGCACCCCTGCAGACTGAGCGCAGCGTAGCTACACCTGGTCATGGGCAGACGGGTCTATCCGCTCAAGGATAGATTACCTGTTTGTGTCCCGAACGCTCTCGGTCAGATCCACCGACGTCAAGCCAGTGTTCTTCTCTGACCACTGCCTCCTGCTGGCTGACTGTAACCTACAGGACGAGCTGCCGGCTGGTAAGGGAACGTGGAAATTGAACACCAAGCTGTTGACCCCGGGAAACATCGAGGAGCTCAAGAGGGATTATGCAGGTTGGAGAACCGTGAAGCCCCTCTTTGAGTCCCCAGCGGACTGGTGGGAAACAGTAAAAGGGAACATCAAGAGGTTTGTCATCCTCAAAGGTGTTCAGGAGGCGAGAGAGAGGAGGGGAAAACTGTCCCAGCTCCAGGAAAGTATGCAGAACCTGCTCCTGCTGCAGACGATGGGGGTGGATGTCACGGAGGACCTCAAGGAGGTGAAGGGCCAACAAGCCTCGCTCTTTGCCTCAGAGGCCTCCAAGATAATCTTCCGGTCCTGGGTCCGCTGCGTGGAGCAGGACGAGACATGCTCACGTTTCTTCTTCCAGAAGGTGCACAAAGAGAGCTCTGTGCTCAGCAGCCTGAAGGAAGAAGATGGCTCGATAACGTCATCTCAGGCTGATGTGATGAGGATCAGTGAATCCTTCTATGCCAGTCTGTATGACGCAAAGCCAACTGACAGTGCAGCCTCCCAATCGTTCCTGTCCTCTATCACGGAGGTCTTCGACGACAGAACACGCGAGAGGCTGGACCAGCCGCTATCTCTGGACGAGCTGACCAAGGCCCTCGAGTCCTTCGAAAAGAATAAAACTCCCGGAAGCGACGGCTTACCGGTCGAGCTCTATTCCGCTCTGTGGGACTTGATTGGCCAGGACCTGCTGGAGGTGTATGTCAGTATGCTTCGGGCAGGTACCATGAGTGAATCCATGAGGAAAGGCATCATCACCCTCATCTACAAGTGGAAGGGGGAGAGGGAGGAACTAAAAAAACTGTTGAATGCAGATTACAAAATTCTGTCAAAGGTAATCGCCAACCGGGTCAGGTTTGCTCTAGGGTCGGTGATTCACCCTGACCAAACCTGTGCTGTACCGGGCAGGAAGATCACTGAGAGTCTCGCACTCCTCAGGGATACAATCGCCTATGTGCAGGACAGAGGGTTGGACAACTGCCTGATCAGCCTGGACCAGGAGCAAGCCTTTGACAGGATATCACACAGGTATATGAGAGATGTTCTCTCCAAAATGGGTTTTGGGGAGGGAATCTGCAATTGGATCAGACTGCTCTACACCAACATTGTCAGTGCAGTCTCAATCAATGGGTGGGAATCAGATAGCTTCCCAGTCAGATCTGGAGTCAGGCAGGGCTGCCCTCTCTCTCCTGCCTTGTTTGTGTGCTGCATAGAGCCATTTGCCGAGTCCATCAGGAAGGATGCGAGCCTGAGAGGGGTGACTATTCCTGGGGCAGCGGAGGCCTGCAGGTTAAGGCCTCCCTGTACAAGGATGACGTCCCAGTTTTCTGCTCGGATCCGCTGTCCGAGCGCAGACTCATGTGCATATGTGACCAGTTCGAACAGGCCTCAGGGGCCAAGGTAAACCGAGGCAAGAGCGAGGCCATGCTCTTCAGGAACTGGGCCGACCAATCCTCGATCCCCTTCACCGTCAGGACCGACCACCTGATGATGCTGGGTATTTGGTTTGGGGGAGCTGGGGCGTGCGCCAAGTCTTGGGAGGAGCATATCAGCAAAGTGAGGCAGAAACTAGGCAGATGGAAGCTACGGTCGCTCTCCATCGCAGGAAAAAACCTGGTCATCAGGTGTGAGGCACTGTCATTGCTGTTATATGTGGCACAGGTCTGGCCTATTCCCAGAACCTGTGCCGCTGCAGTCACCCAGGCCATCTTCCAATTTATATGGAGGTCAAAGATGGACCGGGTCCGAAGGGACTCGATGTACAAAGATCTGGACAATGGGGGAAAAAATACACCAAATGCCACCCTCACCCTGATGGCCACCTTTGTGTGTGGCTGCATCAAGCTGTGCGTGGATCCCCGGTATGCAAACACCAAGTGTCACTATGTACTGAGGTTGTACCCGGTGTTGCGAAGAATGGGCCTGGCCTCGCTGCCGCGGAACGCTTCGAGTAGTTGGACCATTCTGTTTCACCTGTCCTTCATGGAGAAGTTTATGAAGAAAAACACCTTTGACCACAAGTCCGTCAGGAAGTGGTCAGCACAGAGTGTCCTTGAAACCCTTCGGGAAAAGGAGAGGGTGGATCCTATCGAGCGGTTCCCTGAGCAGACTGTCAAAGCCATTTGGCAGAATGCCTCATCGCCAGAACTTTCCAACAAACACCAAGACATGGCTTGGTTGGTGGTGAGAAGGGCTTTGCCTGTGAGATCCTTTATGCACGTCCGGACTCTCAGCCGCACCGCACGCTGCCCTCGAAGCGGCTGCGGGGGACGAGACTGTCACACACCTCCTTCTGGAGTGTGCCTATTCAGAAGAAGTCTGGAGAGGAATGCAGTGGTGTTTGTCGAGGTTCGTCCCGAGCAGCGCCGTGACGCGGAACTCCATGCTCTATGGTCTGTTCCCCGGGACGCACACCGAGACAAACATCAACTGTGCCTGGAGGATCATCAACTCGGTGAAGGACACTCTCTGGGCGGTCCGAAACCTGTTGATCTTCCAGCTGAAGGAGTTGACCCTGACTGAGTGTTACAGACTGGCACATTGAAAGGTCCAGGACTACGTGTTGAGGGACGTGCTGAAGATTGGGTCAGCTGCCGCCAAGGTGCGGAGGGGAAAGAACACCGTGTAACATCTGCCTGCCTAAGAAGAACAGGGGGCCCTCGCAGTAACTTAGGCTCTGCTGACACCTCAGCTAAATATATGGATATATGATTGATAAACTTACAGACCTATATATATGAATGATAAATTCTGATCTCTGTATGCAAATGTTTACGTATGTATGGCATGACCAACTGTACAGACCATCAAATTATTTTATAAATAAAGTATATTTTTGAAATTAAAAAAAAAAGCATTAGGCACTGGGACCAAACAGTGCTGCATTAGACAGTGGAATCTCCCTGTGCTGCATTAGGCAATGGGCTCTCTTTGTGGTGCATTAGGCAGTGAGATCTCTCTGTGCTGCTTTCGGTAGTGTGTCCTCTCTGTGCTGCATTAGGCAATGGGATCTCTCTGTGCTGCATTAGGCAATGGGCTCTCTTTGTGGTGCATTAGGCAGTGAGATCTCTCTGTGCTGCCATATGCACTGGGATGTCTCTATGCTACTTTAGTCACTGGGATCTCACTGTGCTGCATTAGGCAGTAGGATCTCTCTGTGCTGCATCATATCATTAAATGAGTTTGGGAAGATCCTGACTGCAGGCTGTTCATATCTCAGCATCATCCAAAAGTGAGACTCCGCACCAATCCCTGGTCATCCTGAAGGAAAGCAACATACTGGAGAAAAGAGACAAAAATAAATAAAGTCCAGCAACTATCTTTCAGGGAAATGTACCTTTTTCCCAGTCGAGCAAATCTGGTAAAGGTGAGAGAATTGAGAGCCACGGAACAGTTGCAAGAACCACTATTAGAGCATCTGACAGCTAACTGTCCAAAAATCTGCACCAATTTGAGTGGAACTTTTACATCTGTATGTACGGAATGTATGGCAGCCAGAAGTGTGAAGTGGATAATCCTTTCTGTCTCCTCTTTAGATTTTCCTCTTCACATCAAAACTTTACCTAAGTGGCTGTATATACTAGTACAACCAAACAACCACCCCAACAACATCTTGGTTGTGCTGTTGAATACTTGAGCTTCAGAACTTGCTGTACTCGTACTTAAAATATTCCAGAACTGTAGCATTGGCAAATTATGGTAGAAAAGTCACAATGCATATCCTATCCAGATAAGCTGGAGAAATGCAGCACAACTGATTCCCACTCAAACAGCTTAATTCCAATCAGCAAGGAAGTATGAAAGAAGTGCACCACTTAATCATCAAAAGCCTGTTCACCAAGGCTCACTTCGTGACAGCAAAGACTGTTCGACTTCAATATTCATTAAAGATTGGGCCCAAACATCAACAAAAAGTGTTGATTTCCAGAGGAGAGGTACAAGAGTGACCACCTTTAACATTTGCTTGACATTTGACCCAGTGTGGCATCAACGAGCTGTTGCAAAACTAAATTATTGGGCATCAGCACAACACCACTGGAAAGTCCCACACATGATAATTGATATGCTGACGCATTGGCTTCTACTTCCACAGGTTGGTATCAATGCATTGACATTGGATGTTTGCACAGATGAAAAAAAAGACATGGAACATAGAATTGGGGCTAAACTCTCCACTGCCTGGATTCAGACAGTGTTCCAAAAGAGACAATAGTGCTCGATGTAAGTCAATGATCTCAGCCTAGGATACCACTGTAGGAGTTCTACTGATCAGCCTCCAAGGCTCAAGTATCTTCAGGAGCTCAATCAATAGACTTTCCTGTATAACGTCAGAAGTGAAGTCCTTTGCTGGTAAATTCACAGTTCAGATCAATTTGCAATTACTCAGGGTTTGGAAAAGACCTCTCCAATCCCCTTAGGTTATTTAAACCAATTCAAACGTCATTATATTGACTATATACTTATGTAATTGTACAATCATCTAAGCAAAATCAAGTCCAGCTTTCATATGAAAGTATGTAGAGTGTCAGTACAAATTATGCAAGTAAGCATTATTGTTTCCAAAGTTCCAGTGTTTTCTGTGGACAAAAGAAAACTGTCTGTCTCTGCTCGTGTTGTTCTTGTCCTCATAATATTCCAAAACAATTAATTGCAAGTTAATTATTATCAAAGCTCATAATTCTGTTTTGCAGGCATTCACTTCAGAAACATGGTAAAATTTCATAAAAATATTAAAATGAGTACATGCCGCTAGTCCACCACTTGCCAATCCATTCCTCATGGTGGTGGCTGAGAAAGGATCAGCCACCACACTGGATATGTTACTGACTTTTTTTGTAAAAACTTTCAAATCCGTAAACCTGCAAACAGGGCATTGTTATAACATTTTATCTGAGCAACATCACATATGGCACTACCAACAATGCAGTACTCTCTAATTATATCAAACCAGATTACATGCTCAAATCTTGGGGTGGGGCTTGGATCTACCCATTTCTGGCTCAAAGGCAAGAAAAATTCTGCTGACCTAAAAAGCCAAAACAAATCTTTGAAAGTTGCCACCCAGGTAAATAGTGCAATGAAGAAGGCATATGGCGTACTGGCTTTTATTGGTAGAGGAATTGAGTTCCGGAGTCCTGAGATCATGTTGCAGTTGTATAAGACTCTGGTGCGGCCGCATCTGGAGTATTGTGTGCAGTTTTGGACACTATACTATAGGAAGGATGAGGAGGCACTTGAACGGGGTGCAGAGGAGGTTTACCAGGATGTTGCCTGGTATGGTAGGAAGATCGTATGAGGAAAGGCTGAGGCACATGGGGTTGTTTTCATTGGAGAAAAGAAGGTTTAGGGGTGACTTGATAGAGGTGTACAAGATGATTAGGGGTTTAGATAGGGTTGACCGTGAGAACCTTTTTCCACGTATGGAGTCAGCTATTACAAGGGGGCATAGCTTTAAATTAAGGGGTGGTAGGTATAGGACAGATGTTAGGGGTAGGTTCTTTACTCAGTGAATCGTGAGTTCATGGAATGCCCTGCCAGTAGCAGTGGTGGACTCTCCCTCTTTATGGGCATTTAAGTGGGCATTGGATAGGCATATGGAGGATAGTGGGCTAGTGTAGGTTAGATGGGCTTGGATCGGCGCAACATCGAGGGCTAAAGGGCCTGTACTGTGCTGTATTCTTCTATGTTCTATGTTCTATGTAAAACTTTAATTAACTTCTTACTGATGAGTAGCGCACTTTCCAAAGAACAAGCAAATTTCTTCTGTTAATATATTAGGTTTGCAGATCTCAGTACCTGACTTTACAGAATGCTCTCGCATAGGAGTGCAAGTGGTGAATGGTGGCAATATGGAAACAAATCCATACTCTGTCAAATTTACCCTTCAGTGCAGTTCAATCTCTATTATCACAGAATTATAGAATCCCTACAGTGTGGAAACAGGTTCTTCAGCCCAACAAGTCCACATTTATCCTCTGAAGAGTAACCCACCCAGACCCATTCCCCCTACTCTATATTTACCCCTGACTAATGCGTCTAACCTATTCATCTCTGAACACTATGGGCAATTTAATATGGTCAATTCATCTAATCTGCACATCTTTGGAGTGTGGGAGGAAACCCACGCAGACACGGGGAGAATGTGCAAACTCCACACAGACAGTCGCTGTGAGGCAGCAGTGCTAGCCACCGTGCCGGCCCTATTAACATTTCGTAGTCTATTATTGGAACATTATTTTGATTAACTTTTTCTCTCCCTCTCCTTTTGTCCTTCTTTCTCAGCTCCTTCCATACATTTCATAGTCATTTTTCTCCACTTTTACTTATTCCCAACTCTTACCATTTTTGCTGTGCTTCGCCTGAGTACATCAATTTTCTAATACATTATAGTTTACATGATGTCAATCTCTCTTCAGTAGTTTACCCAAGAATATGTGTGAACTTTAATGGTCACTAGGCCCGATCCTTCTCATGTGGATGTGGCAACAATGTGTTGGAAAATAAAATGTTACTATTCTCATTGCTAGTCCAGCTGAGATTAGTATGTGCACAATATTGTTATATATGTAAGGCCTCTAAGGTTTTGTGTTAAAGACTCTGCATTAAAGTCCACCAATCTGATAATGCCGTAAGGATTTAGGGAGGAAATGGTAGAACATTTTAGGATCTCATAGAAGACAAACATATTGTCAATAGGATGCATATCGCTACACGGAGATAGTCAGAGAATCTGATTAGAGGGTCCATGTTGCTCTACAAAGCCTACAGACTTGAGGGCTCACTGTCAGTGACAATGTGAATTTTTCCAAGGAATCTATTCATTTCTTATGAGATTTTGTCAAAAGTGATGAAATAATGGTAGACTTAGAGGAAACAATGTCTGTTAAGGATTTTCCCTCTCTGAGATTGATTCATGACATGCAAATATTCACAGGTATGTAATGCCTTTTGCAAAACATTGCCTCACTTGGCAATTATGATTGAACCTTTGAGGCAATTCCTCATGCAGATGAAAGGATGGTGCTGGAATTGACATCAAGAAGGTACTTTCCAAAAGGTGAAATGACATGCTGATAGCTATAGATTTCCTGGCCCACTACTATCCATTCTTTCCAACGATCATAGAAGTGGATGCTTCAGCTACAAGCATAAAAGCAATGCTTTTTGAAAAGCAACTAGATGGGCATTGTAATCTTGTATGTAATACTTCAGAGCATTGTCAAACATAGAGACAGGATATGCAGTAACAGAGAAGGAGACTGTCTCAGTCTCACTGGCTTTTGAGAGATGTTCAGACCAAAACATGACGTTGAAAATGCTCAGATGAACAGACCATAAATTATTAGTCTTGCAGTTAGATGAGAAATTCTTGGTAAGAATGCTTCCTTGGAGTCAGAGATTCCAACGTCACTTTAAAAGGTTTATCTCTGAGATGAAATATGGGCAAGGGGAGCTACAGGTGATGGCAGATGTTTGTTCCAGAGTGACAGTCAACAATGCTTTAAAATGATTGATGAGGAATTCATTTGTGAAATTGAGTTACAAACTTGGGCTAAAGTGATGCTGTGTCCAGCAAACCGTTACAGGCTCAAGAAAATATGACAGGAGCTGAAGAAATAAAGAGAATACATTGCTATTCATCTGTATTCAAAGTTTGTGAGAAGATTTGTAGCTCGGGTGCTCGTTGTTGTGGTTCTGTCCGCCGAGCTGGGAATTTGTGTTGCAGACGTTTCGTCCCCTGTCTAGGTGACATCTTCAGTGCTTGGGAGCCTCCTGTGAAGCGCTTCTGTGATGTTTCCTCCGGCATTGATAGTGATTTGTACCTGCCGCTTCTGGTTGTCAGTTCCAGCTGTCCACTGCAGTGGCCGGTATATTGGGTCCAGGTCGATGTGCTTATTGATTGAATCTGTGGATGAGTGCCATGCCTCTAGGAATTCCATGGCTGTTCTCTGTTTGGCTTGTCCTATAATAGTAGTGTTGTCCCAGTCGAACTCATGTTGCTTGTCATCTGAGTGTGTGGCTAGTAAGGATAGCTGGTCGTGTCGTTTCGTGGCTGGTTGGTGTTCATGGATGCGGATCATTAGCTGTCTTCCTGTTTGTCCTATGTAGTGTTTTGTGCAGTCCTTGCATGGGATTTTGTACACTACATTGGTTTGTATACTACATTTTGTACACTACTAGAGGCATGGCACTCATCCACAGATTCAATCAATAAGCACATCGACCTGGACCCAATATACCGACCACTGCAGCGGACAGCTGGAACTGACAACCAGAAGCGGCAGGTACAAATCACTATAAATGCTGGAGGAAACATCACAGAAGCGCTTCACAGGAGGCTCCCAAGCACTGAGGACGTCACCTAGACAGGGGACGAAACGTCTGCAACACAAATTCCCAGCTTGGCGAACAGAACCACACCATTCATCTGTATTATTCAGAATGTTGACCAGATCAAAGGCCCAGAGGTTTGACCATGAAGATCTACTTTGAGTATTGACAACATTTCATAATTGTGGATGTCTTACTGGTGGATGACTATTACTGTGAATGGTACCCCAAATGCTATCTCTCCACTCCCCTGAATAACTGAAGCAATTCTTTTGTATACTGGGAGTCCTGCTTACAGCATTAGTCACCTTATTTATAGAAGACAATAAATGCTTTGGAAGCCATGCTGTTATTGAATGACAGGGCAGGCTCAAGGGATTAAATGTCCCATTTATTCTTATTTGCATGTTTTCATGTTTGAAATTTTGTCTTACTGTGGACTAATCATCAACCAATAAATGAATGGGATGTATCTAATGAGGACCATCATGATAATAATGATTTACAGACAGCACACAACCAGAAGAGAATCCAAAAGCCCTCATGTCACTGACCTACCAATTTTACAAGTCTGAAAATAAGTGCTTGGAAGCATTTTAAAACTATCAGATCACCTGAATTTGTGAGGACAGAGGCTTCGGGGAAATGGGATCATGGCAGTTGTAATGTACAAATGGTAACAATAATAAAATGTTTTGGATGAGACGCTGTATAGGATAATGGTTTGGAAACAGTTAAATTTGGGAGACTGCATTTAGCAAACTGGAAATCTAAGCTGTGCAAAGATCTTGAAGAGGGTAGTCTTGTTATTCCAGGTATCTTCATAGTCTTTGTAACAATACTTATACTAATATGACTTGTAGCTGGTTACTATTGCTGTTGCAACGAAGTGCATCTTGTTTAACACAGAGACTGAGAGTCATAGAGTCATAGAGATGTACAGCATGGAAACATACTTCAGTCCAACCTGTCCATGCCGACCTGATATCCCAGCCCAATCTAGTTCCACCTGCCAGCACTCGGCCCATATCCCTCCAAACCCTTCCTATTCATATATATCCATCCAAATGCCTCTTAAATGTTGCAATTGTACCAGCCTCCACCACTTCCTCCGGCAGCTCATTCCATACATGTACCATCCTCTGTGTGAAAAGGTTGCCCCTTAGGTCTCTTTGAAATCTTTCCCCTCTCACCCTAAACCTATGCCTTCTAGTTCTGGACTCCCCGACCTCAGGAAAAAGGCTTTGTCTATTTACCCTATCCGAGCCCCATATAATTTTGTAAACCTCTATAAGGTCACCCCTCAGCCTCCAACGCTCCAGGGAAAACTGCCCCAGCCTGTTCAGCCTCTCTCTATAGATCAAATCCTCCAACCCTGGCAACATCCTTGTAAATCTTTTCTGAACCCTTTCAAGTTTCACAACATCTTTCCAATAGGAAGGAGACCAGAACTGCACGCAATATTCCAACAGTGGCCTAACCAATGTCCTGTACACCGCAACATGACCTCCCAACTCATGTACTCAATAGTCTAACCAATTAAGGAAAGCATACCAAACGCCTTCTTCACTATCCAATCTACCTGCAACTCCATTTTCAAGGAGCTATGAACCTGCACTCCAAGGTCTCTTTGTTCAGCAACACTCCCTAGGACCTTACCATTAAGTGTATAAGTCCTGCTTTCCCAAAACTAATTTGTTAAACTACCTAATAATTCTTCCGTCCTACTTTAAACCTTGTTAACACAAGCAGGAAACGGGGATAATGCAGAAGTCAATCCAATCAAATGTTGGCAATGGTATTGCATGATCATGTGACTTTATGCCAGCCATTGCCATTTGAAGATGTGAGCTGGCTGCATTGTGTAGTCCTGTTCCACATGACCAAGCGGCAACAGTCCTATCTCTTAGCTTTTATGACATCAGAACTGTATGAAAGGTGCATTACTTTCCAAGGTAAAGTGTTTGTGAGGTGCAAGCATATGGCAGGAAACAGGTCACAACATATCACCGATCTGTGAAACCATTAAGATGAAAAGTGTGAAACTGTCTCCAGTTTTTCTCCCTCTCAAAATGAAAGGTCTTTTTTCCTGGAAAGCAATGTTCCATTACATAGGAAAAATAACTGAGATTGTTCAGTATCAGTTTCTCTCTGGTGTAAATAAAATACATTTAGTTGAAATCTGCAGCAATCATTGTTGTATTAAATGTTTTTATTACGGCTGCAGTGCTGTTATGTTGTTTTTGTCCTTTGTTGATGATATTTGTGACTTATGTTCCATTCACATTCCTCCCCTCGTGCACTGTCTGTGTTCAGAGCACTGGCTCCTCTATTATTTATATCTAGTTCCAAACAATTTTTAAATGCAGATAAGAGTGCTTTGTTTTTGCAATAGCAAGAAAACTTTTCCTCATCAAGTAGCCACAGTTCAACTCTATGCTCCATTGATTGCTAGTCTCTAGTCACTTTTAATGAGTCCATTGACATTTCTCTTTACCCTATTATATCTTACACATGATATAACCCTTTGAAGTCGCTAATCTTTTTCTTGCACTGTAACTCTCTATCATCTGTTACCATTTGTTGGAATCTGTTTTGAAATTTTATTGCTCAAGTCATGAACCCTGCCTTAAAGTCAGCATAGCTTCCGCAAGTACATAATTGCATCTGCACTTGACGGTGCTGTTTTGCGAACTCATGCTATCAGGATGGTGAACCCTGCTAATGTTAATGAATAAAGACGATCTCCAGTGGTCAATAACTTCCTAAACAGATGGATAATTACTTATTCCACCAGACAAAGATAATTAGTCACTGAAATTGATTCTGAGCATTCCAATGTTCTGCAGTAATAATGATTTCTTTATCTTGCATATGGGGGAGGCAATAATTTCTCTAAAATTCCATTATATTTGACTCCTGATGAAAAGTCAAAGCCCACCTGACTCTTATTCAGGTGTTCTACATAGTTGATTGCCCTACATCATAGCTGTTTTAATTAACACTAGATCCTTATGTCAATAAATGTGAATCTTTTAGGGAATAAACTACACCGAAATCAATAAACTTATAAAGAAAGGCAATCTTTAAACATCCATTTCCTCAGAATGCATGGATACTTACTAATAAAGGAAACACAAAGGGATCAGCCATCGAAATAATAACCTGAAGACACAAACATTACCAGGAATTTATTTTAAGGCATAAAATGATGGACAGAACAATCAGTTTATGCTCCAACAGAAGAAATGTAACAGTTTTTTTATACTTTAAGCAAATTTCCTCCATACATCTGGTACAAATATAAAACTTTCCATTATCTCAGTCATATTTTGTTACTTTTTTTGCCCATTCCTAACCTTTACATATGTACATTTTTAATTTGGTCTACTTTGGCTAATTAAGTGATGAGCATCCTTGTCTTGACATCCAAATTCTTAATATGGGGCTCAAACATCATTTGAAGCTTTGCTGATGACTTAGTTGTGATGCTGACAATTTTCTTACTTTAGTCACAGTCCCATTTGCTACCTGTAGACAGATGGGTTGAATGAACAGGAGAATCAGGAATGATGGAGGATTAATGCCCGAAACAATGATTCTCCTGCTCCTCGGATGCTGTTTGACCGGCTGTGTTTTTCCAGCACCACACTCTTGACTCTGATACCCTAACATTTGTAGTCCTCACTTTCTCCTAGTTGGGCTGAATGGTCTCCTTCTGCACCAAAACAACTCTGAATTTAATCATGGAAAAACACCTGCCTTATCAAAAATCTTTATCCAACTTAGCCTGCTAGCACCTCCATACATGATCTTCTTTCAGATTTATCCGACGTTTTATCTGTCTACAGAGACCTCTGCACTTTCATAATGCAATGGTAAAAACAAATGTTCCCAATATCTTGAAGGTTTGGAAACTCATTTCTCTGACACTTAGCAGTTATTGCAGGTGTGTCATCTATTATATGGTGCACATATCAGATGCCACAGTATGACTGAATGGAAGAAAACTAATAATCCTCAGAGGCATTAAATAAGAGACAAAGGAAGTACTGAATAGAAGGCCTCACCACTCATTATTGGAATCATCAGATGTATCTCATTTCTACAACAGAACCGGTCTCAAATACTTATTTCAAAGGGTTAATATTCACTGATGATACCAGACTGCAGAGGCACCATTGGAAACAGCCTTGTAATTAAAGGATGAACAAAACAAAATAAATATATAGATTAAACATTAGCAGATGAAATTGAATGAAGACAAATGTAACATTCAACCATTAGAAGCTAAATTAATCAACCCAGATGTCCTATGATTTATACTGAACTTAAGTTGAAGCTGAAAGGAGTCTCAGTATATTCAACATGCAGCCACTTCAGCACTATTCAAAACCCAACAGCACAGGGAATTACATAGCCAAAATAATAGAATTTAAATCATCCAGCAAGGAAGAAACCATAATTGTGAAGGAAAAAAGTAAGTTTGTGATTCGTTGAGTTTGATTGAGTTTTGGGAACATTTCAATGGAGAATTTAGCCTTTCACATTTTGGTTTGAAAGGTGAACTGTGATTGTTTCTCTTCCTCCTAATGGGGCTTTTGTGCTTACCTGGGAAAACCAGAGGTGATGGCAGGAACTAGCAAGCAAGCTTCAAATCAGGGGCGTATAACTGTTACGTTGCAACCAGGTAAGGAGGGGTGATTGACACTCTCTTTCTAAGGCCCTCTCGGTCAGTTATAAAGTCATAGAATCATAGAGGTGTGCAAAACGGAAACAGACCCTTCAGTCCAACTTGTCCTTACTGACCAAATATCCTAAATTAATCTAGTCCCATTTGCCAGCATTTAGCCCATATCCCTCTTAACTCTTCCTATTTATGTACCCATCTTTTAAATGTTGTAATTGTACCAGCCTCCACAAGATTTAAAAGACACTTATAAGTACATGAAAATGAAACGGTTGGAGGGATATGTGCCAAGTGCAGACAGGTGGGGCTAGTTTAGTTTGGGATTATAATTGGCGTGGACTGATTGGACTGAAGGGTCTGTTTCCATGCTCTAAGAGAATCTAGAACTCAGGATCACAGTTTCAGAATCATGGAAGTGTATTAAAATTTGATGAAGTGAATTTTCTTTTCTCAGAGAGTTATGCATCTTTGGAACTCTCTTCTTGAAAAAGAGGTGAAAGCAGAATCCTTGAATATTTTTTATGGCTGAGATAGATAGATTCATATTTAGGTTGTCAGTGTAGGAGGGTATGTGGATTTGAGGTTATAATCAGATCAGTCATGATCTTATTGAATTTTAACATCTAAGACTTCCATGGGCTAAAAATGGATTTGAAAAGCCACCTAACTAGCATTGATCCAGAAAAAGCCCTACTCTTTTAAAGGAGATTAGTAGAGGGGATCCAACCCTGTGCATTCATCACAAGTCCTCATTTGAAATCTTTGTGACTGCCTTAGAGTTCAAGGGGCTTGAGGTAAACAGTTGGAACGTGATTAAACTCCAAATTAGTGTTTGCTATCAGAGCAGGTATTAGCTTTAAATGTCAGATATTAGCTTTAACTTGGCACAATTCATATATAATCTACAACACAGCCAAACTGTGTGTGAAGATTCAGCCCTTCATCATTTTCAGGAACTTTCATGGAGGGTTTCCCATCTTTGGCCATGGTAACTTTTCTAATGCAATCTTCCACTGGTCACTTCATTAATTATGCATCAAGGCTCCATTCCATCCCTCTCATTCAATCGTGCAATCACAGAAGTGTAAACGCTCTGTCATTGACACAATGGCCACTGCATTTAAACCTTCGCTCTGGTCCAATTCAAATACTGCAAGTCAATTTGGCTAGGTGACCCATGCCCTCCGGATTGTTACAGAAATATTGACTTGAAATGTGTTTATAAACCCAAAATATGGAAGCCAAGTTTAAACCTGGCTGGACTGTGCAATTTGCAAACTGCCGAGCTGGGACAGACAGTATTCATGCAGCCAGGCCTTGGGCAATCAATTTGCCATCGAAACCTACAGACAGGTCTGGCATGACCTGGTCAGGTGCTAATGTCCACATTGTGTTAGAATGAACTTGCTTTGTTAAAAGAATGTTACAAGGATTTGGGTCACCCAGCTCAGACAGAGACCAGAGGCATAGCTTAACAAAGACAACAGTTGACTTTTGACGGTTCAAACACATGTTCTGCCACCTCCAAATGGAAACGGGTCCCCTCATTGGACCTTACTGCCCCTGTCCGATGCTAGTATTGGACACAGGCCCCAGAATCTTTGAGAAAGGCATGAAAATGGTGATAAAAGGAGCACCCTCGAGCCCCAGCTCTCTCTGCTTTTGCACCTTTTTATAACAATGTCTTCTGAGAGCATCTTTGACTGGCAGCTGAGCTACACAGTTATCTCCAGCTCCTTGTATCTCATGGCAAGCATCACCAAACTGACTAGACTGAGAAGACCACCTTGGTGACACAATCCAAAGTCAAGAACCAATCCTAGATGAGATAGGAAGCCCATATCAATGACAGTAGATCTTGAAATATCAGCCAACCCTGAAAGATCAAGGAATAGCCTGTCTTAGCCTCATCGAATGGGTAACACCAGTCTCTTTCGGAAAACAGTTCAAATACAGTAGTAGGATAGGGTGTGGTGAAACCTCGGAAATGCATGTGAGGAGTAGATTGCTGATGTGGATTTGAAACTGTTTACTAGGGGATTTAAGATTGTTTATTGAAGAGCTCTGTGAAGTGATTAGAGTCTAATAAATATTGTTGTTCCTTATAAACTGTTCAAAAAAGTTGTGTTGGATCTTCCCCTGATTCTTGTCCTATTTGTCTCTCTCACTGTGTAATTAACTTAAGTTGTTTTTTCAAATCTTTATATTGTGGGAACAGGCCCTTAGCCCAACAAGTCCACACTGACCTTCCCGAAGAGTATCCCACCCAGACCCATTGCCGTACCCTATTGCTCTACATTTGCCCTGACTAATGCACCTAACCTACACATTCCTGAACACTATGGGCAATTTTAGCATAGCTAATTCACCTAACCTGCACGTGTTTGGACTATGGGAGGAAACCAGAGTACCCAGAGGAATCCCAAACAGACACAAACAGGGGGAGAATGTGCAAACTCCACACAGACAGTCACCCGAGGCTGGAATTGAACCTAGGTTCTTGACATTGTGAGGCAGCAGTGTTAACCACCGAGCCACTGTGCATTAGAAAGGCTTGTTGCAAGCTGGTCAAGGTTGCTCAGAGTACATTTACCCACCCTTCAGTTTACAACAACTGAAGCTACCATTTAAAGTTTGCTGCTTGATCATTATTGTGGAGGAGTTTGTGAAGAAAACATTGGCACCCTGTTTTGTGGTTTTGTAGAAGTCCTGATGAATGAAATGGACTGCCAAATGAGGCCACGGCACCAGACACTGTCAGCTTGGACCCAGATAGTCATCCAGGACAGTGTAGTGTCCCCAGTGGGAAGAAATGTGCAGCAATGTAGAAAGAAGATCAATGACCATTGTGCTGTCCAAAGGGTAAATATCACCATTTTCTCTCTGCCATCACACAGTCACTATAACTCTTCCATTGCACATATCTCCCACCAAGGCTCACATTCTACCACTCTCACTATTACATGTAGCAATAGCTCTCACCCACTCATCCACCCAAAATACTAACCCTTCCTGCCCTCTGAGCTCCCTACTCACTCACCAGGACACCTCACTGCCTCTGCTGCTCCTGCACCACCATGAAAAACTCTTCTAGTTATTTTCATTTCACTTAATTCCTCCTGTTTCCAGGATGGCCCTGACTTGCAAAGAAAAACCTTTCCATAGTGCCCAGTGCCCTCCTATGCCATACCAGATTCTGCCCTTATATTTGGAGTTACTGCCCTTCACAATCATTAGCCTGTCTGGATTCCAGCATAATTGCTCCAATCCCCACACGTGAATATCTCACTTTTCCTGAATACAGCACACACTGTACCTGAGAACTCCTGAAAGGGGAATAGCACAAAGAGGCAGAAATTGTGATTCAAGCACATAGTTGTATCCAGAAAGCAAGAGAGGGAAGATTCTTTGCACAGCTAAGCAGAGTGAGGTTTTTTTTGTCAGACTGCAGGAGTATTGTTTGTGATTTTATATATACCATTATTTATATGTAATTGTGATTATGTGACCAAAACTGTACCTTTCTTTTGATTAAGAGTGAATTCCTAATCTAAGAAGACATTCTCAGTTGTGATAAGGTACTATAATTACTGTATGCGTGTTTGAAGTCAATTGGATAATCACAAACCATGTAAATTGGGAGATGCAACTGAACTGCAACTACTGTAAATCTATAATTGTAATCAAGTGTAACTGATTGGGGCATTTGTGTATCATGCTTGGATATCTGTGATCCCCTCAGGATATGCTCAAATTCATCATTGAACAAAGAAATCTGAATCTCCTCTGGTCATTGCAGGTGAAGAGGGCCATCGAACTCCCACTTTAACCCCCTTGATGGTTATTGCCAATTCTCTAGGACTGACATCTTCTGATCTGACAATGCCCATGACTGGGTGTGGCAGCACACCCTGACTGACCATAGCCCCCCTTAACTCGATTAACGACTGATTCCTTTAGCCATTCAGAAATGGCCATTTGATTGAAGCACATGCAGGGTATTTGCTGCATAAGCTATTGGCACATATTGCAGGCACATGTGACATTGTTGTAGCATGCTAATGTACAGAAACATGTGCATCATTTGACTGTTCAGTGCTCACAAGCATGACAAGTTGCTTATCTTTCTGTCTGCGCTAAAAAACAAGTCAGAAACTCTGCGATTGTCTAAGTAAGCACAAAGTGGGTGAGCTGAAAGAAGCAATCTAATAGCCCTGCGATGTAGCCTATGCAGAAATGGGTGTATGCCCTTGTGTGCATGGTGACCTGGCAGGAACTTGCAATGTAATGTGTCAAAGCAATCCAAAGTGCAACAGTCAAGTGTTGCAGTGTTTTCTGAATTTGTCCGAGGTTGACCATCATGATATGGTGCCTTTGATGTCTTGTCAATGCCAATGTCTGTAGACAAAGAGTGGAGGCATTTGCTATCCGTGGAGCAAGTTGATGAATGATGGTGATCATGGAGGCCCTGAGAAACAACCTAAAAGTTTCATCCTTTAGGTAGCCGCTCAGACTTTCAAGTCAAGAACTGGCACCATTTAGCTTTTCTACCAGTACCTGGGAGAAATGCAAACTTCACAGAAATGAGGCAAGGTTGGCTAATAATGAGATGCAAATTAAATCTTAATGGGAAATTGGACTTTTATCTCAATGTCGAGAATTTTTTTCTTTCATTTTTTCTGTATTCTCCAAAACCTCTCACCATTGCACACGCTGCACAGGGGCTTGGAAAATTCTCTCACTACTTTCAGTTCAGCGACCTAAATATAAATCAAATTTCTTTGGTGCTTCTCCTACTCAATTGATACAACTTTGACTGACAACTACAGGGGAAATGAGGAAACTTTGAGGAAATTTATATGCCTAGTTTCTTCACAATAATGATAAACTGGCCAAACATCAACTTATTGAAAATTTGCATTTCTAAAGATACCATTAGCCATGATCAGCCATGATCATATTGAATGGTGGTGCAGACTCGAAGGGCAGAATGGCCTACTCCTGCACATATTGTCTATTGTCTATTAGGAAAAAGCTGCAACACAATAGTGAGATCAGCTCACACCTTACAATTACATTAATTATTGTAGACATGAAGCATGCATTTATTGTGCAAATATAAGTGTTGATAAAGCTTCTCAATGCTTTTGGTTTGCTTAAATAAGCAGTTGCCTTTAAGTTTTCTGATGACGGATGACATGGGGGGGAAGTCTCTACCGGCATTCCCCTGATCACCATCTTAGCTACGGTAGAGGTACCATATATGGAAACCTCAGAAAAAACATTACATGACAATCATGCAAACCCCTGTGAAAATCCACCATGTAGTTACGTTGTGTAAGCTTTAACAGAATCATGCTTATTTATAATAGAATCTCAATATATGAATGTGAACTAAGGCATGAACAGGTGTCAATTTACAGTAATATCATATCGTACTTATGGATAGCATAATTTTAAACTGCACATTTTGTTAACAGAGTAATAAATCTGCCTACATATCTGACTGTATTATTATAGTAATAGACAATTTTTCAGTCAAAGTAAGATAAAATTTAAAAAATTAACAGAATCAGTGTGGACAAAATCTTGTTGTAACACTGGGGCTTTAAAAGATTAGTGTATGGTACAAATAGAATATATTATCTGGAACAAGTAATATTTCTTTCCTACTCATGGCATTTTCCATAATTCACTCTTAGTTTATCACTCATGAATTAGAAGTCAGTCTATCTATAGCTTATAAACTACACCCTTGGGTTACCATAATATAGTCTCAATTTCCATTTTGACTTGATCACGTGTTGAGCATCAGAGTGAAAAAGCATTTTGCCATTGTGGTTTATTTAAATGAGTTCAGCCACAAATAATTGATGGTTCATCAGCTGGTGTTTTTCAATTAAAGTGGTGCTTACTGTACGGATAGTGTGAAGCAGTGGTAATTACTGGAAGTGGTACTTTACGGCAGCAATGACAGATCCCAATGAACAATAAATGTGTGGTATAGTATTCACACAGGATGATGCAGTCTTACATCATTTGTTTCCATTGCGCACAGAGCAGGAACATTATATATATTTGTTTGGATAAGAGTATATTCTTAATTGCAACTACAGCATTCGCTTAAAGTGGCATTATCAACAGGAATTGTCTGAGTGAATTGCTCACCTTGTGGCATATGTATCTTTAAAATTATCTTCTCAGATCACTGGCTTCACA